>NC_092780.1:25516892-25824954 GCF_047496795.1 Chiloscyllium punctatum | reverse complement strand
TTAGTCCCTTTCCAATTCAGGTGCAATCCATCCTTCTTGTACAGGTCACTTCTACCCCAAAAGAGATTCCAATGATCCAAAAATGTGAATCCTTCTCCCATACACCAGCCATGCATTCATCTGAGGTAAAAACAATGACTGCAGATGCTGGAAAGCAAATACTGGATTAGTGGTGCTGGAAGAGCACAACAGTTCAGGCAGCATCCAACAAGCAGCGAAATCGACGTTTCGGGCAAAAGCCCTTTTGCCTGAAACGTCGATTTCGCTGCTTGTTGGATGCTGCCTGAACTGCTGTGCTCTTCCAGCACCACTAATCCAGTACATGCATTCATCTGCTCTATCCTCCTATTCCTGCCCTCACTAGCTCGCAGCACTGGGAGTAATCTAGATATTACTACCCTTAATGACTTTCTGACTCCATTATAGTGAACTTTAAAGGATCATAATATTGAAGTTCAAATTTACTGGATGATTTTTGGGAGATTGAAAAATAATCTGATGATTTTCCACATGTGTGGTGTGTTTTTTGAGGAGGAGATTGTGAAGAGGAGATACATTAGTCATAAAATTCAGAACATATGGGAATAAAAGTTAACAAAAAAAGGCATCTTGTGAGTCACACAACATCAGGTTATAGCCCAACAGGTTTAATTGGAAGCACTAGCTTTCAGAGCACTGCTCCTTCATCAGGTGATTGTGGAGTACACGATTATAAGACACAGAATTTACAGCAAAATTTTACAGTGTGATGTAACTGAAATTATACATTGAAAAATACCTTGATTGTTTGTTCAATTTCTCATCTGCTTTTGTGATTTACATATGAAAGAAGTGAAACTATCATGGTCATTCTAACAGATAAGAGTCTTTACAAACAATCAAGGTATTTTTCAATGTACAATTTCAGTTACATCACACTGTAAACTTTTGCTGTAAATTCTGTGTCTTACAATTGCATCCTCCACAACCACCTGATGAAGGAGCGGCACTCTGAAAGCTAGTGCTTCCAATTAAACCTGTTGGACTATAACCTGTTGGTTGTGGGCCTTTTAACTTTGTACACCCCATGCAACACCGACTCCTCCAAATCATGACCTTGTGAGTCAGTTGTGATGTAGGCACCGCAAATTTTCTGTTTTGGCAAGCTTCGATCTATTATCAGTTCATGAGTGGATTGAACCAAAGGAATTTAATTTGGTTCATTTTGATTTGATGTTATTTATTATTGAAAATAAAACCATGACTCCTTGTTGATGGAAGTTTGTGTGTTTCTCATTTTCAGTTCTTCCAAGAGCTGTGCTGTCATCTGCGATACAGACACAACTCGGTAGATTCTCGGAGTTATGATCAACATGTTGCCATAAGGAGCCCTGGCTGATGGATAATTTAAATAGGAATCTGAGAAAAACAGTATCTGCTGAAAAATGTTCTCAATATCATCAGTTCCTGTGACTCCAGAGGAAAATGTGGAGCAAATCCATTTTTGGCGCACCTTTTGGAAAAATGCTTGACACCCGGGAATTTGAGATGAATCTCCTCCAGGATAAGAATCTAATGTGGACACCTTATTAGTGCATTGTTCAATCTCCTTGGATCTAACCATACACAAAACTGCAGCAATCATGCTCGATGCATGCTGCTCAGTTTTCTGACTGTTGCTGTTTTGAAACATGGAATCCAAGTTCAGTTTGAGCTTTTTGTGAAAATGGATGTTACACTTATGGTAAGGGTTAATGCTGGGTCAGGTATCAATTTTCAGATGCAATACTACAATTAAAAGTATTCATAGCATCAAGTACAGCCTGGGTATAGATTAGTCAAGTGATGGATACACTCAGTGATGTGGTCTACAGCCTTTGGTTTTAGAACTGACAGATTTGTCACCTCGTGAATCATACTAATGTGCATTCTAGCAGATCGACGATAGGAGATCCAACTGTTTTCCTGATGAAAGAGGTTTCAGATGTCCATCCCGAGGATCTGTACTGGCATTCGAAATAGTTAATGTTTATGAATAGAAACATTTAACATACCGTGTGTGATCTGCTCCACATTTGAGCCAATTTCCTGATTGCATTTTGTGTAAATTACATGAAATTTGTACTTGCAACTATGTCAGTCTTGGCATATAGTGCATGTTGCTAATTCTGTTTGTGATATATCACTTGAATAAAAATAAAGGCTTCAGCTTTTCTGTTGGTATTCATGTGGGTATGTCAGTTTGCCACGTATATTCTCTGAGCTCCTGCTGCAGCTACAAACCCTTGTCTGCCTTATCTGGAAGGACAAGAGAGCTCTGAGATGCCACAGTCGTGAACATTTTCAAGAAAGGGAACATGTCCGATTGTGGTAACTACATGAGAAGGTCCTGCTGATGACCATTTGAAAAGTTATTGCCAAGGTCCTCCTCAACCATTTCCCCCCTGTGGCTGAGCAACTTCTCCTGGAGTCACAGTTCGTCTTCCAGCCACGAAGAGGTACAATGGACATGATTTTCACCACACGATGGCTGCAGGAGAAATGCAGAGAAAAGAACCTACTCTTGAACATGGCTTTCTTCAACCTCACACAGACCTTTGACACCATTAACGGAGAAGCCTTGTCCACTTTGGCTGCACGACAAAGTTTGTCACCATCCTTTGCCTATTCCATGATGACATGGAAGTCGACCTAGTGACAAATGACCCATTCCCTGTTCGGACCGATGTCAAGCAGGACTGCGTCATTGCCCCAACATTTTTCTCGATCTACCTCATTGCAGTGCTTCATCTCACCACCAACAAGCTGCCCACTGGAGTGGAGCTAACCTACAGAACCAGCAGGGAATTATTCATCCACCATTGGCTAAAAGCCAAAGTCACCCCACCAGTGTCAATGAGCTGTAGTCAATGGACGATGTTTGTGCATATGCAAACTCAGAGGACACATTCCAGACCATCGTCAGCACCTTTGTGGAGGCGTATGAGAGTCTCACCCCGATTGAAGGTCCTCCATCCAGCATTATGGAGTGATCCCCCCAATCATCACAGTCCACTGCGAGGTCACTGAGAAAGTTAGACACTTCCAATACCTCAGAAGTGTCCTGTTGACCAAAGCAGTTACTGATGAAGAGATTCTTCCAGTGTGCTCACACAGCCTTTGGCTACCTGAAAAAAAATGAGTTTGAGGATAACAACATCAGATCCGACATCCAGATTGTGGGTTATAGAGCTGTGGTGGTTCCCACTCTCCGATATAGCTCTGAGATGTGAACTCTGAAATGTGAAGCAGTACTACCAAGGCTGCTTACACAAGACACTTTGAATCCACTGGGAGAAAGTCGCACTAACATCAGCGTCGTTGACCAGGAACATCCTCAGTGTCGAGGCACTGACCATCCTTGAACAACTGTGGTGAGCTGCATGACTGACATGAGACTCCCCAAGCAGGTGCTCAACTCCCAGCCCTGGAAGGCGAGCCCCAGGTGGACAGAGGAAGTGCTTCAGGGATACCCTCAAGGCCTCACTGTTGAAGTGCAGCATTCCCGCTGACACCTGGGAATCAAGATTGTCCAAAGTACAGGAGGATCACCCAGGTGGTGTTGAGCTCCTCAAAGCTTACCATCGGGAGAAAGCAGAAGCCAGGCGAAAACAGCGTAAGGAGCGCACTGCCTCACCAATGCCCTATCCACCCCTTCCCTGGACTACCTTCTACCCAAAGTGTAGCAGAGTCTGCAGAAGTCACAGCCATCTACAGACTCACCTTGAGAGTGGAAGAGAGTCATCCTCATCTACCAGGGACTGCCAATAATGACTGACTGGATGCTACAAGCTATAACAATGGCAGAGTTTCATCTATGGGTGGAATTCACATCAAAAATGAAGTAATGACATCATAGAGGATTCTGGGTAACCCAAGATGGAGGACGGAAAAAATTTCTGGCTGTAACAGGTGCTCCTTTTTTGAGGTAATTTAGGTGCTGGAGGTGATTTCCTCGAATTGCAGGAGCAGCAATTACTGTTTCATATGCTGTTGCATTGTTTTGGAATTTTGGGGAAAAAAGTCAAAACAACAGCAGTTTTAAAAGGGAGAAGAACAGACAACGGAAGCACATGGTGAGGTCATTGCAGGAAAGAGAGAGAGAGAGAGAGAGAGAGAGAACCTGCACAGTTACTGCCTTTGATGTTTGAATTCGTATAATGAGCTGCCAGAGGATGTGGTGGAGGCTGGTACAATTGTAACATTTAAGAGGCATTTGGATGGGTATATGAATAGGAAGGGTTTGGAGGGATATGGGCTGGGTGCTGGCAGGTGGGACTAGATTGGGTTGGGATATCTGGTCGGCATGGACGGGTTGGACCGAAGGGTCTGTTTCCATGCTGCATATCTCTATGACTCTATGTCTCTATGTAGGCTTTTTATGCAAATTTGGAAAACAAAAAGTCTAAGATTAATTCTTATCTGGAGACTGGTAAGCCTTTTTAATTTAGAAAGCCACACATTTAGAGTTTTAAAACTGTATTTTCTTCCAGGTGTGCTTTGGAACTATCCTTGCAGGGTCTTTTAAAAAGCGTGCCTTTAAAAGAATGATTGATCAGCACCAGCCATCCATCTTTTTGTTCTTTTTACCATCCTCTCTGTGCTTCAGTACAGGGTTGTAGCCTGTAATTTTGCTTGAGTTCAGGCAGGATGGTATGCTGGCACAGTGGCTAAACAGATACCTTCATATTAGAACATCATGTGTCATGATGCGATATGGCACGGTGGCTCAGTGGTTAGCACTGCTGCCTCACAGCACCAGGGACCTGGGTACAATTTCAGCCTTGGGTGTCTGTCTGTGTGGCGTTTGCACATTCTCCCCGTGTCTATGTGGCTTTTCTCCAGGTGCTTCAGTTTCCTCCTACAATCCAAAGATATGCAGGTTAGGTGGATTGGCCATGCTCAGTTGCCCATAGTGTTCAGGGATATGTAGGCAGGGAGAATGGGTCTGGGTGGCTTACTCTTCGGAGAGTTGGTGTGGACTTGGTGGGCCAAATAGCCCGAGACGTGATTGTTTAATTGATGTCCTGCTATTTCAACTGTAGCAAAGTTTGAGTTTTTAGTAAATTGATGTTTCTCCAAATTTGGTTTTTCACCAGCTGCTGTTCTTAAGAGTCTGAGAGAAACAGTGAGGGAGAGAGAGTCTTCCAGTTCTGCTGTTACCAATACATCTTCTTTCATCTATACCCAAACACTGTTCTCTAAAATCAAATTCACTTCTGAATTCCAAGATCGGGTTTCTTCGAGCTGGATAATCTGCAGGTGACTTTCATCCCAACATGTGATATTTCCAGCAGGGTAAGAATCAACCAGGACAAGTAGATCTGACTTTCAGTGTCGTTTTTATAATAATATTAATTTTGGCTTAGATCAATTCTTGATTACTCTATTCAAAGCCTTTTATTCATATATAAGGAGCAAGAGGGTAACTAGAGAAAGGATTGGCCCACTCAAGGACAAAAGATGCAAGTTATGTGTGGAGTCAGAGGAAATAGGAGAGATTCTTAATGAGTACTTTGCATTGGTATTCACCGAGGAGAGGGACATGATGGCTGTTGAGATTAGGGATACATGTTTGACTACTCTAGGTCAAATCAGCATAAGGAGGAAGGAAGGGTTAGGTATTCTAAAAGGCATTCAGGTGAACAGGTCCCCAGATCCAGATGGGATCTGTCCCAGGTTAATGAGGCAAGCAAGAGAGGAAATAACTGGGGTCTTAACAGATTTATTTGTAGCATCCTTGAACAGGGGGAGATCCCAGAGGACTTGAGAATTATTAATGTTCTCCCCTTGTTTAAGAAGGATAGCAGGGATAATCCAGGTAATTATCCAGGTGAGCCTGTCATCAGTGGTAGGGAAGCTGCTGGAAAAGATACTGAGGGATAGGACTTATTTACATTTGGAAGAAAATGGGCTTATCAATGATAAGCAGCATGGTTTTGTGCAGGGAATGTCATGTCTTATCAACTTAATAGAATTCTTTGACATAGTGACAAAGTTGATTGATGAGGGAAGGGTTGTAGATGTCATATACATGGACTTCAGTAAGGCATTTGAAAATGTTCCCCATGGTAGGCTGATGGAGAAAGTGAAGTCGCATGGGGTCCAGAGTGTACTAGCTAATTGGATAGAGAACAGGCTGGGCAGCAGGAGACAGAGAGTTGTAGTGGAAGGGAGTTTCTCAAAATGGAGGGCTGTGACCAGTGATGTTCCACAGGGATCTATGTTGGGACCACTGTTTGGAGATGCCAGTGTTGGACTGGGGTGTGCAAAGTTAAAAATCAACAACACCAGATTATAGTCCAACAAGTTTAATTGGAAGCACTAGCTTTCGGAGCGACGCACCTTCATCAGGTGGTTGTCCATCTGATGGGAGCGATGCTCTGAATGCTACTGCTTCCAATTAAACCTGTTGGACTATAACCTGGTGTTGTGTGATTTTTAACTGGGACTACTGTTGTTTGTGATATAGATAAATAATTTGGAGGAAGATATAGATGGTCTGATTAGCAAGTTTGCAGATGCCACTAAGATTGACGGAGTAGCAGATAGTGAAAGGAACTGTCAGAGAATACAGCAGAATATAGATAGATTGGAGAGTTGGGTGGAGAAATGGCAGATGGAGTTCAATCCGGGCAAATGCGAGGTGATGCATTTTGTAAGATCCAATTCAAGACCGAACTATACAGTAAATGGAAAGGCACAGGGAAAATTGCTGTACAGAGAGCTCTGGGTGTTCAGGTCCACTGTGCCCACACAGGTCAAGAAGGCATATGGCATGTTTTCCTTCATCAGACAGGCTATTGAGTACAAGGATTGACAGGTCATGTTACAGTTGTATAGCACTTCGGTTCGGCCACATTTGAAATACTGCCGGCAGTTCTGGTTGCCACATTACCAAAAGGATGTGGATGCTTTGAAGAGGGTGCAGAGGAGGTTCACCAGGATGTTGCCTGGTATGGAGGGCGCTGGCTATGAACAGTGGTTGAGTAGATTTGGATTATTTTCATTAGAAAGATGGAGGTTGAGGGGGGACCTGATTGAGGTCTAAAAAACCATGAGGGGTATAGACAGGGTGGATAGCAGGAAGTTTTTTTCCCAGAATTTGGAACTCAATGACTGGGGATCACGAGTGGAAGGTGAAAGGGGAAAACTTTAAGGGAGATATGCGTGGAAAGTTTTTTACACAGAGGGAGGTGGGTGCCTGGAATGCGTTGCCTGCAGAGATGGTAGAAATGGGCACAGTAGTGTCATTTAAGATGTATCTACACTGGTATATGAATGGGCAGGGAGCAGAGGGGTACAGATCCTTAGAAAATAGGCAACAGGTTTAGATAGAGGATCTGGATTGGCGCAGGCTTGGAGGGCCGAAGGGCCTGTTCCTGTACTACAATTTTCTTTGTTCTTTGTACTGATGGTTTCATGTGGTTGGTTCAGATATGCACAGCATTCACATTAAATTAGTATTTTGCCTTTTAAAAAATAAACATTTTAGTCTATAAAAGGTCCTAGGATTAAAATTAAATGATGGAATTTGAAATATAATAGTCCATTTTACCACTATCATAACAAATTCTCATGATTTGACGTTCAGCATCTTATTAAAACTATGATCATCATTACTGGAAATAATAGAATCTAAAATGGCATTAGTGATGATGCTTGTCATGGGAAGCATGAAAAGTAGATTTATAGGGTTTTGCAAAATGGTTTAACATTCACTCCAGTGAAAAGATTTCTTGTGTTTCAAAACTTTACACTTTAAAACTCCTCTGATTGTATTTTTTTCTGAGCCTATATCCTATGGGCCTCATATTTTGTTGAGATCTCTGATTTTGTTTATCAACCAAGAAAGCTGGAAGTATACATTAACCCTATAGGGAACCGGGATAGACTGTCATTAGAGTACTATGCATGCTTCTGGTCTTCACGTTAGGAAAAGGATGTGAAAGTACTAAAAATATGTTTTTTAAAAAATTAAGGGATCTAAGAATGAAACTTAGAGGTACAACATCTGGAGAGATTGAACAGTTTCAGACTTGATTCTTTAGAAGCAAGAAGATAGATAAATGAACAAACCATGACTTTTAAAATTGTGAAAGTTTTTGGTAGGGTAAATGGAGAGCATTTGTTTCTGTTTTGCGCAATGTAAAATTAGTGGACATAAATGAAAGGAAGTTGCTAATCCCTGCAATAAAGAATTGAGTTTAAACTTCTTTATTAATTTAACTTGAAAACATAGCTTGATAAAAAAAATTCCAATCTCTTCAGAACAATTTGACATTGAACCACACAAAGACATATTTGGACAGGTGACCAAATACTTAGTCATAAAGTCATAGACTCATACGCCATGGAAACAGACCCTCCAGCCCAAATCATCCATGCGTTCAAGTTTCCCAAACTAAGCTAGTCGCATTTGCCAGCATTTGACCCATATCGCTCTAACCTTTATTATTCACGTACACATCCAAATGTCTTTTAGTTGTAACTGTACCTTCATTTACCACTTCCTGTAACAATTCATTCCAAATACGAACCACCCTCTGTGTTAAAAATTGTCCCTCAGGTCCTTTTTAAATCTTTCTCTTCTCACTTTAAAATTTTTCCCTCTAATTTTGAACTTCCCTACCCTCGGGAAAAGACCCTCGCTATTTCCCTTATCTACGCCCCTCATGATTCTATAAAACTCTATGAGGTCACCCATCAACCTCCTACATTTCAGTGAAAAAATATCCCCGCTTATACAGCCACTCCTGCCAATTCAAACCCTCCAGTCCTGATGACAGCCTCGTAAATCTTTATTGCATCTCTCCAATTTTATTTCCTGATGCTTCTCCCCCTAAAGCAAGCTAGGCATATCTTTCATGCCTTGTTTCAACTCAAGTTTGATCTTTTCAATCGATGCAAAAGTTCCCACCTGCATTCCTGTGTGGTGAAGCACAGCTCAGTGTCTGGCTTCTCTCTCTCTCTCTCCACACCCTCCACTCCAGATCCGGACAGACCGTGTGCATTTGACAGCTTCAGGGATCTTTTAGAAATCCTTCCCCTGTCAAAGCCCATCATAAATCAGAGCGAGTGTTAGAATCGTAGAGCTGTACTGCATGGAAACAGACCCTTTAGTCCAACTTGTCCATGCCAACCAGATATCCTAAATTAGTCTGGTCCCATTTGCCAGCACTTGGCCCATATCCCTCTAAACCCTTCCTCTTCATCTACCCATCTAGATGCCTTTTAAATGTTGTAATTATACCAGCTTCCACCCCTTCCTCTGATAGCTCATTCCATACATGCACCACCCTCTGCAAGAAAAAGCTGGCCCTTACGTCCCTTTTAAATGTTTCCCCTCTTAATTTAAATCTATGCCCTTTAGTTTTGGACTCCCACACCCCAGGGAAAAGACCTTGAGTATTCACCTTCTCCATGCCCCTCATGATTTTATAAACCTCTACAATGTCACCCCTCAGCCTCTGACCTCCAAGGAAAAAAACCCAGCCTATTCAGCCTCACCCTGTACCTCAAATCTTCCAACCCTGGCAACATCCTTGTAAATCTTTTCTGAACCCTTTCAAGTTTCACAACATCTTTCCTATAGCAGGGAGACCAGAACTGCATGCAGTACTCCACAAGTGGCCTAACCAATGTCCTGTACAGCCGCAACATGATCTCCCAACTCCGATACTCAACGCGCTGACCACTTAAGGCAAGCATACCAAATGCCTACCTGGACCTTGTAATCAGTTTGAAATACTGATTAGCAATTCCTGAGAACCGAGCTCTCTTAACTTGGATCTAAATGGATAGTGTAAAGCGCAACTATTTACTATTCTGAACTATTTCCTGGAACTTCAGAGACTAGTAGTCTAACTGCTTTAAAGGTCAAAGAAATAGGTTTCGAGGAGCAATTCAGAGAGAGATAAAAATCACACAACACCAGGTTATAGTCCAACAGGCTTATTTGAAAGCACTAACTTTTGGAATGCTGCTCCTTCATCAGGTCACAACCACCTGATGAAGGAACAGCGCTCCGAAAGCTAGTGCTTTCAAATAAATCTGTTGGACTATAACCTGGTGTTGTGTGATTTTTAACTTTGTACACCCCAGGCCAACACCGGCATCTTCACCTCAGAGAGAGTTGTTGATTCAAGCAGCTTATTCTAATATATATATCTATATATATGAAAATATTGCTTTTAATGGTGGAACCGTGAAAATGTGCAATGGGACATAATTGGATGACTGCAGACAACAGAAATGTGGATCTGAGGGAGGCTACAGAGAACAAAGAACAGTACAACACTGGAACAGGCCCGTCAGGCCTCATGCCTGAACCAACAAATGATGCATTTCTGAACTAGAGTTATAGAGTCATAGATGTACAGAATGGAAACAGACCCTATGGTCCAACCCATTCTTGCCGACCAGATATCCCAACCCAGTCTAGTCCCACCTGCCAGCACCCGGCTCCAAACCCTTCCTATTCATATGCCCATCCAAATGCCTTTTAAATGTTGCAATTATACCAGATTCCACCACTTCTTGTAGCAGCTCATTCCATACACGTACCACCCTCTGTGTGAAAAAGTTGCCCCTTTGGTCTCTTTTATACCTTTCCCCTCTCACCCTAAACCAATGCCCTCTAGCTCTGGACTCCCTGACCCCAGGGAAAAGACCTTGTCTATTTATCCTATCCATGCCGCTCATAATTTTGTAAACCTCTATAAGGTCACCCCTCGGCCTCCGACGCCCCAGGGAAAACAGCCCAGCCTGTTCAGCCTCTCCCCATAGCTCAAATCCTCCAACCCTGGCAACATCCTTGTCAATCTTTTCTGAACCCTTTCAAGTTTCACAACATCTTTCCGATAGGGTGGAGACCTGAATTGCACGCAATATTCCAGCAGTGGCCTAACCAATGTCCTGTACAGCCGCAATGTGACCGCCCAACTCCTGTACTCAATACTCTGACCAATAAAGGAAAGCATACCAAACGCCTTCTTCAATATCCTATCTACCTGTGACTCCACTTTCAAGGAGCTATGAACCTGCATTTCAAGGTCTCTTTGTTCAGCAACACTCCCTAGGACCTTACCATTAAGTGTATAAGTCCTGCTAAGATTTTCCCAAAATGCAGCACCTTGCATTTATCTGAATTAAACTCCATCTGCCACTTCTCGGCCCATTAGCCCATCTGGTCAAGATCCTGTTGTAATCTGAGGTAACCTTTTTCGCTGTCCACTACACCTTCAATTTTGGTGTCATCTGCAAACTTACTAACTGTACCTCTTATGCTCACATCCAAATCATTTATGTAATTGACAAAAAGTAGAGGACACAGCCCCGATCCTTGTGGCACTCCACTGGTCCCAGGCCTCCAGTCTGAAAAACAATCCTCCGTCACTACTTTCTGTCTTCTATCTTTCAGCCAGTTCTGTATCCAAATAGTTAGTTCTCCCTTTATTCTGTGAGACCTAACCTTGCTAACCAGTCTCCCATGGTGAACCCTGTTGAACGCCTTACTGAAGTCCATATAGATCATATCTACCGCTCCGCCCTCATCAATCCTCTTTGCTACTTCCTCAAAAAACTCAATCATGTTTGTGAGACATGATTTCCCATGCACAAAACCATGTTGACTATCCCTAATCAGTCCTTGCCTTTCCAAATATATGTAAATCCTTTCCCTCAGGATTCCCTCCAACAACTTGCCCACCACTCAGGTCAGGCTCACTGGTCTATAGTTCCCTGGCTTGTCCTTACCACCCTTCTTAAACAGTGGCACCACGTTAGCCAATCTCCAGTTTTCGGGCACCTCATCTGATACTATCGATGATAGAAATATCTCAGCAAGAGGCCCAGCAATCACTTCTCTAGCTTTCCACAGAGTTCCCGGGTACACCTGATCATGTCCTGGGGATTTATCCAACTTTACCCGTTTCAAGACATCCAGCACTTCCTCCTCTGTAATATGGACATTTGTGTCCCTATGCAGTCTGTATCCTTCCATTCCCTGCCTTTTTAGTTACCTGTGAAGATGCCTTGTAAGAGATAAGTGTTCAGCCTTTGAATGTTGAAATTGGCTTGTTGCTGTTGGTCACTAAGTGCAAAATGATGGGATTTGGCTTAGTTAGAGAATGTTGAGAATATGGAATTCAGTATCATGCAAAGGAGCTGATTTGAATAGCATCGAGTAACTTTAAGGAAAGCAGGGTAATACTGAAGAGGCACGGAGACTGCAAAGGACTTGAATAGGCTAGGAGACTGGGCAAACAAGTTGCAAATAGAATACAGTGTGGGATATTGTGAGATTATACACTTGGTAGGAAGAGCTGTCGACTATTTACTAAATGGGGAAAGGCGTCAGAAATCTGAAGTACAAAGAAACTTGTGAGTCCTAGTTCAGGATTCTCTTAAGGTTAACATGCAGGTTCAGTTGGCAGTTGGAAATGCAATGTTGGTATTCATTTCAAGAGGGCTAGAATACAAGATCAGGGATGTACCGCTCAGGCTTTGTAAGACTCTGGTCAGATGACATTTGGAATATTTTAAGCAGTTTTGAACCTATATGTAAGGAAGGGTACGCTGGCCTTGGCGGAGGTCCAGAGGAGGTTTACAAGATTGATCCCGGGGTTGAAGAGCTTATCATATGAGGAGCAGGTGAAGACTCAAGGTCAGTACTCAGTGGCGTGTAGAAGGATGAAACTTACAGAATACTGAGACCCCTAGATAGAGTGGATGTGGAGAAGATGTTTCCACTAGTAGAAGACACTTGGGCCCAAGGGCACAGCCTCAGAGTAAAGGAACAGTCTTTTAGAATTGCAACAAGGACAGATTTCTTCAGTCAGACAGTGATGAATCTGTGAAACTCATTGCCACTGAAGGCTGTGGAAGACAAGTCACTGGATATATTTAAGGCAGAGACAGAAAGGATCTTGATTAGTAAGGGGATCAAAGGGTATGGGGAGAAGGCAGGAGAACTGGGTTGAGAAACAAATCAGCCATGATTGAATGGTGGAGCAGACTTAATGGCCTAATTCTGCTCCTGTTTCTCATGGTCTTATATAAGAAAGGAATCAAAGGTATATTGATTGTGCAAACTGATGTATCATGGGAGGAGATTCATAGGGAGCATAAACATAGAATAGATTCGCAAAGTCAATTGGCCCATTTCATTCTATGTCATTTAATGTTAAAATCAATAATAAAAAATACAAACTGCAAATGTTGAATCTTTGAAATAAATCAAAGTGCTGGAAAACACAACAGATCAGTCAACTGTAAAGAAAGAAGATTGATGGGTGATTTGCTTGTAAATCCTTTCATGTCACTCACGTCAATTTGAGTAACTAATTTCAGTGACTGAGACTCCTGATACAAAACACTTGCAGTTGATTGTGAAATCACGCGGAAGGTATAAAGAATATGCAGGCAACTTGCACAACCATTTTCACAAAGATAGAAATCTAATTTACTTTCATAAATGCACGTGGAGAAAGTGGAGGGAAAAGTTGCAATATGTGTTACACCAAGACTCAGCAGCAACAACTCTTCCATCAGATCAGAGAAAATCAAAAGAAAATCAGAAATAAAATGTACACAAAGAGACAAAGTACAAAAACAATTTGAACACGTAACTTGTATTTCATTAAAACCTGGTGAATATGAAGTACAATCCATTTGGGGAATTGGCGAATCATGTATATATGTATGTATATATGTAGATGCATGCAACTACAAGCAGGCATTTTTCAAATTATTGGTGATTATCCATATCCTTCAATATTCCTTTCTTCATTAGACGTTTTTCTCATCATGGTCTACTCTAGTGTTCTGGCCATCCCTCTGCAGGACCGGTAGTTGAACTTTCTTTATATTTTATCCTAATATGAGGCAAACCAAAATGTCCACACCTGGCAAAGGGATGGCTAGCACTAATATTTAAAGCTATCTGTTCAGATGACTCATATCTTAACTTGTCTGAATGTGATGTGGTTATACTATGGTGTGTCATTGCTATTTTTACTCTGATTCAAGAAAAACAAAGTGAGCTACACCACTTCCCTCAATCTGCCTGTTACCCCTTGACAACATATATATGAGAACAAAAGACCATTGTGCAAAAGCTGTGTTCAACTTCCAATAGAAGTGGTTACTGTAAAAGGTGTTCAATCCTCAATCCTCACTTTACACCTGAGTGACCAGTTTAAACTCTTTCCTGACATATGAAAGAGCCTGTTAGGTTTCAATTATAAATGTATATATTTATAATTGAATATAAGTATATTTCACAGGGATAAATGTTTGTTGCTTTTGCCACGTTATCTTGCACAAAAGTCAGATTATCGTGAGTCATGAAAATGTTGTCTCATAAATCCATACTTTTTTATTGTAGAAATGTTGGAGACCATGTAGTTTACATTGGAATACAACAATATACTATCAACAAGATGAAAGGAACAAGACCACAGAGGTCTTGAAAAACCATATATTCCAGACTTATGTAATTACAGCACCTTTAAGAGATAAGCTGTACACCCGCCTCAATGATAACATCCATTGAGTCCTCCAGGACACTGAGCTGATTCCTTTCTTCATAAGCCACCATCTTATTGGAGACAGCTGTCAGAATTCATCAAAGTAACTGTCTTACCTGGGTTTTCAATCATGTAATATACTTAAATGCCTCTGGGATTTAGGAGGAGGACTAGCCTGAGGTCTGTTCGCACACAAAAAAAGCACTAACTCCTTTGGAATGTAGTAAAGCAGGCTTCAGGTTCTCAAAGGTCTTAGGTCAGGCTCCTCCTCAGCAGAAACATCTACCCTAAACCTGCCCTTTCCTCCTTCAGGAGGAACACAAATGCTAATTTTTCTTTTGCATTTCAAAAAAGTGATGTAATTGCAATCTTGTAAAGAAGCTTAAAAAGGTGTCAAAGTATTTACTGAGTTAGAATAAAGCCCATAAGGATGCAAAATCCTATTAGCAATTCACAACATAATTACCATCTACCTTAAAAGGAACCTGCGGAAAATAGCAGGTTGACTCTAATACAAAAATACTATTGTGCTTCATTATTTTCTACTTAAACTTCCTTTGTAATGAGCTTGCTTAACTAAATTAAACCATGCTGATGAGTAGAAGGCCAGTAAAGTTAATGGGCATTAATGATTGGTCCCTTTTTTTGTATTTGTCTTGGTACAGGTGATCTTATATTACATACAGTCAATATTATTTGAATGCTGCACTCCATTTACTTATTACTACATGAGTAACAGCCACTTGCTACATTTATGTCAATGCACAATTGTCCGGAATGGTATTACAAGATTGTGTTATGATTTGGAGGTGCCGCTGTTGGACTGATGTGTACAAAGTTAAAAATCACACAACACCAGTTATAGTCCAAAAGGTTTATTTGGAAGCACTAGCTTTCAGAGCGCTGCTCCTTCATCAAATGGTTGTGTAGTATAAGATCGTAAGACAAAGAATTTATAGCAAATGTTTACAGTGTGATGTAACTGAAATTATATACTGAAAAAGACCTGGATTGTTTGTTAAGTCTCTCATCTTAATTGAGCGGTGATAGATTTAGGACAGATATCAGGGGTAGTTTCTTTACTCAGATAATAGTAGGGGCGTGGAACGGCCTGCCTGCAACAGTAGTAGACTCACCGACATTAAGGACATTTGAATGGGCATTGGATGTACATATGGATTATAATGGAATGGTGTCGGTTAGATGGGCATCAGATTATTTTCACAGGTCAGCGCACCATCAAGGGCCGAAAGGCCAGTACTGCGCTGTAAATATGTTCTATGTTCTAAACTTATATTTGTGTGTGTGTGTGTGTGTGTGTGCGCGTGCAGTATCTCTGAGAGAGTGTGTGCGTGTGTGAGTATTAGTGTAAAGAGGTATACATCTGTGAGAGGGTGTTTATGTGACTGTGGGAGTGTATGTGTGAGTGTATGAGAGAGGGTCTGCATGAGTGTATAAGTCTGTAGGAGTGTGTGTGTCTGTAGGCGTGCGTGTGTGTGTGTGTGTGTGTGTGTATTGCAGTGGGGTCATCTGTAATGTGACATGAACCCAAGGTCCCATTTGAGGCCTTGGTTACCGAACTTGGCTATTAGCCTCTGCTCCGCCACTTTGTGTTGTTGCCTGTCCCGAAGTCCGCCTTGGAGGATGGGTCACCTGAAGGTCCGAGGACAAATGTCCTGGACCGCTGAAGTGTTGTCCAACTGGGAGGGAACACTCCTTCCTGTTGATAGTTGTGAGGTGTTCATTTATCCGTTGCCGTAGCCTCTACTCACCAATATACCATGCCTCAGGGCATCCTTGCTTGCAGTGTATGAGATAGACAATGTTGACTGAGTGACATGAGTACCTGCAACATACATGGTGGGAGGTGCCCCTACGTGTAATGGTGGTATCTGTGTCGATACTCTGACACGTCTTGCAGCATCTACCATGACAAGGTTGTATGGCGTTGTCCTGAAAGCCGGGCAGTTTGCTGCGACCAATGATCTGTTTGAGATTTGGCGATTGGTTAAAGGTGAGAAGTGAAGGTGTGGGGAATGTCTTGGTGAGGTGCTCATCCTCATTGATAATGTGTTGCAGGCTGCAAAGTACATGGCATAGTTTTTCGGCTCCTGGGAAATACTGGACAACAAAGGGAACCTTGTCGGTTGCAGCTCATGTCTGACTCCTGAGGGGGTCATTACGCTTTCTCGCTGTGGCACACCGGAACTGGTGGTCAATGAGTTGAGCACCTTACCCTGTCCTTATGAGGGTATCCTTGAGTACTTCCAAGTGCCTGTCACGTTCCTCCTCATCTGAACAGATCCTGTGTATGCGTAGAGTTTGTCCGTAGGGGATGGGTGTTTTAATATGTTTCTGTAGAAACTGGAGAACTATAGCATTGTGAGGTTATCCATGGGTTTGCAGTAGAGTAAGGTGCTGAGGTGCCCATCTTTGATGGAGATGCATGTGTCCAAGAATGAGACAGATACTAGAGAGTAGTCCATGGTGAGTTTGATGATGGGATGAAACTTGTAGATATCGCTGTGTAGTTGTTTCAGTGACTCCTCGCCATGGGTCCAGAAGAAGAAAATATCATCAGTATACCTGTTGTATAGTGTTGGTTGGAGGCCCTGCATAGAGAAGAAGTCTTGTTCAAACCTGTGCATGAAAATGTTGGCATTTCGACTGGTCTACTGGTCGACTGGTTTGACTGGTCCGTGGGTGCTTAGTTTCTGTAAGAAATCTGGAGTGCCGCGACAGAACCTGCTGGTCCCCTGTACAATGGGTTTCAAGATGCCTTTGACATAGCCAGAGAGATTCTCACACAGGGTCCCATTGCCTGAAACGATGTGACGTTCTGGTGGGTTGGTTTTGTGTATCTTTGGAAGGCAGTAGAAGTCGTGTTAGATTTCTTTAAATGCAAATGAAAACTGGCAAGACCTGTTCGTGGCATCTCTCTCCCCTTATCATTGTTTTAAAAGTATACAAATAAAAAACAGTAGTTGTTCGTGGCTATCATATCTCCAGTCCAGTTCCAACAATCATTCTTGACTGCTAGTTTTACAACATTTTACCTGCATGGTAAACCGAACAATTATGCTCAATGGATGAATAAAGATGCAATAAGTGAACTTTGATGTCCACAATTATCTTAGAATTACAAATTTCCTAATTCTGATAAAATAAAGTTAAAAATCATACAACACCAGATTATAGTCCAACGGGTTTATTTGGAAGCACTAACTTTTGGAGTGCTGCTCCTTCATTGGGTGGTTGTGATTTTTAACTTTGTCCACCCCAGTCCAACACCAGCACCTCCAAATCTGATAAAATAGTGATACTGTGGAGTTCCGTAATCAGAATTCGGTTTTAGGCCGATTGTAAATGAGAATGATAAAAGGTAAATCTGCAAAGAAGAGCAGATCTGAAAATTAGGCAAATTTGTATTCATGACTTTAGATTAGGCAAAATCCTAGAGATATATTTTCTTCCATGATTTTTGTTGAACTCTTCGAGTTTCACCACAACAGCAGATCACAGTGTAATGTAACAAAGGATAGCAGCCAAGGAATGTCAATGAGCCAATAAAGATAAACAGAAGTGCAAGAAAATGTGTTTCATAATTTTAACAAGGAGTGCTAAGAATAATAGAATCATAAGCCATGACTCATAAAAGGGAAAACATTGCTGCCACTGTTATGACTGTGGAAAAAAAATCATATGAAGATTAGTGCAAGATTTTGACTTTTTTCAGCATTCTAACTAATAGAACTTGAGAAAAGTCAGTGTCAGTTCTTACTCACAAACAAAAACAGAGATTGCTGGAAAAACTCAGCAGGTCTGGCAGCAGTTGTGGAGAGAAATCAAAGTTAAAGTTTTGGGTCCAGTGACCCTTCTTCAGCTCTTACTCCTAGCTGTTTCTTTGCAATCAAGTATGGTTGATGTGATATAAAATAAATTGTCCCTGTATTCGAAAGATAATTCAAATGCTGATATTTGGTGGCAAACCTTTTATAGAATTGCAATTCTTCCAGTTTGGGTTAAAGTATTCTCTGAAGTTAGCTGCATTGTATTTGGGACTTTATGTGAAGTATTCTTTCATATACAGATTTATAAACAGAAATTGGAAAGCTTTTTCATCTAAGAAGGAACAAGAAAAATGATGACATGTTACATCACTTGAAGATGAATTTCAGTCAAAATGACTAATTAGACTCAAATAGCACACTTCAAAATGCTCCTCACATAAGAAAACCTATGTGTGTCCTTTTAAGATACTGGAAAAGGATAACTACGTTACTCAAAGGAACAGGGAAGGACATTTGTTATTCTAAAACACTGATTTCAACTTTAAAAGGTCTAAGTTTGAATCATAAAAATTGAAAAAAAACTCCTTCAGCTCATCAATCTATCCCTTTCACTGATTATTTATAATTTATGCTATTGCACAATCTAATCCAGCTACTTAATTATCCAAAACAAAGATATGTTCCCTGACAATGAAGCAAAGCCACAGTTTATATATCCATCTACATTATTAAAACTGTTTCGATGATTCTCTCATTAACCACACTGACCTTGGAACAAATAATGTCGGAAACATTAAGCAGCCCTTAATATTCTAATCTATGCCTGCCTCAATACAAAGATCACACAACACCAGGTTATGGTCCAACAGATCTATTTGAAAACACAAGCTCCCGCTTGTCCAACCCAGTTCAACACCAGCACCTCCACACACTTCCTCAATATCTTTCAATTGTATAGCCCTCCAGCAGCCATAAACTCTCAGTGTGTTGACAGCATGGTCAGTGAAGCACCAATTAATTTGGCTCATTTAACCCCCTTTTTGGTTTTTAGTCTTTCAATGTTAAAACTAACTCATAGTAAAAACTGCATTTTAAACAGGATCAAATGTTGATTTATCACACTCAACTACCATTGAAAGTCACTTGTAAAAATAAACACAGATATTAAACAAAATATAGGTGGAAAAGTTTAAAGATAAAATATACATGAAAATCAGCCTAGTCTGTTATCACTTGCAGACTCATTACTTGCTTGAAGATCTTTCTTAGTGAAGGCATTGAAAACTTTAAGTCAGAATTCTGTAATTGTGATTGCTTCTGTAGTTGAATAGTTGAAATGTGCTTGCACAGTTGGCTCAGTAAACAGAACAGACATTTCAAGAGAGAGGGGTTTTCCTGCTCCTAACAAATTCTTCAGTTATGGCATTTGAAGGTTGCTTTGACTCTTCTGGTCGAACTTCGGTGGATTTCTGAAACACTTTACTCTTGGTACTGAGAAGTCTTTCTTTGTTGTTGGACTTCTGGGGAGTTCTGTTTAAGGTAGTTCCTTACAATTTTATTAAACCTAAGATGGCTGTTATGCCAACTGCTGATGAATCGTTAGCATACGTAACTAAGTTAATAATATTGTGGTTGTGGGATATACGATTCTTCCAGTTTCCTATTGTCTTAGAAGGGATGAAGTCTCACATCTTTACAGATTTATTATATTGTATTCTAAGTGGTTTCCTTTGTGGTTCCCTTCATATTGAGGTAGCACACCAGCCTGACTGAAATGAATCAACTTGCATCAGCCATGTGATTTCCAGCAGCCATTTTTAGACTGTGTCTATTTTAAGATGTCAAGTTGGTCTTTTTTATAAAATACATTATATTATAATTACATGCTTGAGACAGAACCCTTTGTGTATACTTGAATTGTCCTATCAGTTGCAAGGTGCAAGAATACTGTCAGAAGTAGAGATATTCAAACCGCACTAACTAGAAACAGTGAAGCAATTCTTCCATTGACTACAATTGAAAATGGCTATAGTTGTAACAATCTAAAGATCATTAAAAATTACAGACTTGTCATAGGCCTTTAAGGAATATATACACAACATGCACTTGCATGTCAGCAAATACTACAATTCCCCAATAGATCTGTGAACAATTCCTTTCTAACAGTAAAACATTAAAATTCATTTGTACCTGAAGGTCACAGAATGATAAGATACAGAGGCAAAACTGTAGGTTCTCCTTCGTAGGTATCATTTATGTTGCCGTTTGAAATAGCTAGACACAAAAATCTGAAATGGTCCAGTTTTAGATCTCCTTGAATAGATGCCGAACAAAGGAAGCCACTTTGAGCACTGACATCATGCTGTTGGCATTCATATCTACTAGAACAGTGAAATCTTATTACTTCTGCTGCTTATCAAAATAGAAAGTTGTGTTCATAATAGAAGTTACAATATAAAGAGCAAAACTTTCATTTGTAACAGTCTTCATCAAAGCAGACTTGACTGTATTGTTCTGAAAGATATACTAGTTCATTTTTTGTTTGCCAAGCCTTGAATTAAATTCTATCTTTCGAGTTAGATTACCTCCCTTGGCCACACCCCTCCCTATATTTGTGAATTCATCAAGCCTCACAATGCCCTCTCCAAGACTTAGTTATTCAAATCCTGTCTCATATGCAGCTCTACTTCACTGCTTTTGGCAGCCTAAATTGCCCTGTTCTGGAATTCCCTCCCTAAAGACTCCCTTTCCTCAGTTAAGGTTTTTCTTAAAATATAACCCTCAGTCCAGACTTTGAATTGGCCCTGGTAATTTTGTCTCCTTTTTTGGCTGGTTGCTATTTTGTTTTCTTACATATTTTTGAGATGTGTTGGTACTTTTTCTTTCTCTTCGAAGTTCTACATAAGGGCAACTTGTTGTAGTTAATCAATTCCATTTTAATTGAGATTGAGATAAGATTAATTGATATGGATGCAATGGCATGATTTTGATCGCCGTCATTGAGTTTGGGTATCACATTAGACTATTTACAATCTACTACCTCCTCTGTGGGAATCGATTTGCCTCAGTTGGCTGGATTGTTGATTTACAGAGCAGTGTGATGCCAACAGCATGGGTTCAATTCCCATCATTGGTTTGAGGTTACCATGAAGGACTCTCCATCTCAACCTCTTCTCTTGCCTGAGGTCTGGTGGCCCTCAGGTAAAATCACCACCAGTCGCTTCTCTCTAATGAAAGAGCAGCCCCTATGGTCTGGTGAGACTATGGTGACACCAAAACATCAACAACCTCCCATGTACCTACTGATTCATTTGTAATGACTGTCCATGTTTCACAAATCTGTCTGATCTAAATAAATATTGTGGGCAAAATATTCCCAATCTGAATGATGTGGACAGTGGTGAGTCATTTGGGAACAATTTAGTGAGACTGGAAAAAGTCAGAACTTCTATGTGGAGAAAAAGTCTGATTTCACATCCAAATGTCAACAATGAGTTGAGAATCTCATTAGTGAGTAGCAAAAGGGCTGTGTGTATGCAGTTACATCTCATTAGAGCTTACTTTTGCCTAATTTATATGCAGTTTCCTACTTTCTCTTGGCTGAAGAAAAAATGAGCAGTAACAATCCTCCACATGAAATTCAAAGTTGGTCCCAAAACGTTCCAGCTCATTGTTTCTGCCTCTGGGCTTCCATCTTGGTCAGTAGGACCCAATATCTCCATGGACAGAGCCTGCTTGTATCCCCTGCCCACAGCAGTTGGTGTCAGATATGGATAAGCCTCATCACATCATCATCGCGCATCTCTGACCCATGTAAAAAACAGTTCTCCATGGCAAAGCTGCATACTAGAATACACCAACATTGTTAAAAAAGTCACACAAGACCAGGTTATAGTCCAACATGTTTATTTGGAAGTGCTAGCTTTCAGAGCACTGCTCCTTCATCCGATAGCTAATGGGCAGGATCATAAGACACAGAATCAATAGCACAAGATCATAGTGTCATGCAACTGATATGATATATTGAACAAACCTTGATTGAATCATGGTGTACTTCAGGGTTCTTTTCCTGTGCACTTGGCATTCATCCACTTTATGTCTATCCAGATGCTCATGGTATCTCTGTCTTGCAATGCCTTTTTGCGCTTTTCCCTCTCATTCACAACTTAAAAGCTCATAGTACACTTGCCTTGCCTTATTGTTTATTGAAGATACAAAGCTTGTCATGGTTGTCAGCAGCAATCAGTCAAGGGAGTGCTCATGTTGGCGTACAGCATTGCATTGAATCAATGCTTACAGCATGTGCTTCCACTGAGTGACCATGTCTCAAAGTCAAAATCAAGTCAAGGGGTATTGTTATCAGTTATGGATTTCACCATAGTGTCCAAGCTCAATAAAGGGGCATGGAAATGGTCAGTTGGTCACTTGGGGCAGTCAGTGTTTGATTCTGTATCACTGCAATCCAGAGATTGGGTCAGTGCAACCAGTCTGGGGATTAGCAGTGAAATAAGGGGGAAGTTGCATAGTGATCAGTCAGAAGTACAGTCACATATAAGTTGGGTTGTCATTCCAAGTTGGTCAGGGGTGTGGGTCATGGTTAGTCCTGGGCATCTACTCAATAAAACTTCAGGGTTTATCAGGGGCCAGGACTATATTTGGAAAGTTGGAAGTTGAATTATAAGGTTTGGAGGCACTGTGCTTGAATTAACAGGAAACCATAATTATAAAGCAGTGTATAAGGGAGAGAGAAAATAGTGCATTGGGGAACATAGATTACAGCTGGAAGGGGTGTTATCAACTGTCAAAGTGAGTCTGGGGCCAGTCCAACTGAATGGTTGGCATTGGCTAAGCTAGAGGGCTATGGCTCAGCATTAATGTAGGGAGATGGAGAAAAAAATGAAGGAGTTGATTGAAATTGTGTGGAAACTCAGTCTGGGTGAGGTCCAAAGGGAGCATGTGGAAAAGAGGAATCTATAGATGTTGGATGCTTACCTTGCTAAACATGCAACTCACTTTGCCAAGCACAACCTGTGCTGGCTTCCATCCTCACCTATGGAAATGGAGTATACCTGTGACCACGGCTGGAATGCGAGGAATAAGCGGTTTCTTTTTCTGTCTGAGCACGTGGGCTGTACTTGAGCAATGTGAGGTTCTTCAAGAGACAGTTGTATCAATCAGGCTCTCACGCAGTGCAGGTGTAAGACTTCTGTGAAATGCATGTGAAATGCATGCAGTGAGCAACTATGCAGGATACAAATCCTGGTCATAAATAATCCAAGTGGTCATAAGGTTGCACAAGGGCATGGAGCTAATTTTTTATCATCTCGAACTGCAGCTACTTGTCAATATGGTCTTATATGCAATTATAGCCTTCCTTCGGTGATGGAGGAGTGGGGGTTAAAGTATCAGTAATCCTACTACATTTAAAATCTCCTACTGTATTTGAGCAGCATGGCGTTTGCTACATACATTGGAAAAGGGTCCACACTCTCACTGTTCTTCTGTTACTCCTCCCACTGAACTGAGGGATGTTTCCAACCAACATTTGCGAGTGATGCAAATGTTAATTACTCACATTACTAAGGACCTGTTCTGTTTGTGATATTCTTCACATTGGTCTGTGTTGAAGTGTGAAACTATCAGTCCAGTTGCCACAGGCTCAATTATCACTATGGCTGCAGCACTACAAAGGCGCAGAGGAATTGAGGATGAATAGATGTACCTACAAGCCAGGGACTAGCAGCTCCTGAGCAGTCTCCACCTGAATAAACTGCAGCTAACATCAGGAGGTTAAAGAAATACGGACGGCCAGAGTCTATCATTGTCGATGACACATCCTCCAAGTGAGTGAGGACTGTATTGCTGCAAACTGTGGATATTAGATTAGATTCCCTACAGTGTGGAAACAGGCCCTTCGGCCCAACCAGTCCTCACCGACCCTCTGAAGAGCAACCCACCCAGACCCATTTCCCTCTGACTAATGCATCTAACACTATGGGCAATTTTAACATGGCCAATTTACCTGACCTGCATATCTCTGGACTGTGGGAGGAAACTGGAACACCCGGAGGAAACCCACGCAGACACAGGGAAAATGTGCAATCTCCACACAGACAGTCACCCGAGGCTGGAATCAAACCTGGGACCCTGGTGCTGTGAGGCAGCAGTGCTAACCACTGAGCCACCATGCTGCTTGTCCACTCTCACAGAACAATGCCAACTGCTGGAGTGGGACCTGTGACCTGAAAGACTGGTTGGCCTTCTACCCCAGTGGTCATCACTGTTGCATTTCAATACAACTGGCTGCTTCCAAGGAGACACTGGAAACCTGTGTGGGATCTCAAAATCTTTGATCCACAAATGTATCAAAGCCGTTACTTCTGCTATGACAGATCACACCATTTCCCTTGTGAGTGCTGCAGCTCAGGCAGTAGGCTTTGTTCATGTAATTGGAGACCCCAGGTGCAGAGCTCCAGAGACTGCGTCCATGTCGTATTGAAAGCTTCATATCTCAACTTTACCAAGGGAAAAGGCTTCCATTTCATCAATGTACAAATCAATTGTCACTCTGTTTGCACAAATTAAACAATATACAATCAAATATATACTCATAAATTTAGTGTGCTGCATTGTTTTCTTATTTTGAATATTGCAATGTCATGATTTAAATGAAAAATGTGCAGCTCTATAATTATGTGGCTTATAGTATATATATATATAACTCATAAAGGATGTTAGGTATAAACACATGAGCATAAGTAAGTTAAAAATCATTGGCAATAGTGTGTCACTTGCAGGAAATAATAAATTAGGTGGATAGAAAATTGATTCAGATTTTGTTTTGCGATTAAATACAAATGCCAACAAATAAATAACTTCCACAAAGGTGAAACATGAATTACTTAGTGGCCATGGGTTAATGCCTGTTCAATTATCAATAGCAGTTTTGGTAGTAAATCCAGGCCTTCAAACCTCTGAGATCTCTATGCTTCTGTAGTTCTGGCAGTTTGCATATTCTTGATTGTAGTCACTCCACCATTACTGGAATTCTCTCTCTAACCCTTTCTGTTTCAAGCTCTAATTATCTCCAGATGGTGGAGGTTGGGTCATTGTATCTACTGCTGCCTTAAATATTGATTTTTGTTAAGCAAAAGAATAAAAGTTATTGAGGTTAGTTGGGAACATGAAATTAAAAAAATAAACCTATCAGCCATGACCTTATTGAATGGTAGAACAAGCTCAAGGGGCTGAATGGCCTACCTTTCCACCTAGTTTATGGTGTAGATCACTGACCAACCTCTTGGTCCCTTGGTCAGCTCAGAATGTGGCTCATTGTCAATTTTGCTTGTCAACATTCCTGTGAATAACGAGTCATTTTGCAATGTTAAAGCTGTCTTTTTAGCTGCAGTCTGATGTTTTTAATCACTAGCACTAAATAGTTTCCTGCAGTCTCAAGCCTGTGTGAAATTCCACATCGAAGTACTCTAGTTTGAATATTCATTTTTATCATGATCGTCAGGATAATGCAAGCCCATAACTCAATCATTTCTGTCCTCTTCATCTGGCAGCATTTTAATGAAAAAATGAATCACAATTAAAGAATTCATTCTTTTAGTCCAATGAAAGTGCTTAATGCTAGATATTAACCTTTAAGCGCACCATATTTACAAGAATATTGGATATCAATGTTGAACCTGCAGTATACATGTCAGAGACAGCTGCAATTTAAATTATAGTAGTAACAGTATTCTGTGGAAATCATGCCTTAAAGTGATGTTTCCACTACTTGTTTTTCAATTCTATTCCTCAGGTTCAAATCAAATTTACAAAAAATAAATTGTTCACGTTTGAACCAGCCTAGAGATTTTATTGTCAACTTAAAAAATGCAATTAAATAATGTTTTTCACATCTTCCACATGTTGTAAATTGCTTCATAGCCAATAAAGCACTTGGATAGGAAAGGTTTGGAGGGATATGGGCCAAATGCAGGCAAATGGGACTAGTTCAGTTTAGGAAACCTGGTTAGCATGGTCAAGTTAGGTCAAAGGGTCTGTTCCTGTACTTTATGACTCTACGACTCTCCTTACCTCGTAACCTCTTCTATTCATACGGCCCTGCAAGAATTCTGTGCCCCTCTAAACCTGGTCCTTTGCACATTTATGATTTATATTGCTCTGTAATTAGTGGCATTGCCTTTAGCTACCCAGAGCATAAACTCTGGAGTTCCCTCCCTGAAGGTTCCTTTTTCTCTAACTCTGTATCTTCCTTGAAGATGATTGTTAAAATCTACCTCTTATGTCACCTATCAACTTCCTTGTCATATTTTTGTCACATACCCCACTGTCTTGGTGTAAACTTTGGGTGAACACCACACCTGTAAAGTCATGATTTAGAGGTGCCGGCATTGGACTGGGGTGTCAATCCAGATCTTTTTCAGTATATAATTTCAGTTGCATCACACTGTAAACTTTTGCTATAAATTCTATGTCTTATGATCTTATACGCCACAACCGCCTGATTAAGCGCCAGCACTCCCAACAGTTAGTGCTTCCAAATAAACCTGTTGGACTACCACCCGGTGTTGTGTCATTTTAACTTTATACACCTATAAAGGACCTTATGATGTTTAACTACTTTCAAGGCAGTACATAAGTAGTTAAGTGTTGAACACAAATTACGATGTTGTATTAAAGTAACAAATAATTTGAATCCCTGTAGAATTCTTTCCTGGTCCTCATTGATGGTATTTTTCAAAACTAAAATGCAGTTTCACACATTGATAATAAGCTCTATTTCTCTAATATTCTTTTCAATGTTGTGTTTTCTTTAATACTTTTGTCTTTCTGTTCCACTCTTCATTATGCCTTTGGGAACAAGACGTTCCTTTCTCAAATTCTTTGAACTGCCTGAAGTCAAATTTCTTGGTCAGTCAAATGGACAGAGTTTGAAGTTTGACATGGATTTCATTGCGTATGTGACCATATATGGAGATGGCGTCTTACATTCATCCAATGAATTCGCTCATTCCCTGCCACCTGAATAGATCTAGCATTAAGAGCTAGAACATCAGAGGGCATAAACTATCAATGGGCCTTTCATTGCCCAATCCCTGATAGTAACCTTAATCCACAATGTAATGCTTTAGCCTTCTAGGGAGGGGGGCAAATAAGATTCTAAGAAGCAGCATGAAAAACAATGACCCAAATGAAATAACTGGAGAAAATAAAACATCTTAAAATCTGACTGATACATTATTTAAAAAAAATACAAAGAACATTCACTTATAAGTAATTTATTTGTAGACACTTCGGTCTGCCTGACTCAGGTTAAGCCAAATACTAATGAAACATCTGATTCAAATAACATTTCAAACTTTCGGTGGTTTCAACACGGATATTTTCAGAAATGTGTTTTTCCCACGGGTGTTTTTTCTTTCTGTTTACGCAAAGCTTTGTGTCTAATCCCATTTGAAACAATGTGTTGCTGATTTTCTGAAAGCTAATTGATTTGCAGCTTGTGTGTGTGTTGTAAGACAATCTGTTACTTCTTGCAAAAAGTGGTTGTTTGCATCCCCTGCAGGCTTATGAATGACTTACTTCAAGTCCAAGTTGGGAAAACTCACAAACAAATGGTGTGAGATTTGGAAATAATGACATTTTCAATGTGATTATACTTTAGTCAGCAACTGAATGACCTCCTGAACTGAACCATACAAAGTACAAGGATAACAAATAGGATGAGTCAGTTTTTGCAACGATTATTGGATCCATGCTAACTTCATCTCTCCCAGGATTTCAAAGCTGTAATACATTTTAGCTCCTTCAGATTTGCCTTCCCATTACAATGCACATGTTATCGTAAGAGAAGGTGGTGGTATTGTATTACTGTCACTGGACTCATAATCCAGAATCCCAGGCTAATGTTCTCAATTTCATTGTTCTTAAAAACCCACCTGTTTCACTAATGTTCTTTAGTTTGGGAAATTTGCTGTCCTTACCTGGTCTGGCCAACATTTCACTCCAGATTTCCAGCAATGTGGTTGACTCTTAACTGCTTTTAGGGTAATTAGGGGTGGGCAATACTTGCTGGATGAGCCAGTCCTGCCCACATAGCAGAAAAGGATGGAAAAGGAGATTGATCTTAGTTAAGTGCACAAGGTCCCAAGCTCACAGGAGCAGAGTGAAATAAAAATAGATACTGAATCCAAGAGGGAGATACTTAAGACAGTTGGCTAAAAATCCGGTTAAAGGTGTAAGGTTTAAAGAAGTCATAGAGTCATACAGCACGGAAGCAGACCCTTCAGTATAAATCATCTATGCTAACCACGTTTCCTAAATGAAATCATCCCACTTGCCTGCACATGGTCCATATCCCTCTAAACCTTTTCCATTCATGTACCTGTCCGAATGTCTTTCAAATGTTTTAAGCATACCTGCATCAATCACTTCCTCGAGCAATTCATTCCAGATATGGACCACCCTCTGCAAGAAACTATTGCCTCTCGGGTCCCTTTTAAATCTTTCTCCTCTCATTTTAAAATAATGCCCTCTTGTTCTGGAGAGGTAAAGTAATTATGGAGGCAACTTGCTTGGAGCTGAAACAGTAAAGGGCAATGTCAGCAATAGTGACATCAAGGATATCAGGGATGTGCCAAGCCAGAGCTAAGGAACTGGAAATTGTTGGGAATTTGCTTGATTGGAGGACATTACAAATATAGGGAGGGTTGTAATGGATAGGAAAGGATAGAATTGTAAATATTGTAACTGTACTCATGTCCAGCACTTCCTCTGGCTGTTCATTCCACTACCACCCTTTGTGTGAAAAAGGTGCCCCTCAATTTGAGAACATTCTGCATCCTCTCTGAAGCATCCATGATCATCCCTGGAGCCAGGGTCAAGGATGTCTCAGAGAGGCTGCAAAATGTTCTCAAAGGGGAGAGAGCCCAGCAGGAGGTCATCGTACACATTGGTACCAACGACATAGGAAGGGAAAAGGATGAGATTCTGAAGGGAGAATATAGAAAGTTGGGCAGGAATTTAAAAAGGAGATCCTCGAGGGTAGTAATATCTGGATCACTCCCAATGCTACGAGTTAGTGAGGGTAGGAATAGGAGGATAGAGCAGATGTATGCTTGGCTGAAGAACTGGTGTATGGCAGAAGGATTCACATTTTAGGATGATTGGGATCTCTTCTGGGATAGAAGTGACCTTTACAAGAAGGGTGGATTACACCTGAATTGGAAGGGGACTAATATACTGGCAGGGAGATTTGCTAGAGCTGCTCAGGAGGGTTTATACTAGTAAGGGGGTGGGGGCATGAGACCTAGGAAGATACTGAGGAAAGAGATCAATCTGAGACTGGTACAGTTGAGAAAAGAAGTGACTCAAGCAGTCAGGGCCCGCAGAAACAAAGCAGAGAACAAGGTAGGACTGATAAATTAAACTGCATTTATTTCAATGCAAGAGGCCTAACAGGGAAAGCAGATGAACTCACGGCATGGTTAGGAACATGGGACTGGGATATCATAGTAATTACAGAAATGTAACTCAAGGAATGGACAGGACTGGCAGCTGAATGTTCCTGGATACAAATGCTACAGGAAGGTTAGAAAGGGATGCAAGAGAGGAGGGGGAGCAGCGTTTTTGATAAGGGGTAGCATTACAGCTGTACTTAGGGAGGATATTCCTGGAAATATATCCAGGGAAGTTATTAGGGTGGAACTAAGAAATAAGAAATGGATGATCACCTTATTTGGATTATATTACAGACCCCCTAACAACTGTTGGGAAATTGAGAAACAAATTTGTAAGGAGATTTTAGTTATCTGTAAGAATAATAGGGCAGGTTCATGAAAGTAGAGTCACAGGTGGATAGGATAGTGAAGAAGGCATTTGGTATGCTTTCTTTTATTGGTCAGAGCATTGAGTGTTTTTGGCCTCCTTCCTATCAGAAAGGGAGATGCTGATTCGGCTGGGGCTGTTTTCCCTGGAGCGTCGAAGGCTGAGGGGTGACCTCACAGAGGTTTATAAAATCTTGAGGGGCATGGATAGGATATATAGACAAAGTCTTTTCCCTGAAATGGGGGAGTCCAGAACTCGAGGTTTAGGGTGAGAAAGGAAAGATATAAAAGGGACCGAAGTGGCAACCTTTTCATGAAGAACGTGATGCATGTATGGAATGTGCAGCCAGAGGAAGTGGAGGAGGCAAGTACAATTGCAACGTTTAAAAAGCATCTGGATGGGTATTCAGATAGGAAGGACTTAGAGGGATATGGGCCGAGTGCTGGCAAACGGGACTTAATTAGGTTGAGATATCTGTTCGGCATGGATGAGTTGGACTGAAGGGTCTGTTGGACTGAAGGTCTGTTTCCATGCTGTACATCTCTATGACGTTATGACTCTATGTCCCTTTTAAATTTCCCATCGCACCTTAAACCTACACACTCTAGCTTTGGACTCCGCTATGCTGGGGAAATTACCTTGGCTAATGATCTTATTTATGCCCCTCTTAGTTTTATATACCTGTATAAGGTCACTGCTCAGCCTCCTATGTTCCAGGGAAAAAAAATCTCAGCCTGTCCAACTTCTCTTTATAACTCAAACTCTCCCTTCTCTATAACATTCTTGTAAATTTTATTTTTTGCACCTATTCCAGTTTAATAACATCCTTCATAGAGCAGAGCAACCATAAATGTACGCAGTACTCTAGATATGTCCGAATTAATGTCTTGTACTGCCATAACATGATATCCTAACTCCTGTGCTCAATGCTGTGAATGATGAAGGCAAGCATGCCAAATGCTTTCTTCACCACCATGTCTACCTGTGATGCTTTCAAGGAAATATGTATTTGCACCCCTCGTGCTCTCTGTTGGACAATGCTCACTAGGGTGAACGTGGGTACTGCAGATGCTGGTGATTAGAGTCAAGATTAGAAGGATGCTGGAAAAGCACAGCACGTCAGGCAGCATCCGAGGAGCAGGAAAATTGATGTTTCAGGCATCCTGATGAAGGGCTTTTGCCCAAAACGTCGATTTTCCTGCTTCTCGGATGCTGCCTGACCTGCTGTGCTTTTCCAGCACCCCTCTAGTCTTGACTTTAATGCTCACTAGCGCACTACCATTAACTATGTGAGTCCTGTCCTGGTTTCTCTTACCAATATGCAATACTTTGCATTTATCTAAATTAAAGTCCATCTGCCACTCCTCAGCTCACTGGCCCAGTTGATCAAGATCACATTTACTCTTAAATAACCTTCTTCACTCTCCATTATACCAGCAATTTTGGTGTCATCTGCAAACTTAGTAACCCTGCTTCCTATTTTCACATCAAATCGTTTATAAAAATGACAAATAATAGTGGACTTAGCATCGATCCTTGCATCACCTCCCTTGTCATAGCTCTGCGGTCTGAAGAACATCCACCACCCTCTGTCTCCTACTGTCAAGCCAATATTGTATCCAGTTGGCTAGCTCTCCCTGGATCTCATGTGGTCTAAGCCTAGTACCATGCTGATCCTTGTCAAAGGCCTTGCTAAAGTCCATGTAGACAATGTCAACCATGCTGCTTTCATCTATCTTACAGGTCACGTTTCAAAAAACTCAGTCAAATTTGTGGCACATGTTTTCCCATGCACAAAGCCATGCTGACTATTCCTAATCAGTCTTTGCCTCTCCAAGCCCATGTAGATCCTGTCTCTCAGAATCCCCTCTACAACCTACCCACCAGTCATGTCAGACTTACTAGTCTACAGTTTCCTGGCTTTTCCTTGCAGCCTTTCTTAAATAATGGCACAATGTTAACCAGTCTCCAGTCTTCCAGCACCTTACTCATGGATGTTGATGATACAAATATCTCTGCTAGGGGCCAGGCAATTTCTTCCCTAACTGGGATTGATGTGATCAGGTCCCAGTGATTTCTCTATCTTCCATGCATTTTAAGACCTCCAGCATCTCCTTTTCTGTAATGTGGACTCTTTTAAAATCATCAATGAAAATTTTAAAATCCAGATGTTACTGGACTGGGAAACCAGTTTAGTTCAGTGAGCACAGGTAATGGGTGAAGAGAACTTATAATGAATTCAGATGTAGACAACAACATTTGGGTGACCTTAGGTTTATGGAGGGTGATCAATAAAATGCCAGTTCGGAGACCATTGTTCAGGATTTATTTTGCAATAATCAATGAGACCCTGACATTTATGCATCTGTGTAAACAATTTCTTGATGTGTCACTCTATAGGAGTTGAAAAAAAAACGATTTGTTCAATTCTTAGAGACCTAATGCTTGCTGACAGTTTAAGGGTTAATTCTCAATGAAGACTGGTGTGGTCTCCTTGCTACTTTGGATGACTAGCTCAATACCGTTTTGTTCACCAAACATTTAACATTTAGCCATGGGGTCATGCTGTAAAGTTTAACATGATACCTGCTCTGTTTGAAACCTGAAAATGCTTGCAAATGCAAATATCTTTCAGCTCGAACCTAGCTGTTTTCATCAAAAACCGAACACATGCAGGTGATTGAGAAAATCTTCAACATTGCTAACTCTGAGGGTGACCTCATGAAGCATCACATCACGCCAGTGAAGCTGCTTCTATTCTATAATTTAGAATTCTAATTTTGTACCGGACGTACTGACTGGTTCCATTTCAGACTGGAGGCAGTAGGGGGATGTTGTGATATTCTGGTGTTGATGTATAATTTACTGTCTGCTGGGATTTCAAAGGATAAAACAAGTTCAAGTATCACGATACACTGCGCATTGAAACAATATTACACAGTACACAAGTCATTTGTGCATTTTTACATTTTCTAAAACCCAAAAATGTAATTTCAGTCTGTGAGTCAGCAAAATGTTCGTCATAAGCCTGTTTGTGGTCCCATATAACATTGTATCATATCCTCATGGAGCCACTTCCTTGCTATAATTTAGAATTATAATTTAGAATTCTAAATTTGTATTTTAAAAAGAAGCTTTGCTTTTCATAGTTTTTCTTTTCTACTTGAATTTACTCCCCTCTCTTTAACCTTTGCACCAGCATGACCAAGATGTTAGCTCAACGGAGTCTGTTCCCAGTCTGCCACTAATGCATCATGTAGAAGCCACATCGATATGCTCTGAAGACAATGGGTCAGAGCAATGTGCAGTTCTCTGCCTAAATACATTGCGGATTAGAGGACAATTAGACTTTGTAACATTTGAGATTGCTAGGTTTTTGTCAAGCACGGGCATCAAGGATTTTGGAGTGAAAGCAGATGATTTCAGCTGCGGAACAGATTCGTCATTAACTGACTGGATGATGGAGAAGGCTAAGGGACTGAAAGACCTACTGATGCTCCTATATTTCTACAGCAGTTATTGGGAGAGGTGACAGTCTAGTGGTATTGTCGCTGGACTGTTAATCCAGAGACCCAGGTCATGTTCTGATGACCTGGGTCTGAAACCCACCATGGCACATGATGAAATATGAATTTAATAAATATCAGGAGTCCTAATGATGACCATGGAACATCCATCTGGTTCATTAGTGTCCTTTAGGAAAGGAAACTACCATTCTTACTAGGTCTGACCTATGTGTGACTCCAGACCCATAGCAATATGGTTGACTCTTAACTGCCCTCTGGACAATTAATGCTGGCCTAGCCAGAGATGCCCTCATCCTGTGAATGAGCAAAAAATATCTTAATCTGATAGATTCAGTCTGATTGCAGGATAAACTTTCCTTCGCTTTCCAAGGAGCCTGTCATACGCATATAAATTTACCTGCTCTTGGCACGATAGAAATAGGAGCTTTACAGGATCCCCTCAATATAGTCCACTGGATCACCCCAACCAGCAAATCAAACATACCAATCCTGAAGAGGTCACTCAGTTCCAGTCTAGTCCCTTGGTTGTCACTTGTTTAATTGAAACAGCTATCTTTAAAAAAATCTATATTAGGAACTCATTGGCATTTATTTAAGCAATATGTAGACTTACCAAATTTAGATCAGATGCATGCAAAATGTGATCTAAGTTTCCTGCAGAGGTTGATATGCTCTTCATCTTCATTACAGGAGATATTACTGACTTTAAACTGTCAATTAATGAACAAATTCTGGAACAGTTAAGCTTCACTACACTACAAGAAAATTCCAAAGAATAAAGGTGGAATCTTCTCAGCCTTGAAACTACATGGACATTGGTCAGTCGTTGGGAAAATTGGGTGAGCTTGGCAAAAAATGTGATTCTTGATGTTGAAAGGAATCATTCCCATTGTCCAATCAAACGTTGAATGGTGAGATGGGAATCTCACAAGTGAGACTTGCTTGCATTAATTTGCATATGCTAATGTATCATACTTAACTAATCTCATGGATAGCAACAATTCTAAATATGAAAATCAGAGGTGTTACCTGGCAACTCCAACTTGCCACATGCTCCTCTAGCCCTTCATCTCGGAAAACACCAGCCAACATCTCAGGGGACTCTCCACAGGCAGTGACCATGCACAGCCCATATCTTTGCATGTTGGCATCAGATGTGTCCCAGCCAATGCACTTAATGTTGTTGCAAGGACACTTTATGCACAGGGACAGCCTCACATCTCATGGATTACCCCATGGTTGCATCGCAGAGATCCTCACTTGCTTTCTCAGTGTTGACTCTTCTCACGCCTATTTGGATGATCACAGCATCTCTACCTTGTCCTTCTGTGCTTTGCCCCTCAGCCAAAACTAAGGTTTGTCTTGACTTGCTTTTTACAACAGACATGAAGCCAGCTAACTTGTCCTGGTTGGAACTAGTCGTCAGTCAAGGGAGTAGACGTGTTGCTATATGTCACCATGCTATGTCAATCTCTCACCTGAACCATGCGTCAGCAATATACATGGCAAATAACTGTATGTGCAGCAATCAAATGGCCATTCGAAGGGAAATAGTACTCAATCAAGTCAAAGGAATCACCCTTCAGTCAGTGGGCTTTGGCACTCGTAAGTCAAGGGCAGTTTCCCCATTTCATTTCAGGGGTTTGGACACAGTCAGTCAGATACTTGAGGTAGTCAGGGTAAAGGGGTCCATACTTGAACAGTTGAGAGAGTGGACCACTGTCAGCTCTGTTGGCCACGTGCCACCAGTGTGTGGAGTTCAGGTAAGTCGGTCAGGGGCTTGGTCAGTCAAGGGATGGCCTATCCCTTGGGGATCTATCCACTAAACATCAAAGGGTGATTATTATTGGCCACTGATACTTGAGAGAAGTCAATTGTAGAAAAGGGGGTAATGTGGGATGGGGTGTTATTGACAATCAACACCACCCTGGCTTCAGTTGGTTTGGGGGACAATGCACCATTATATCTGGCATGAAACCTCAGTATGCCTGGACCTCGGGGTTAAAGTGTGGAGATGAACAGTTAAGTAAATGGTTGGGTGGGAATGTGGAGAAGATTTAAACTGATGGGGTTGCCAAAGAGGGAAACCAAAAAGGAAATATCAAGATTTGGGGGTTCATCTAGGTGAGCAGTTGACTATGAGACTCACTTCTGAAGCATGTTTGCTGTTTCCTTCCACCACGTAAGAGGTATAGTTAGTAAGTTTGCAGATGACACCAAAATTGAAGGTGTAGTGGACAGCGAAGAAAGTTACCTTAGATTACGACATGATCTTGATCAGATAGGCTAATGGGCAGAGAAGTGGCAAATGGAGTTTAATTCAGATAAATGCAAGGCGCTGCATTTTGGGAAAATAAATCATAGCAGGACTTATGCATTTAATGGTAAGGTCCTTGAGAGTGTTGCTGAACAAAGAGACCTTGGAATGCAGGTTCATAGCTCCTTGAAAGTGGAGTCATATGTAGATAGGATAGTGAAGAGGCATTTGATATGCTTTCCTTTATTGGTCAGAGTATTGAGCACAGGAGTTGGGAGGTCATGTTGCGGCTGTACAGGACATTGGTTAGGCCACTGTTGGAATATTGCGTGCAATTCTAGTCTCCTTCCTTTTGAAAGATATTGTGAAACTTGAAAGGGTTCAGAAAAGATTTACAAAGATGTTGCCAGGGTTGGAGTATTTGAGCTGTGAGGAGAGGCTGAACAGGCTGGGGCTGTTTTCCCTGGAGCGTTGGAGACTGAGGGGTGACCTTATAGAGGTTTACAAAATAATGAGGGGCATAGATAGAGTAAATAGGCAAAGTCTTTTCCCTGGGGTTGGGGAATCCAGGACTAGAGGGCATAGGTTTAGGGTGAGAGGGAAAAAATATAAAAGGGACCTAAGGAACAACTTTTTCATGCAGAGGGTGGTACGTGTATGGAATGAGCTGCCACAAGAAGTGGTGGATGCTGGTACAATTGCAACATTTAAAAGGCATTTGGATGGGTATATGAATCGGAAGGGTTTGGAGGGATATAGGCCAAGTGCTGGCAGGTGGGACTAGATTGGGTTGGGATATCTGGTCGACATGGATGGGTTGAACCGAAGGGTCTGTTTCCATGCTGTACATCTCCATGACTCTATGTTCCAAATAATAAATGCAAAATGCAGGTGAAAATAGTTGCCATCACACCCAGAATGGGCAGAATGCGTGCTTTGTCCTTGAAGGAGGAAACTCCATTTTCATACAATGTGAGGCCCTTCAAACGGCAATAGCATGAATCAGACACTCACACTTTACAAGTGAGAGATACTGATGATCACAGAATGCTTCTGCATTGACCTATTGTGGGGAGTCCAAGTCCTGGCCCCACTCTTGACCACATCATACAACTGTTACAGATCTCTCACATGAATGGCTGTGATATGTAAACAATGTATTGCAACCTGCAAAGATTCCTAGTTGCCAGAGTAGCAACCACCTTTCAAGGTCCCATAGCCTACACGTGGTGCAGGAACTGCTCACATTGTACCTTGGACCATGAATATTGTGAAGTGCTTGGGATGGTCAGGAGCTGTACCCTCATTCTTGAAGCTCCAGCTTGGATAACATTTGTTAACACAGCTGAGGATGAAAAGTAAACATCTCTTTACAAATGTCAGAATGTACATACTGACATGTATTACCCATTCCACCTATGCGTACTCAGACAATCTTCTTTCCTTTCTCTCCCACTATGGCTGTAGGTCCCAGACATGCTGATACCCTGACATCTGCCCAGTGTCAGACGTATCATCCTCAGCTTGAACTCTCACAGGGCTGAGGCTGGAAGGCAGGATCAGAGATTGGAACCAACAGGATCAGAGAGTGCTGGACCTGCATCTCTTTGGCAGCACATGGGCCGTATGGTAGAAACAGCTTTGATGGAGTCCTCAAACATTTGAGCCAGATTGCCTAGTGCCTCCAATAGACCTGCTGCTGTACCTGATAGTGCAATTCTATGAAGCTCTTAATAACAAACACCATGGGGTACTCTCCTGCTTGGGGCTCTGGTCGTCCAGTGAATGCCAGTGAACTGGGGCATTTATTCCTTGACTAGCTGCTGAAATGTGGCAACAATGTGCTCCCGAGCATCTGCTTCTGACTTTAATCCAGCTATAATAACCACTGAGGAATCTGAGCTGGTGGAGGCAGCTTTTGATGAAGCATTCCTGAGAGACCTGTGGCTTCTTCCTCAAGGTTGGAGGAGGAGATGTCTTGTGGGGCAACCACTTTGGCCACAGAGACCATGCAGTTTCTACTGGTACCAGTAGGAGTTAAATAAGGAATGCATCACAAAACAGTGGTCCAATGTTGGGCATGTTAAGAGTACACTCATAGTGGCAGTAGGAAGCACAATAATGGAGCACAAGACAGCAGCACAATGATTTTGGCTGGGTTACCAGGACACATTGCTTGTATGTTCCTGGATTGGGAATCGAGGGCTTGGTTAGCATTTATTGCCCGTCCCTAGTTGCCCTTGAGAAGGTGGTTGCAAGCTGCCTTCTTCAACTACTGTAGTTTATATGCTGTAGATGGACTCAATGCCGTTAATGAGGGGATTCCAGCATTTTGATCCAGCAACACTGAAGGAATTGCAGCATATCTCCAAATCAGAATGGTGAATAGTTTGGAGGCAAACTTGCAGGTGGTGGTGCTCTCGTATATTGGCTGCTCTTGTCCTTCTCGATGGATGTCGTCTTAGGTTTCGAAAGTGCTGTTTAAGGATTCTTACTGAATTTCTCTAGTGCACCTTGTAGATGGCACACACTGCTGTTTCTGAGTGCCAATGATGGAAAGAGTGGATGCTTGTGGATGTGGTGCCAATAAAATGAACTGCTTAGTCCTGGATAATGTCAAGCTATTTAGGCCAGAAGTACATTCATCCAGGCAAGTGGGGAGCATCTCATCACACTCCTGACTTGTGGCTGGAAACCAGTGGCAGTGACAATGGTACACTATCAGCATTGATGTGAGATGTGTGATGCAGAAGAGATAAGATGGTGACATCTACCCTGAAGGGGCACAGAAGGTCATTGACCTTTGCCCAGCATTGCTGAACATACCTCTGGACTGTGAAGTCACTAACCCAGGCAGCAGGCTCAGACCAGACTGGCAATGTCGGTGACTTGGTTCCCTGCAGTAGTCCTGAAGAAAAAGGATGGCCCTTCTGTGCAGCAGTCCATCCAGCAGGACCTCCACGTCTCTATTGACAAAGTGGGTACAAATTTTCATCAACCATAACTGTGCAGTGCAATTCCATGAGGGAAAGACATAAAAGGGACCTATCGGGCAACTTTTTCACACAGAGGGTGGTGCCTGTATGGAATAAGCTGCCAGAGGAAGTGGTGGAGGCTGGTACAATAATAGCATTTAAGAGGTATCTGAAAGGGTATATGAATGGGAAGGGTTTAGAAGGATATGGGCCGGGTGCTGGCAAATGGGACTAAATTAGGTTAGAATATCTGGTCAGCATGGACAAGTTGGACCGAAGGATCTGTTTCCATGCTGTACATCTCTATGACCGTATGACTCTTGACCTGGTGTACAGCTGCATTTTAAATATGGTGCTACCACCATGAATTCTGAAGGTCTGACAATTCCTTCTGTCTGAGATGTGAAGGAATATACAACATGCAGGTGCTATGGGTATGGTGCATGGGTAATGAGATGAGTTTTGGGAAATAGTGTGAGGAATCTTGCTCACAGGATTTTGGAAACTCTTGGAAACCCCTCCATGAAACCTGCCAAAATTAACAATCAGCCTGTTTCTCGTAAAATTCATCCCTCAATCTTCCTTGACTCTCATATTAATGTGACAACATGATGTAAAAGTAAAGAAAAATAGAATTAAATAAATGATTAAAAAGATTGAAAATGTAAAGAAAAAAGCATGAGGATGGCAAACCGTCAGGTGAATCAAACTAAAGATCAAATATGTACCAATGATCCAAAAGCTAAAAGCAAGTGGGAGAAAAGACATAAGCTTCTTGCTTAAATGAACAGAGTGTCAAGCAGTAATGAGCATAGAGTGACCAAAATATTGGGCTCATGATTACCAAGGTGAAGAGGGATGTTCAACACCAAGCGTAACAAAACCAGTTCTGATGAAGAGTCAGTTGCCTCGCGACATTAACCCTATTTGCTCTTCGCAGATGCTGTCAGACTAGAATTTCTCCAGGACTTCTTGTTTTTGCTAACCGAAGGCAAACCATTAGTTAAAAGATTAGCAAAAGCTAAAACCAAGTTGAAATCAAGTTCTGAGGTGAAAAGATTCATCTAATAAAGGGTTAAAATATGTTGGAGACTTTTGAACACCAAAGGTACATTTAACATCTCTGAGCTCTAAAATACAGTAATCATTTTCTTAGCTAGGGTCCATTAGACCAATTACTGAAGAGGATTAAGATACAAATGTGAAGGTGTTTCTTTAATGTCTTAGTGCGGCTGATAGGTGTGGAGTGAAGACAAAATAGTTAATAAGTACTTAAGTGCAATTTCAGCTATATCTAAGGTTATAGCGTAGAAGAATAGAACCTTGAGATATGTTAGAATGTTGTCAAAGAGTGTGGTGCTGCAAAAGCGCAGCTGGTCAGGCAGCATCTGAGGAGCAGGAGAATCGGTGTTTCAGTCATTAGCCCTTCACCAGGAATAACTGATGAAGGGCTTCTGCCCAAAATGTTGATTCTCCTGCTCCTCGGATGCTGCCTGATTGGCTGTACTTTTCTAGCACTACATTCTTCAACTCTGATCTCCAGCATCTGCAGTCCTCACTTTCTCCCATTTATTAGAATGTTGCAAAAACTGCTAATAAATATTAGAACTCATCTAAAGATCCAGAGCAGGTGTAAGAGAAGTTTAAGTTCAAGGCTAACCTCTAGCATTTCGAGTCAAACCTTCATTTTAGAGCTAATATAGAGAATCATGTAGCTCCCTGATTGCCTCATTATGAATGATTGGCTGAGTTTCAGAACTTACAAATGTATTTGCTCAGTAGGTTTTCTGTTTGAACAGAAGCAAGAGCAATGTTTGCTTTGAAATATTTATAAGATGGTTATAAAATATCCATTTTGTTTTCTTTTGCCAAAGCTTGTATGTTTCTTTAGACTAAATAAAGAAATGTGAAGTGCGAGAGAGCTTCTGCTAGGATGCTCAGATGGCTTTCTTTGCTTCACACATTGTTACTTGCCACTGTTTAATATGGTTCATTGTTTCAAAATACAGCACCCTCTTCATGGAGAGTTGACAAGTTTAAAACAACTTGGACAAAGACCCAGTGAACTTGCCTACCTTGCTATTCACCCATCCTCGTGGCTGTATCGGATCAGTTTCCAGGTTTGGTGCTCCTGACTTGATGCTACCTTCACCTCTCTTGTGTAAATATTACATCTGGTGGGTCACTATATCAAGTTGGATCTGCTGAATTGGGATATTTCCTGATGAACTATTTGCTTATGCAACACAAATCTGGCAAGACGACAGTGACCAAATTTCAAAGGTAATTCAATGACTAGAAAGCACATTTGACCATCCTGAGGGTTGAACGGTGCTATATAAATGCACGTCCTTCTTCTTCCTTTAAAAGCTCTTTTTTTAATTTATGGCTTCTGGCAAAAGTTGATGTAAAAAGTAAATGCCATGGTTACAATAACAAAGAATGTGTCTAAATTGTTCATTAGCTATTCAGTCAAGCAATTTTGGACAAATTCAATTTAAATAGTGTGCTACCTTACATAAATAAATATGTCAATGCTTTGAATCTGAGAAACAATAAACAAAAGCCATAAAAACAATGCAACTGATACCTGCTAAGACATACATCTTCAGAAATAAGGACCTTATTTGATAAATACCTCAATACCGTTACTACCAGTACTGTTATTGTTCTGGCACTATTATTTTGAGGCAAAATAATTATCCTTTGTTTTTATGTAATATTGAAGTCTCTAGTACTGATTGTGTTAATGTTTCCAAATATCACACTGCAGTCTTAGAAGTAGAAGAGAAGAAACTTAAAGAAGCGCTGCTGTTTCTTAATGGCGATTTTTCAATTTTTTTCTTAAATTCTCTTTTGCACACAGTAAATCTGTTCGTGACTTCATCTATAAGAGGAAGCACTGTTAAAAATCTCTGCTGTCTTCACAAACATATCATTAATGACCCATTGGCTTGACGACATCAAAGGATCCTGGGGGACAGGAACCACTAACTGTTCATTTTGATGAGATTACTTGTGTGATTTGAAAATTAGAATGTTGAACAACAGCAAAGCAGGAATTGTATTTAACTAATCTTATACACATAGGATCATAGAAACTTCTAACACAGCAGGAGGACAATTGACCCAACACGGCAGTGCTGGCTCTTTACAAGTCAGCTTTTTCTCTATACCATGGAATCATAGAATCATACAAGTATTACCGTGTAGAAGGAGGCCATTCAGCCCATCATGTCTGCAATGGTTCCCCAAATGAGCAGCATGAGTTTGTGTCATGCTCCTGCTTTTTCTCCATGCACTCGCACGTTATTTCTACATAAATAATCATCCACTGACCTCTTGAAAGCCCCAACTGAACAATTGACCACATTCTTGTTTGCAGAGGAAGCCAATTTCTGGTAAAATTCAGCCCAACATCTATTGCACTACCTTGATAAATCTTCTCAGTTAGAACTCCAAGTAATTGACTCAGTTTTACCTATGTTTCTTATATATCGAGAACTAGAGGGCATAGGTTTAGGGTGAGAGGGGAAAGATATAAAAGAGACCTACGGGGTAACTTTTTCACACAGAGAGTGGTACGTGTATGGAATGAGCTGCTAGAGGAAGTGGTGGAGGCTGGTACAATTGCAACATTTAAGAGACATTTGGATGGGACTATGCATAGGAAGGGTTTGGAGGGATATGGGCTGAGTGCTGGTAGGTGGGACTAGACTTGGTTGGGAAACCTGGTCGGCATGGATGGGTTGGACCGAAGGGTCAGTTTCCATGCTGTACATTTCTATGACTCTATCTTTAAAACAAAACCTTCTCTTAAGTATGAGTGAAAAACCAAAATAATTACACATTCTCTGGAATAGAGTGATACAGTGGTTTCTGGGTTAATGTAGGGAGGTATGCAGTGGGGCAGAGGAAAGGAAGTAAAGGCAGTGAAATGTTCCAAATGATGTACAACTAACTTAGAGTTTGGAGTTTTGTTTCACATTACTTTGTATTGTAACTAAGTCTTACCTCAGGTTTAAAACAGAGTTGTAAGGCAAAGCATGAATGCCCTTTAAAGGACACATCACAGGCACAAAAGGTTAAGTGTCTTTCCTCTGTGCTGTTTGTTTTTATAATTCTATGATTAAGTTAGTGAAATAGAAGCCATGACAGGATTGTTTGCATATTACAAAACTGACACTATTGTTCAGCTGGAGGGCACTTCCCTCTGAATCACAAAGTTCTCGGTTTGAGTGACATTTCAGGGCTTCATGGCTGATAATCTACTACTGAAGGAGTGCTGCACTGCTGATAGTACTGTACCTCTGAGGTGACTTATTGAAATGAGGCTTCATCTGCTTGTTTAGATGGATGTAAGAGATCCTAAGTCCATATTTCAAAGAAAAGCAGGAGATTTAGTCCAGGTTTCCTAGCCATCATTTATCCCCAAATCAACATCATAAAACAAGTTATAATCAAACAGGTTTATTTGGCAGTACTAGCTTTTGGAGTGCCGCTGCTTCATCACTGACATTGTGTGATTTTTAACTTTGTCCACTCCACTGGATCCTCCACATCATCATAAAACAGATTATCTGGTCATTATCTCAGTGCTGTCAGTGGGAATTTGTTGTCAGTGAAATTGGCTGCTGTGTTCCTATAATACAACAATAACATTCAAAACCACCTCAATCATTATGAGGTACCATGAGATGTGCAGTGATTGCGAAAGGTGCTATATTAATGAAAGTTGTCCTTTAATTAGCCTGCATGGGGAGCATGCAGTAAACTGATCTTTACAGTTTTTTTAAATCTTAATTACAGGGGCATTTTTAAAAAAAATTGTCTTGAATTTGTTCAACATGTGAGCATTAAAGGCTAGCTGTTAGTTGTTTTTTTGTTTTGTTTCTGTTAGTTTTTAGGTTTTGACAAAAATGTAAAAACTCGCAGCATGTGGTTCCCTTTCTAATTCAATTCAGCTGCTTAATCAAGCTCCGTTTTGGAAGATTTGCACAACATTTTTGTCTGTTTAAAGGGAAACAGATGCAATTGCTGGGGGAATAAAACCTGTCAATCCACATTGGCTGCCACCATAATCAACACTCGCACTTAAATTTTATTAGAAAAATATGAATACAGGCAATTTTAACAATCTGATCTATCTCCACAACACAGGCACTGTTACAGAATTGAGTTCAACACAAACACATAAACAGCGAAACCCAAGGAAAAGAATTGGCTACTGTTACCGGCTGCCACCCTTACAGTGAATGAAACATTAGCCAGTATTTCAAATGCCCCATCAATCTGGTTTGTTCCTCAAAAGCATTCTACTCAGCTCTCCAACTAATGATGCTGCTGAACTAGGAGAAACCAAAACATTTTTCTCTACGTGTCATGCACAGCACATTTTTTTTCCATCTTCTTTCTCCTTTAGTTGCTATATCAAATTCAAATTAATGCGGCAACCAATATTCAGCTAGAGAGTAGTGGGCTTGTGGAATTCATTGCCACGGAGCACAATGGAGCCGGGACGTTAAATGTCTTCAAGGCAGAGATTGATAAATTCTTAATCTCGCAAGGAATTAAGGGATACGGGGAGAGTGCGGGTAAGTGGCGTTGAAATGCCCATCAGGCATGATTGAATGGCGGAGTGGACTCGATGGGCCAAATGGCCTTAACTTCCACTCCTATTTCTTATGGTCTTATATTATCAATTTGCCAAACCTTCTGGCAAAATTGCTTATTTCATTGTTTCATGCTTTTCTTCCTCTAAATTTAATTTAAAATGAAAATAATGGATTCAGTGAATACTTACTTCCCAAGTGTGTTACTAAAGCATCTGGAACAGAATGAGAGAGGGTGAGTTTTTTTGCTACAAAGTTGGGTACTGAGACTCTGATACTTCAGAGGTCAGCATATCTATTTTGGTACAAGTGACCCTGTGAAATATAACTCTTGCGGTCAAGAGGCAGTGTGAAGAAGTCTCGAAGGGTGAACAGATTGTTTCCACTGAAGGTCAGAAGAGTGAAGGTGACTTTGTTAAAATATATAAGCCCCTGAACAGTTTTGGCAAGGCAGGGTTATTTGCTTTTGTGGCTAAGTTCAGAACTGGATGGCCTTATTTCAAAACATGATGTCACCCTTTTAGAACAGACACGAAGAAACTTACTTTCTCGCTGAAGGTTGTGAAACTTTGGAACTCTCTGAAAATTGTTGGAGAACAATCATTGAACATTCTTAACTTGGAGATAGATTCTTGTTAGGTAAGGAAATAAAAGAATAGATTAGATTCCCTGCAGTATGGAAACAGGCCCTTCAGCCTAACAAGTTCACACCGACCCTCCGAAGAGTAACCCACCCAGTCCCATTCCCCTATACTACATTTACCCCTGACTAATGCACCGAACACTACAGGCAATTTAGCATGGCTGACTCACCTAACCTGCACATCTTTTGGATTGTGGGAGGATACCGGAGCACCCAGAGGAAACCCACGCAGACACAGGGAGAATGTGCAAACTCCACACAGATGGTCACCCGAGGCAGGAATCAAACCCAGTTCCCTGGCACTGCAAGGCAGCAGTGCTAACCACTAAACCACCGTGCCATCCATTAATGGGGAAAAGATGGGAATTTTGGAAATCAAAGCACAAAGAGATCTATTATAATTTTATGAATGATTAAGTAGACTCAAAAAGTTAAGTGACTTTCACTCTTCCTAATTCATATTTCATAAAACTGGCTGGTGTGGAAGTTGTCACAAATGGCTTTTGGCTTCAGAATAAGGAACAAAATTCCAATCCTGGTTGCTATCCTGAAAAGCTGTCTATCAGGAGAAGCTTTTCTTTATGGAATTTCTGTAACTAAACTTCTAACAAAGATTATCCTTACATTTTTACTGTGTAGAGAACACATTCATTTCAGGATTCTGCTAAATAGCAAATATATTTTAAAAGATAACCTTTTCCCTATGTTCTACAAATGACAACTTCACCAATACTTTCCCTTTAGTCATAGAGTCATAGAGATGCACAATACAGAAACAGACCCTTTGGTCCACCAAATAATCGAAATTAATCTAGTCCCATTTGCCGGCATTTGATCTATATCCCTCCAAATCCCTCCTATTCATGTACCCATCCAGATGCCTTTCAAATGTGATAATTGTACCAGCCTCCACCAGGTCCTCTGGCAGCTCATTCCATACAAGCATCACTGTCTGCATGAAAATGTTACACCTTAGGTCCCTTTTACATCTTCCCCCTCTCACCTTAAACCTATACTGCCTAGTTTTGGACTCTGCTACCCTGGGAAAAAGACCTTGGCTATTCACCCTACCTATGTCCCTCACGATTTTATAAACTTATATAAGGTTACCTTTCAGCCTATGACACTCCAGGGAAAGTAACCCCAGACTATTCAACCTCTGCTTATAGCTGAAACCCTCCAATTCTGGCAACAGCCTTGTACATCTTTTCTGAGCCCTTTCAATTTTCACAACTTTCCTATAGCAGGGAGACCAAAATTACATGCAATATTCCAAAAATGGCCTAATCAATGTCCTGTACAGCTGCAACATGACTTCCCAACTACCATACTCAATGCACTGATCAATAATGGAAAGCATATCAAACACCTTCTTCACTATCCTGTCTCCCTGCAACTCTACTTTCAAAGAGCTATGAACCTGCACTCCAAATCAACATTATATTCACTAATTAATCACCTCACTGAAAACAGAGGAATACTAGAGTGCACAAAATGGCTTCAATGTTCACTCACACAATGGCCAGAATGATTTTTTTTCAGATTAGATTCCCTACACTAATGGAAACAGGCCTTTCGGCCAAACAAGTCCACAACGACCCTCTGAAGAGTAACCCACCCAGAGCTATTCCCCTATCGATATTTATCCCTTTCTAAATGCATCTAACACTGTGGGCAATTTAGCATGGCCAATTCACCTGACCTGCACATCTTTGAATTGGGGAGGAAACTGGGGCACTGGACGAAACCCACACAGACTCGGAGAGAATGTGCAAACTCTACACAGTCAATCACCCAAGGCAGGAATCGAGTCTGGGTCCCTGGCGCTGTGAGGCTAACCACTTTAATCTGTCTTCGCTGATACAACTCTTTGTTGATCAGTCCTCATGAGTTAGACTGGCATTAGGTTTGGACTCAGGGTTGAAGACACTGGTCCTTTACAGCTTATCATACTGTCTTCACTCTTGGTGTGCTGCGTCTCGGTCTCTGTCTTACCTAAGAGTGACTGTCATCTGACTCTCAGGAGTTTCAACAACCTTTCCATTTGCTATCACACACTATATTGGATAACACTAATCTCTGTTATACAGCTCTGGGCACAAGTTATCATATCCACTCTTGTGGTCTCGATAAAAATGTGACTGCTGATGTCAGCATTGCATTACCTTATACATCATCAAGTCATTAACATATGCATTATCATTAAACTACAATGAATTTTCCAAATCCCAGGAGGTCAGGTTAGGAGGTGGGCCAGGAGAAAAATGGGAAAAATAATGTACAAATACATTGAGGACAAAAAGGTAACTAGTGAGAGAGTAGGGGGCCCTTAAAGATCAGCAAAAACACCAGGCGATAGGGGAGATACTAAACAAGTATTTTGCATCAGTGTTTACTATGGAGAAGACAGAGAATGTGGAGGTGCTGGTGTTGGACTGGAGTGGACAAAGTTAAAATCACACAACACCAGGTTATAGTCCTGGCTTATTTGGAAGCACTAGCTTTCGAAGGACAGCCCCTTCATTACACAGGAGGAGGTGCTGGACAGTCAGGATTCAAGTCCCCCCTACTGCAGAGATGTGTCATAACACATGTAATCAAGTTGTCTCTGAATACCAATGCTGTGCTCAACTAAGGCTAAAATGCTTCAGTTTTGTCACATCCTTGACAAATTATTTGATGGAAAATAATCAGTGTATTCCTAGTTTATTCATATTGGATTCTTGGGAAAAGGAAGAAGGTAGTAAGCTAACAAAACTGAGGCAACTGGCAGCCCAACCACCGGAGTGCCACAAGGTAGGCTCTCCACTTTTTGTCATTTATATAAATGATTTTGATGTGAACACGGGAGGGAAAGTTAGTCAGTTTTCAGATGACACCAAAATTGGTAGTGTAGTGGACAGGGTAGAAGGTTACCTCAGAAAGACCAATTGGCCGAGGAGTGGCAGATTGAGTTGAAGTTAGATATATGTGAGGTGCTGCATTTTGGAAAGGCAATTCAGAACAGGACTTATATACTTTATGGTAAGATCCTGGGGAGTGTTTCTGAACAAGGAGACCTTGGAGTGCAGTTTCATAGTTCCTTGAAAGTGGTGTCGCAGGTAGATAGGATAGTGAAGAAGGCGTTTGGTATGCTTTCACTTATTGGTCAAAGTATTGAGTACAGGAGTTAGGAGGCCATATTGTGGCTGTACAGGTCATTGTTTCGGCCGCTTTTAGAATATTGTGTACAATTCTGGTCTCCTTCCTATCGGAAGGATATTGTGAAACTTGAAAGGATTCAGAAAAGATTTACAAGGATGTTGCCAGGGTTTTAGGGTTTGAGCAATAGGGAGAGGCTGAATATACTGGGGATATTTTCACTCGAGCGTCAGAGGCTGAAGGGTGAGCTTATAGAGGCTTATAAAATCATGAGAGGCATGGATAGGGTAAATAGACAAGATCCTTTCCCTGTAATTTGGGTAGTCCAAAACTAGAGGCCATAGGTTTAAGGTGAGAGGGGAAAGATGTAAAAGGTACCTAAGGGGCAACTTTTTTACATAGAAGTATGTGTATGGAATGAGCTGCCAGAGGAAGTGGTGCAGGCTGGTACAATTACAACATTTGCTCAGTTGTGCTCAGGACCATTCACAACTCCTCAGATACTGAAGCAGTCTGTGCTCAAATGCAACAAGATCTGGACAATATCCAGGCTTGGGCCGACAAGAGGCAAGTAACATTCATGCCACACAAATGCCAGACAATGATCATCACCAATAAGAGACACTAAACACTGCCCCTTGGCATTCAACGGTAATACCATCACTGAATCCCACACTGTCAACATCCTTGGGGTTATCATTGACCAGAAACTCAACTGGACTCACCACATTAGTGCAGTGGTTACAAGGCAGGTCAGAGACTAGAGATACTGTGGCGAGTAACTCACTTTCTGACACCCCAAACCATGTCCACCATCTACAAGGCACAAGTCAGGAGTGTGATGGAACACTTCCCACTTGCCTGGATGGGCGCAGCTACAACAATACTCATTAAGCTTGACACCATCCAGGACAAAGCAACCTGCTTGATTGGCACCACATCAATAAACATTCAATCCCTCCACCACCAGTGGTCAGTAGCAGCAGTGCATACTATCTACAAGATGCACTGCAGAAATTCACCAAAGATCTTTAGACAGCTGTTTCCAAACCCAAGGACAAGGGTAGCAGGTATTTGGGAACACGACCATCTTCAAGTTCCCCTCCAAGCCACTCACCTGTCTGACTTAGAAATATACTGCTTAGTGCATGATGACATGCATGTAATGTCAGCACGTTGAGATCCTGAGAGTACTCCTACCGCCATCCACCACCCCAGGAAATTTAATCTAACAATGGCATTTGAAATCAATCCCTCATATATAAAGCACTTTACCATCATCATGAGATATGCAAGGTGGCAAATAGCTGCAATGTTTTCGTTTTATTTGTCTTCTCTTTGCAACTAATGCCACAGGAATAGAGAGGAATGGTGTCAGGGAAAATTATTTATCGGCAGATGAAACTGGAAGTCAAATACTCATGTGAATTAGGGCTGAAATATTTTGTTAGGTACAGTAGAAGCAACTTTCCTCTTCCTCTTCCTCTTCGCTACCCATGATCTACAAGTGGTTGATGTTCATACTGAATAAAATACTGTTGTTGTTGTTTCCCAAATATACAAAGTTTACCAGAAAAAAAAATTCACCTTTCTGTTTAAAATAGCCAATGATATCAAGTTGGTATTAAACAATCAAAAAAAAATCAAACTGTTTAGATTTTGTTCCCATTCAATGGAGATAAACAGAAATGTATTCATGATTCAAAAATTCAAATTGTATGCATTTAAAGAGTATTATGCTACTGACTGATTTAAGAGGATTCCTTTTGACTGCATGCATAGGCAGTATTCATTGCCCTAATCCATCAGGGCTACAGCCCTTACTTCTCTAACAATCACAAAATATCCCCCTGTGACTCTCTAATGAAGTTTATTAGTACCACAGGGATCATCCATCATGTTGGCTTTCTGAGTTACAGAAATACTTGGAACGCCATAACATTTTTAATGCTTCACAAAGGTCAGTTGTAAGTATGGTTGTGAAACAGATTAAATGTTGAATATTTTTTACCCTCTTCTCTAATTATGCGCTGACCCCTCTTCAGCATATTTTGTTCAGTAGTTTAGCATGTGATACAACACCTGTCAGATACTATTTATTTTTGAACTGTCTTTGTATTTTAACAGGCTAATTACTCTACATTTAGCATAATATTCACTCAAGTTTATACTCCTCCACTCTTCTACTACAATATTTTTTACCTACAAACAAATTGCTAATCACCATGTATCAAATATCGATTAGATATGCTTCATCCAATGTGTGAGTTTGGGAACCTGCCACATCTTTGACTTTAACATTAGTACATGATCCTCAGCAGGGAGAAAGTGAGGACTGCAGATGCTGGAGATCAGAGCTGAAAAATGTGTTGCTGGAAAAGCGCAGCAGGTCAGACAGCATCCAAGGAGCAGGAGAATCGATGTTTCGGGCATAAGCCCTTCTTCAGGACTTATGCCTGAAACGTCGATTCTCCTGCTCCTTGGATGCTGCCTGACCTGCTGCGATGATCCTTAGCAGGCCCACTCACTGAATTCTGGATTCCAATGGTGATCCAACATCTTTCTTTTCTGTCATCACTGGCAAGTCCTTCAAACAGCCTGAGAAGTGGACAATCATCCATTGCTGCTGTGTTGTTTCTTATTAGACAGCAAGTCTTGTTTTCTTTATAAACAACTGACTAGGATTTGCTGACTATGTGGACATTTGGTAGAGCCATGTAAACACACACCAACTTCTTTTCCCAAACATCCCTTCCAGGTTCTAAAAGGAGAAGCCACAACCCACCAATCTTTTGAGGTAAGCTCCATCCTCAGAATCCTCAAACGAGCCCCCTTTATGGGGGATAGAATGAAAGGCACCATAATCATTGTGGTACATAAAGTTTAAATGGTGAGCTGTGAAACTGCACATAGACTGCATATTCTTGCATTAGATTAATTTAATGGCAGTTGAGTAACCTTGCTTCAAGAAAGGTAGTAAGTGGGTCTGGTATAACAGCTGCTTTAAAACCTATGCTAGTTAAAAGAATGATTTTGTGATTAGACAGAGGAAAATAACTGTCTTACTTTACAATAGTTCAACAAGAAAGACAAGCTTCATGTCCAATGAGTCAAAAAGTTGTAGGAATTGAGATAGTTAAAGTTATGTTTGGAATTTTATCATAATTCTAGCATTCAGTATGTTGTATGAGAAAGAAATTCATGCCTTAAGCCCTCATACTAAGTCATTTCAATTGTTTTGCTTGGGACAATGCTTTAAGTCCAATCATTGTTGTACAGCATTTCTGAAAGAAAGGACTTGCACGTTTCATAACCTCAGGACACCCAGTTTGTTTCACAGATAATTAAATTTGTTTGTCATTGTTGAATTATGTTGGAGAACAGGACAGCCAATTAATGCATAGGAATGTCCCATAAACAACAAAGAGAATTGACCTAAGAATATAGCAGAAGCAATTGAAGATGGGCAGGTGGCCAGGAGCACAATGCAATCGGTAAAGACAGAAAATGATCAAACACTCAGCAAGCCAGGTTTAGATACCTAAATACATAAATAAAAAACAGGCCCCACCACCAGTGCTTAATCTGGAGGCTCACTGATGATGTTACCTAGTATGGTGATGAAATGTGTGAAAGCCTACTTTCTTCAGCGAGTAAACCTACATCTGGGATTAGATTAAGTTAGGATATCTGGTCGGCATGGATGAATTAGATCAAAGAGTCTGTTTGTGTGCTGTACATCTCTATGACGTTATGACTCTAAGTAGTCTGACAACTTAGGCAAAGTGGACGTGTCAAGAAAGTTCAGTAAAAATGCATTTGCTTGGTATCAACATTCGTGTGGAACCTGTCACCCAGCTTTATGACAGCACTTGGGTGAAATTTAGTTTTGGAACATGATGATCAAGGTTATACCTCTAACATATGAAGAAGTAATGGGAGTGAGCAGAACATGGAGCCAATACTTGAGATGCTGTGGCACTGAGATAGGCAAGTATACAACTAAGTGACGACAATCCATTGAAATGGACAATGGAACATAGGTGTTGGCTGAGAATGGTATGATTGATTATGTCAAGGGCAGAGTGGTTGAGATTGATGACACAGGGATGGCTGACCTTTAACATATTTACCACGTGTAAGACTGATTCAAGCTGTTTCTGACTTGGGGCAGGCCATACCTGTACGGAAAGATTCAAGCATGGAATTGCAGAAATGACAGAGACAGATTTGGGATGTGCCAAACTTTTAAGGACTTTGGAGGGGGAAGGCAAGTTGGAGAAGGGGCAGACTCTACAAATATAATGGTCACAATGAAAGGCAGGTGTAGATTACCTGTAAACCTGTAAACAACATCAGTTAATGAAATGTGGAAGGGAATAAGTGAAAATTGATCTTCAGTAGTGGAAATGGGATCTGAAGGCAAGTCAAAAATTATCCTTTATATTTAGCTGCTGCCGTAAATCAAATGTTTACCAATATCAAACAGATCCTAATGCTGAACTGTGCAACAACTTAACTTGGCTAATAGCTTGCAATGGGAACCGTTGCTTGGGTCAGATCTATTTCTCTGACTGCACATTGATATTGGCAAAAGTTCAGTCTGGTAAACACAAAACATTGTGTTAATTGAGCATCATTTGTTCCTGGCAAAGAACAACTATTTGGAAAGGAAGGTCTACATTTATCTCATGTGCCACTGAAGCACAAAATATCCGAGAACATTTTACAGCCAATGAACTACTTTGGAAGTTTGTCATAGTTGTAGGAAAGGAAATCAAATTGTGAACAGCAATGTGGCACAGAACAGATATTCTGCTTTTGTGATAAAATAAAAGAAGACCTGCAGGTACTGGAGATCTAAAATGAAGACAGAAATTGCTGGAGAAGCTCAGCAAATTCAGCAACATTGTGAAGAGAAAAACAAAACAGTTAACAGGGACACTTAGTCAGAATTGAAAGCAGCAAAGAATTGGTGGCATTTATGTTGATGACAGGAGGTGTTGGAAAGGAGTGAGATGGAGGTGGTGTCCAGAAAAAGAGATGAAAAAACAGGAGCAGACATGGAGATTACTGATGGTAAACCTGGAGAGATAAATGCTGAATGGGAGCTATTAGGAAGTGAAAACTATTGGCCAGCACAACATGAAGAGTTTCTCTTCTCATCTCTGAAATAGGATTATTGGATCTTTAATATCCACAAGTGAGAGGAGGCAGATCTGAGTTTAATGTCCTGTCTGAAAGACATCATGTCTATCAACATAGCACTCCCTCACTCCTTCACTGAAGTCTCAACTTGAATTTTTCTGCTCAAGTCCTTCCTGGAGTGGAAATTGATCCACAATGGCCTAACACAGTGGGGAGTGTGCTACCAAATAAACCACATTGACAGTTCAAAATATAGCCTGTTGAAGTTGGCATGATTGAAGGCACTATTGATTCTGGGTTATGAAATTTTGACAGGAGATTAAGAAAAAACATCCTAGACATCATTTGGCTGCAGCCTATTCAACAAATATGTCTACCTATACTTCTCTGTCTTAGCTTTGGTTGATCACATTCATGGTCACTCACAGCGGATGATGAGGAATTTTAATTTGTTTGCATGTCTTGCTTGCAAGTTGAGGAGACCTGTATCATTAACCTTTTTATGGGCTGCACAGTTGCTGATTGACATAAGGAACTCTGCTCTTACTAATTATAAATAAATTGGAAGACCAAAGATTAGGAGCATAAATACTTCCATGGTTGTGCACATTAACTAGAAAGTCCATCATAGGCTTTAAGGAATATATGTATAGATTGTGTTCAATAGACTCTTATATTTCCCTTATTTTTCTTTAAGTGAAACACTGCGATTTCCAATTTTTGTGCTTACTTTTCCCTGATTACAATTCTAAATGCTGCCCAAGTCAACCCATAAGAACAAGCAGTTACAATATAAAGCATGTAACAACTGGGATCTAGCTGAAAGATCATCAACCTGAAACCATGGGCTGAGTCTTTCTGGACATCAGCTAATTGTCATTTTGGTGAGTTTCTTGGAATGTTTCTCTCCGTGAGGCCCAGTGAGCTTTCTCACACTAATGTCCCAGACTCACCTCAATCAACTATGCACCAAGCCCTGTTATGCCCCACTTGTCCCATTTGCCATAGATGGATGTTTTCACCACTGCCTTGCATTCTGTTAATTGTTGGCAGTCTGTGTTGCCCTTCACCATGCATATAGTTTGAGACAAAGCACAAAACAATGTTTTGCAGGACACATGGATGGCAGGGCTGACAATTCATTGCATGTGCAAGTGCACTTTCACATAATTATCATTGTTTAAGCACCAAGCCATATATCTCGCCTGTCCTTAGCCACAGCCCATCCTGCAACTCTGTCTAAGTTAGTGTTACTCTTTTCCAAATACCCAGTGTAATCTATAAGCTTATCACTGTTCAATGTTGGGACCATCACATACAGAAAAGCCTTCAAATACTTCAAAGTATTTTCTTTTATTTACTAATAGCAAAAGTGAAAACAAACAGAAGCTGCATGGTCTCTCGATTGTCCTTTCCCCAACATTTTAACAATGCTCACAGTTCAAAAAGTACCTCATTGGCTTTAACTGGATTTTGGCCATACAGAGATTGTAAATGATATGTTCTGAATATAAATTTTCCTTTCAACCCAGACCAATTTCCACCAGACAGTACAACACAAAGTTTCAACTCTTCAATTTTATGCAGGATATATGGAGACCACATTCCTTTTTCGATTTTACCCAGTATCATATCAAAGTTTTGTTTAGGTGTCTTTTATATTTGGAATATTTGATTTTGTTCCCAGCTGACACCATATTTCAATTTTAATGAGTTTAGTTTGGTTGAATAAACAAAATCAGTGATTCCCTCTTGACTTTGACTGATGACACCACTCAATGGAGAATGAACGTCAACAAGTGACATTCTCATACACCAAACAGCATTCCTCTTTATCCACATAACCCACCGCCCTCTTCTCTACCATGATAAGTTTAATGATTTAGCTAAGTGCTCTCCTGACCATTACTTAGTAGCCTTTGACGTGACTGATAGTTTTCACTGATGCATCTTTAGGAAGCTGGGTGTTTCCAGATTATGTGATTGTATCTCGCGTTACAGTTGTGATGCAAACTTAACTTACTAATTGCATGCAGTTGTGGTTGCCACACTATCAAAAGGACATGGATGCTTTGAAAAAGATGCAGAGAGGGTCTACCAGGATGTTACATGGTCTGGAGGGTTTTAGTTATGAGGTAAGATTGGAGAAACTTGAATTGTTTTCATTGGAAAGAAAGAGCAGAGGAATGACCTGAAGAAGGTCTACAAAAATATGCGATGCGTAATCAGAGGCCTTTTTCCCAGGGTGGAAAGATCAACTACAGAGAGCACAGGCTCAAGGTGAGAGGGGGAAAGGTTAGGGAAGAAATACAGGGAAAATGTTTCACACGGAGGGTGGCTGGTGCTTGGAATGCATGACCATTGAAGGTGATGGAAGCAGACACAATAGCATTGTTTGAAACATATTTTGATAGACAAATGTATGGCAGGTGAATAGAGGGATAGAAATCATGCATGGGCAATAAGTAGCGGGTCTAAATAAGGATTAGGCATCAGTGCAGGCTTAGTGGGCTGAAGGGCTTGTTCCAATACTGTATTTCATTATAGATTGCTCTTAAAAATACATTATTTAGTGGAAAGTTGACCTCTGATCAGTGTGACTGAATAACACAGTGGGTTGAGTGTTAGATATCAGTGAGTTTGACTCAACACAACAGGGCTGGATTTAGTGCACTACATCGGGGTGGGAAATTGCGTGGTCAAGTGCATATAATTGCAGGAGATGCCCCTCATCAGTCTACCAATGCTACAAAGCTCTGCTACCTCTCTGAGCCGATGGAAAGCTGCCCAAAATATCACAGGTAATCGCATACAGAGAAACATCCACACCATTCACCTCCATCTGCTGCCAGGGTCAACAATGGACTGAGCCAACTGCACTTGCCAGTCTCAGCGCAATCCACCTATGTTGATATCACTTACAGAATCTGGGTCAAAGTAGGAGAGACAGTTCAACTTGATGGCAACTTATGTTGAGGTCAAATTTAGCAAAGAGGTTAGCACCATTCATTTTTTCTATTATATCATCAATTTTGGTGTCAACAGTTTATTTTGTTGCATGACTTTGTTTGTATTCAGATTTCAAACTGGTTTATGCATTTGTGTTTCTTGATGATTTATATAAGTATGAGCCACGGGGTCGGATCATTCACAATGTTTCCAATAATGTAATCGTCAAGTTCCCATGTGTCTGTTTTCTGACAATGAAATCATGAAATCATGTTGCTGGATAGCACACTGTCTCAGTGGTTATCACAGCTGCCTCACAGCACTGGGGACCTGGGTTCAAATCTAGCCTTGGATGTTTGTTTGTGTGAAGTTTGCACATTCTTCCCATGTCTGTGTGGGTTTCTGACGGATGCTCCGGTTTCCTTCCACAATCCAAAGATTTGCAGATTAGGTTGATTAGCCATGCTAAATGGCCCATAGTGTGCAGGCTAGGTTGATTAGCCATGGGAAATGTAGGGTTGGGGACTGAATTTGGGTGGGATGCTGTCTGTAGGATTGGTGCAGACCTGATGTACTTTCCCCACTGTAGGGATTCTATTAAATCATATTCATCCCAGTTGTGTTACACCCCATGGTCAACATGTCAGTATATTATCATTGCATCATTACATGCAACCTAAGTGTATAAAGGGGTCATACTCCACCATATCTCAGATCACTTGAAGCATAACAGTCAATTGAAAGCATGTTCCTCTGTTATAGCCTAATAACTTAGATTAACCCAGAGACCTTTAAGTGCCTGAAGAATAATATTTGGACGTAATAGTTAGTTGTTACAAATGCCTGTTGGATTCTTCAATAACAGGATATCCATGCCCAATTTATGACATTATGGGAAATAACAGTAGCATCGATATCAACATCTCATGTTAAACACCCAGTTGGAGATAAATGCACATCAGTCACCTTGCAGCTTGCATAGAATGCCTTTTCGTTTGCCAATGCCAGTGAACTATGCAAATCCAGAATGTGATTGTTGTACACAAAGATAACATAATTAACTGCAATCATGTGCAGGTTTGCTGCTGTATAGGAACTGATAAACATATAACATTCTCCAGATATGACATTGAATACAGCATTATCTCTGTTGTATACACATTGTATCTTTAATATGGGTTACCTTTCAGAATTCTAAATGCTCAGTAGCTTTGGAGTCTGTAAAGGACAGTGATTTTGCTAACTCCAAAAGCTCTGGTGGCTTTTTGTCTTTCTCCAGTGCTTTCTGGCATAGTTGGCTCAAGAGGCACAACCTTTTATTAATTGTATTTGATTTCTGTTTAACATCACTGAAGTCACAGTTGCTAGCTAGGCCCTCAAACAGTTAATATTTGCTTCTTCTTTAGTGCACTGCAAAATTTTGTTTTTATATATTATAATTTTCTTAGATTGTCAATAAGTTGTTAATACATTTTTGCTGAGTCATAGTGATTTTCCTTAGGTGTAATTGTCTCAAAAAAATGTCCCAATTCCTCATCCCCACGATGAAGAAGTAATGCCTTTTTTCTATTCTTAGCTGTGATCTCAAAATTTGTCATTGCACCATAAATATCACAGCCACTTTTGACAACATGGGAAAACAGACAATGGCTCTAAATGTGTATCAAAAGGTGATAGATTGGTTATAGATAAAACCATTTGATCAGCAATGCAGCGATAGTGCATTGTCCAGGATCTCATTACTATTAAAGTAAAACTTGCTTTAATGATGAGTGTGTGAGAGAGAGAGACAGCATGCACCTATATCTGGTACCTGCATAGTGTGGAATGCTGTGCAGGTCTTCCTGTTTCTAATTCTTAGTTGGATTATTTCTCATATATATGTCTCATAAAGGTTCCATGTGTTCCTTATACTCCAGGTAAAAATGGTATCTGCAGCAAAACTTTCCAAATTTTAATACCTGAAATATCCTCATCTCACCACCCTGCACCCCCTACCTCTTTTAGCTGTAGCTCCCCTTACACCCACCCCAAATCTTGAGGAAGGGTTGACTTCTCTACCTCCTGATGCTGCCTGGCTTGTTGTGTTCTTCCAGCCTCCTGCTTGGTTTCCCACAATTAATGGCACTATAGCATCACCAGGAGCTTTTACAAAGATAAGTAAGAAAAAGTTTTGCTAAGTTTTTTTCCGCTGTAGGTTTGATATCCAATTCTTCCATGATAGACTGGCTGTCTTTGGTGTCTATGGCTTTCACACAGATACTGTTATAACTCGAGTAAAAAACAAAGTCATTTTTCACTTTATAAAAAAGCAAAAGAACCGTGGATACTAGAAATTAAAAACAAAAATAGAAATTGTTGGAAAAGCAAATTCAGATCTGGCTGTGGAGACAAATCAAGTTAGTGTTTTGGGTCTGAGGAAGGGTAACTGGATCTGAAACTCTCTCTACAGATGTTACCAGACCTGCTGAGCCTTTGCAACGATTTCTGTTTTTGTTAATGTTTCACTTCATTTTCTCCTCACAAATGCTGCCAGACCTGCTGAGTTTCTCCAGCAATTTATGTGTTTGTTTCAGATCTCCAGCATCCGCAGTCCTTTTATTTTAATGTTTTATCTGTCTTTCCAATTGTTTATTGCAGTTGGTAATGCCATCCTGCTTTTATCCTTAATGGAGTTGCTTTCTTTGTTGCTGGACCTGTAACCTTTTTGATCCCATCACAGACACAACCACTATTCCCTGTATCAAAAGGCACCAGGGTGTTCTGGCAAGATTATGACTGACAATCTTCAGACTCTAGTGTGATCAGCTCTTCATGCAATCAAAGTCTTCTCATGCAAATCTCTCCTGCAATTTATGAGACTGAATCACTTTGTGGGTGGAGTGTTAGATATCAGTGTGTTTGAATAACACAGTGGGGTGGAGTGTTAGACATCAGTGTGTTTGAATAAAGCACAGTGGGTGGTTTGTTAGCTCTTAGTATGTTTAAAAAGTGTAATGTGTGTGGTTTATGAGTTATCAGTAAGTTTAAATAGTGTGCAGTGGATTTCTTCAATTGTTATCAGTTTATTTGAATTGTGCCATTTGTTAGTCTTGTGTGTTTGAAAAGTGATTTGTTTGTTAGCTGTAAGTGTGTTTAAATAGTGTAATGTCTATAATTTGTTAATCATCAGTATGTTTGAATAAATTGGAGAAATATAACGTTAAGCCTTAGAGCTGCAATACAACTTTAAGCTTTAGAGTTAAAAACATAACTTTTAAAAATATTTTAAATCTGCAAAAGGTTCAATAGCATGTACAAATTTGGAACGTGGCAGGCATATTTCTTCCGGTCTGTGGCCTGGAGTGGCCAGAACCTTTATCTGACCCGTATTTTCCTGATAGCAACTTAGATCCTGCAATTGAGAGAAATACATGGCAAGTCTAGCCTGAAGTTCACGTACAGTGTACAGGAAGTTATTAACTTCATAAGATCAAAGTAACTGGGCAGGGTAAACATCTTATACTGTAACAACTTCCTGAGGCAAAACAATATCCTTTACAGGGCTCTTCTAAAGAGCACACATTGCAGCCACATGAGACACACACACCAAACATTATTTGATGTGATACTCACTAGATTTAGTGTGGAAACTTCTGTTTCTTCTTTAAAAATGAATAAAGTAGGAGACACGCCTTTAGATTAAATGGTTACTCTGGCCACTGCTCCATCCTGATTCTTTGTACACTGCATGCACAGAAATAGAATTAATGGATCAGATTTACAAGTTGCCATATGAACCCATTAAAAAGCAGAGGCTCAGTTTTACCTTATGTTACAGGAACTATTAATGTATTTATGAGCAGCATAGTTTCCATGTAAAAATGTAGCAAACCAAATCAATTGGTAGTAAAATTGCACACACAGAGAGGATATTGGACCAGTAGCGGTGTGTTACTGGATTTATTTCATAAGTGTAATAACCCCATAACATGAGGCTATCTCACCAGTAAAATGTTGCCAGTAATACACTGTTACCAATGGATTTTTCTGTGCCTTGGTGTTTTGTGTGTGCTCGTTTAATGCAAATATAGATTTAAAATGTGTTTATAATGGTGTAATAATATTATTCTATATGCTTTCGTAACATAATTCAATCATTCGTGAGTTTGATCTTGCCAAGGTCATATGAGCTCCTTCTGTTTGATTTTTGTGAATGAATTATCCAACTTGTTTTACTCGCAATCATCGCAGATGATCTGCAAAGGTCATGGATCAAAAAAACTTGGAGGATGCTGGAAAGGTAATTTAATGGTTATTTAATTTCATCTATTCTGTTCAACAATTGGGAGTGTGTTATTTTATTCTCTTAGATATGCAGGTTGTTTGACAATGTTCCATGTCTTGAGGTTGAAAGTACTTGAGAGATTACAAGAAAATTTAGAACGATGACGGATGCTTTTACTTTAGTGGTCACAGTGTCTTAGAGACTGCAAGTATTATTTCAGACAGGCTCATTATGACTTGTATGAACTTGTGGTGAATAGCATGATAAGTTTGTAGTTAGTTTCATAAACTATGTTTGATACCTGTTCAGGTTTACCTGTTCTATTTCTGTCCGTTGATCACAAAGATCATTACAATCACCCCTGAACTGCCATTGCATTTCCCTTAGTTAATCTGTTGCCGAATCCATGATCTAATCATCTGCAGACCTGATTATACTAGAGCGTTACTGCTCATCTTCCACTCTCCAACATAGAGTCATAGAGATGTACAACACAGAAACAGACCCTTCGGTCCAACTCGTCCATGCTGTCCAGATTTCCCAATCCAACCCAACCCAACCTAATCCCATCTGCCAGCACCTGGCCCACATCCTTCCAAACCCTTCCTATTCAAATACCTATCCGGATGCCTTTTAAACGTGGAAATTGTACCAGCCTCCACCATATCCTCTGGCAGCATATTCCACACATGCACCACACTCTGCATGAAAAAGTCACCCCTTAGGTCTCTTTTATATCTTTCCCCTCTCACCCTAAATGTATGCCCTCTAGTTCTGGACTCCCCAACCCCAGGGAAAATACCTTCTCTATTTATCCTATCCATGCGACTCATGCTTTTATACACATCTATAAGGTCACCCCTCGGCCTCCGACACTCCAGGGAAAACAGCCTTAACCTATTCAACCTCTATGTAGCTCAAATCCTCCAACCCTGGCAACATCCTTGTAAATCTTTACTGAATCCTTTCAGGTTTCACAACATCCTTCCAATAGGAAGGAGACCAGAATTGCATGCAGTCTTTGATTAGTGCTCTAGCATTTATTCCATTCCATACAAAATCCTTTTTTGCCTGTGATCACCATCTCACTGATTGACAAAAGTTGTCAATATGTTAATTTTAAAACTCTAAACCTAATATTTAAATGAGTTCATTATCTCCTTCTTACTAATCTTTGTAATGTGCTACAATAAAGTTGCCTCTTCCAGATTGACCTTGTGGCACATGGTCCCTACCTCTGGACCAAAACGTCTTGTGTCAAATCCCACCTGCTCCTGAGATGAGTCAAACATATTAAAATATGTTGATAGGAAGATTATCCTTCAAATCTGTTATGACATTCACTAAGATTGTGGTCGTCATGATCTCTCCACCACTCCACCAATTTTCCATTTGCACCCAATACCCTTATCTATCAAAAATAACTTGGAGGAGGTCATAGATCTTGTGCTCCTACCTCTGGGCCAGGAATTTAAGATGCAAGTCCCACCAGCTCTGGAGGTGTATCATAACCATTGTCCAAATGTCCAACAGGTTGTTTGGGAAAAAAATCACAAAATACTGTGTATGCTGGCAATCTGAAACGTAAACAGCAAGTGCTGGAGGATCTCTGCAGGTCTGGCAGCATCTGTAGTAAGAAAAGCACAGTTAATGTTTGTGGTTTAGTGACACTTAATCGGAACTGAAAATAGCTGGTAAAGAGTGCTAATGATATGGTAGAAAGAATGAATGGAGTATAACAAAATGAGGCCCAGGGAGAGAGAGAGAGAAAAAAAGGTAGACAAAGATATTTCTGATGATAAACCGAGAGAGAGAGAAGTGCTAGGCAGGGTGCTAACATGAAGTCTAAATAGTTGAAAAACTGCCTATTCTAGATTCACTGTTCAACTCATTCCATCTTTTCACCACTTTGCTTTAATCCTAACTGCTCGTATGCTTGCTCCCACTCTTTGGAATTTTGAAGCCCCTTCTGTTTTTCATCCTTTGTCCAAGCTTTTGGCATTCGAAAATTGGACAAATACTGCCATTGCCGGAAATCTGAAACAAACACAGAGAATGCTGGAGAAACTTACCAGGTCTGACAGCATCTGTGGAGAGAGAAACAGAGCTAATGTTTTCAGTCCCGTGAGACTCTTCCCCAGAGCTGAAAAGTGTTGGAAAATGTTTTTATATAAAATTTTGAGGAGAGAACGGCCAAGCACAAAAGACATAGAAATTGTTAATGGTGGAAGAAGAGAAAAAAAGAGATATAAAATGGCCATAAATTAAGATGTGAAAGAGAGGGAATCTATACCAAGAGCAAAGTGAACAAGACACAAGCAACATAAGACTTTGGGGGAGAGGTGGGAAGGTGGGAGGTCGTGTTGTGCAGAATGTAGGAAAAATGGATGACATACATAAATGCAGTTAGTTTCTGATGTTACTGAATCCAGCGAGTTTTGAGAAGGTTTGTAGCTCAAGTTGAGATTCTGGATGTAGGTTTGCTTGCTGAGCTGAGAAGAATTGAATCCAATTGAGACCTCAAGACTGTAAAGTGCCTCAGAGAAAATGAAGTGCTGTTCCCTGAGTTTGTATTTGGTTTTATTGGAAGATTGTAGCAGGCCTAGATCAGCAGTGTCAATTGAAATGCAAGCAGCTGGGAGGTCAGGAACATTCCTATGCACAGAGTGGAGCGTTCCACAAAATCTGGTCTCACTGATGTAAAGGAGACCACATTTAGTCACTTCTCCTAATATTTTCTTCTTTGGCTGTGTGCCCATTTTTCTTGTATCTCCTCCAATCATAGCATCCCTACATTGCAGACAGAGGCATTTGGCCCATTGACTCTGCATCAATCCTACGAAGAACATCCACCCTATCCTCATAACCCCACATTTACCATAGTTAACTTACCCAGACTACATACTATGGGGCAACTCATCACCACCAATCCACCAAATCTGCACATCCTTGAACTGTGGTAGGAACTCTACAGGATGGAACCATGCACATGGACGAACAATAACTTCCATTTATATATCAGCCTCAATAGGCCAAAATATCCTGAGATGGGTGATGCGGTGTCTAAGTGGTTAGCACTGCTGCCTCACAGTGCCAGGGACCCGCGTTTGATTCCAGCAGCGGGTGACTGTCTGTGTGGAGTTTGCACTTTCTCCCTGTGTCTGCGTGGGTTTCCTTAAGGTGCTCCTGTTTAGTTCTACAATCCAAAGATGTGCAGATTAGGTGAATTGGCCATAGGAAATTGTCCCATTGTGTTCAGGGATATGTAGGTTAGGTGCATTAGTCAGGGTAAATGTGGGGGAATGGGTCTGGGTGGGTTACTCTTCGGAGGGTCGGTGTGGGCTTGTTGAGCTGAAGGGCCTGTTTCCATACTGTAGGGATTCTATGATTCTATGAAATTGTCATCCCTTATAAACTACAAGAGCCAGGATACATCTGACTTATTGGAGTAGTGGTCTCTTGCAAAATCTAAACTTGTGCACATGAAAGAAGCAAGGTTAAAAGAATTACAACAAGGTGAGCAGAAGTAATTCCACCTCTATTTTCAAATCATAGAGGCCAAATTCTCCCAGCACTGATCAAGAGCAAGGTGGTCACAGTTCATCAGAAGCTTGCTATAACATTTGAAGCTTTGCCATCAGGATTAAAATAAGATGGGCAGATGTTGAGCTGTGATAGAGATACTCTATTGGGTCCAAAACTAGTGGGACTGGGAGAACTGAAGGCTTCAAGGATAGTAATACCATTAGGCAGGATTATCTATTATAAACACCGCATTATGTGTTCTTGGACCTGCATTTGTAATGGAAACTTTACATAAACTTGTCATACTGTAATTACAGCTGTCAATGGTGACATTGCAGCTCTACTGATCAGAGGATTAAATTACAATGTCATGAGTTTACTTGATCAATTCTCCACCTGATCCCACACTAATCTTTCTGGCTTAAAGTGGAGAGGATCTCCAAGAAGATTGCACATATCGACACAGACATCATCTTTCTGTCCTCAACCTCCTACTCCGCTTCAATGAAACTTAATGGAATGTTGAAGAACAGCACATCATCTTTTTGATTAGGCAATCTGTAGCCTTCCAAATGCAACAGAGTTCAACAATTTCAGATCATAACTTCAGTTTTCTTTTCGTTAGATGGAAGATGTTGGTTACTTTTCTGTTATGTCCATACATACCTCCAACTAATGCATGTTTTTATTAATTTACTTGTCCCATTATCAACTTCTTTTTCTATATGGTATCATAGGTTTTGTATCTATAATCAACATCTCCTCTTGTTCTTTTCCTGCTCCCTGCTTTTCATGCTCCTGTATTTGATTAAAACCTGTTACATCCATAACCTCTTCCAATTCTGACAAAAGGCCTGATACATCAATTCTACTTCCCTCTTCAAGGAAGCTGTGGAGTATTTCAGCAATTTCATTTTCCAGCAACTACAGTATTTTATCTTAGCAAATTTGCAGACTTACTTTGCACAATAAAAATAAGGAAAGGAAGTTCTAATAGAAAAAAAATGAACAGGAAACATCTGCCAATATAAGAATTCTAATGTTACAACAGACACTTCTTTCTAAGTACAGAGGAACCTCGATTGCCCGAACAACCCAGGCAGGGAGTATTTTATCGGATAATCGAATGTTCAGATAACCAAGTGTCAGATAACACAATTTAGCCAAGCATCGGGATCTTGCAATCTTGCCGGATAATCCAAAATTCGGATAATCAAATACTGGATAATCGAGGTTCCTCTGTACAGTGTTTATTTCAATACCTTGCTTTGTGTGCTTTGCACAACTTTTCATCTGCATCATTGGCTCCTGAACACAGCAGATTTGTTGAAACCCATTATCAATCAGATAGAAATTGAAGGACTTTTATAGTTTTGTGAAGAATACTGATCAGAAACTGCAGATCATGTCTATACTTGCTATTAAAACATGTTCTACAGTGGTTACTTTTCGGAAGAATATTGCAGCTTCACAAGACCGATTGTAATGATCCTGTCAAATCTTCACTTTTTGAAACCCTCACAACAATACATACCAACATGGAGGTAAGATGCTAAGAAAAGGATAAACCAACCATGGCTAGCCAAGGACGATTCTGAGAAGATAAGCCTACTACGGCTAGCCAAGGAAGATGTGAAGAGAAGGATAAACCAATCATGGCTAGCCCAGGAAGATTCTAAGAGAAGATAAGCCAACCATGGATAGCCAAGGAAGATTCTAAGAGAAGGATAAACTAACCATGGCTAGCCAAGGAAGATTCTAAGAGAAGATAAGCCAACCATGGCTTGCCAAGGAAGATTCTAAGAGAAGGATAAACTAACCATGGCTAGCCAAGGAAGATTCTTAGAGAAGATAAGCCAACCATGGCTAGCCAAGGAAGATTCTAAGAGAAAATAAGCCAACCCATGGCTATACAGGGAAGATTCTAAGAGAAGGATAAAACAATCATGGATAGCCAAGGAAGATTCTAAGAGAAGGATTAACTAACCATGGCTAGCCAAGGAAGATGTGAAGAGAAAGATAAACCAATCATGGCTAGCCAAGGAAGATTCTAAGAGAAGGATAACCCAACCATGGTGAGCCAAGGAAGATTCTAAGAGGATAAACCAACCATGGCTATCCAAGAAAGATGGTAAGAGAAGGATGAACCAGCTATGGCTAGCCAAGTAAGTTAAGGAGAGTCAAAAGAAAAAGGAAGCCAACATCAGTGAGAGCCCCAAAGACTGGGATAAATACAGAATCCAGTAAGGGAGGACTAAAATCATTATAAAGACAGAGAAGATAAACTATGTGGGAGAACTAGCAAGGAATATGAAAAACTGACAATACAAGCTTTCTTAAATATGACAAAAGGAAAAGAGAGGTCAAAGTGAATCTGGGGAGGCAGTTTTGAGGACTGAAGAAATGACAGAGGAATTAAACAGATATTTTGCATTGCTCTTTCCAGTGGAAGAGACTTCAAATATCCCCACTAGTAGTAGAGAATGCAGAGATGGGTTAAGTACCATCACCATTACTAATGAATTAGGATTAGACAATCTAATAGGGGTAAAGGCAGATAGGTCCCTTGACCCTAAGGACTTGCATCCTAGGATCCTAAAAGTGGTGGCTACAGAGATAGTGAATGCATTAGTTATAATTTTCCAAAATGTCTTGGATTCTGGAAAGGCACCAAAGGATTAGAAAACTGTTGGTGTGACATCCCCATTCAAAAAGTGAGGGAGACACAAATTGAGCAACTATAGGCCATTTAGTCTAACGTCTATTGTTGGGAAGTATTTGGTATCAATTATTTAGTTTGTATTAGCAGAACATTTGGGGAAAATCATAATCTAATCAAAGAGAGTCAACATGATTTCATGAAAGGGAAACCATGTCTGACTAATTTATTAGAGTTTTTTGAGGGAGTCTCAACCAGAGTGGATAGAATGGAACCAGTAGATGTGTTTGGATTTCTAGAAAATGTTCAACAAAGTACTTCATAAAAGGTTAATTCTTAAGATAAGAACTCATGATGTTGGAGGTAGTGTATTGACATAGTTAGAGAATTGGCAAATGGGCAGGAAACAGCGAATAGAGATAAAGTTTTTTTTCACGCTGGCACCCCATGACTAGTGGGCTACCACAGGGATCAGTGCTGGGACCACAAATATTTACAATATTTAACAATAATTTGGAGGAAGGACGTGGATATACTGTAGCCAAATTAGCAGGTAGTACAAAAATAGGTGGGAAAGCAAATTGCAAGAGGGATACAAACAGTTTTACAGAGAGATATTGATAAGTAAGTGACAAAAGACTGGAAAATGGATTATAATGTGGGAAAATGGATAATAATGTGGGAAAATGTGAAGATGTTTATTCTTCTTTGGAACTCATTGCCGCAGAGAGCTGTGGGGACAGAGAACTTGTGTATATTTACGATTGAGATAGATAGATTCTTGATCAATTGGGGAATCAAAGTTTCTGGGGAAAGTGCAGGAAAGTGAAAGTGAGGAATGTTAGATCAGCCATGATCCTATTGAATAGCAGGATGGGCTCGAAGGGCCATATGGCCTACATCTGTCCCTATTTCTTATGGTCTTATGAGTTTATTCACTGTTGCTTGACATTCCTTTGGAGAAGCAAGAGGTTGATAGGAGGAAGTAGATCAATTGTTTCTGTAGAGATTATTTTGATGCCTCCCATTTCCCCCATACAGGGAACTTCAGACTTATATCTTGTGAGGCCAGGAGGTCAGACAGTTGACCAGCTCACAAGCTTTTGTCGTTCTTCACTTGTTCCATCAGTGTCCATTTTTCCTCTGATCTCCTTTCTTTTCTTGTGTGAAGGTGCACCTGTAAAACAAGCATATCCCAGTGAGGACTACAATTCTGGAAAGGACACAGTTTTATTTGAAAGCGCTTCAACTCTGAATCTCCTAACATTTTAAAAGTGATTGGAAAATCTCAGCATTTAGCTAAAGATATATTTTGCATAACTTGTGAAAACATACACGGGATTTTAAAAAAAAACAAATTTAGAATAAGGAAGTACAGAAAAGATAATTCAATTGTTTATGCCTGTACGAAAAGTGCTATCTAACTAGTCTCTCCCTGACTCTTACCCCAAAGCCCTGCAATTTTGTATTGTAATATTGTAATTATTTTAATTGTATATCCAAATCCCTTTTGAATGTTCTGATTAAAACTGCTTCTACCAACTGTTCAGACAGTGTACTCCAAATCAAGATGAATCAGTATAATGCAAAGAAAAGCTCTTTTGCTTCCCCCAGGTTCTTTCACCAATTACCTCAAGGCTATGTTTTGTGGTCATTAACCTCCCTGGCTATTAACTTTTTTTGCACTATTCTGCTTTATCAATTCCACCGATGTGAAACATCTCTATGGAACTTCTATTATCATGTGAGTTAAATCTTGTAACATGAAGTTTCCTATAATCATTTAGTTTTCATTTTGATGTGAAATGATTTAAGGTATGAATGTGGTCTCAGAGTTTGGTTGGCTGTCTGACTATATAATCAAGACAGTAGTTGAAAGACCAACTCTGGGAGGCAGTGTGACTTCACTGTAATTATTCATCAACTCTCAATGATTCTAACAAATTCTAACAGGCCAGTGGTAGTCAATGAGTCACATTCTGGATGTTTCACCACAAAGGAATAGTACAAATATCCATCTGAAACTAATATAACTGTTCCTTGGAATGTTTCAAGATTGCACCATTATAGTCTACATCACTATTCAGTAGATTTAGTTGGTGATTATTTTATCTTCTGTGAGATTAAGTCACTGGAAGTCACTGTGATTAGCTAGCAGATGGTTTACCAAATAATTGCTAGATGTTAGAAAACCTAAATGAGGGCAGTTGTAAACATGAAGCTCAAGTACAAGTTTGTTTTTTGAAATTTGGGTAAACTTCTGACAATTTAACTGCAATTAAAGAGTTAGGACATAATGTATTGTACCAGTCTAGCTGTTTAGTATTTGTGGAATTATTTTGTTAATTTTATCATAATATCACTTTCCAAAGATTACACAAAATAACAATTATGATGCAGAATCATGAAAGTTGCTGAACATGTGTTCGATGTTGTTGATCCTCATACGTTTCTATTAAGTGGAGGGTGAGGGAAAATTACATTGACTGGGATTCACCCGTCCATCACCCAGAAAGTTTGGGGTAACTCTGCCGAGGCCTGGCATGGACTCACATGACTACATTCACTCACGGAATTAATTTTCTGCAGCCAAGGCATCCACTTTCTTTGAGGGATGCGATCCCATGTTGGCTGCTTGGAGGGTTGGCATCTCTTCACTCCAAGCAGCACCACTGAGAGCAGTGGCTAGTCTTAGTAATGCAGCTGGACTTGACGAGCCATTGTCAGCAAGTTTCCGAAAGAAATGGGGTGTAGGGTAGGTGGTTAACTGTGGGGGCAGAGCAGGTATTCTTTTAATGGAGGTGTGCCTTGAAACCTGGTCCTCCGTGAGCCACGGGATGCATGATTAGAAAGGCTTCTTCCTGAAGGCTACCAGAACACTGCTATGTGGTAAAAGGCTAGTGACAGCAGGAAAGAAACTCCCAACCTTCACACTCAACTGTACCCCCACCCCCCAATTCCCAACACAAAACATGTTTCCTGGAGCCCTATAAAATCCCAAACATTGTGTTTCAGAGCAATAACTTTTCACCCTTTATCCTTTGTTTTACCCATTTTCCTCCTTTAGTCTCCTCTTTTCTTTCTTTCTTTCTCTTTCCCCACTTTATTCTCCTTTCCTTTGCCATCAGGACCCACTCATGTTCACATAGAACCAGGGTATTAGGAACCAGCAGAGCACTAAACAGAGATTTTTGAACTGAGTCTAATTATAATTCCTTCAAGAGCTATTATATTGCAGCAGCATCCCTGATCAGTTTTTTTTCACTGAATACAAAGAATTGGAACTGATTCTATGCCTCCAATACCTTCTTAAGTAAAGTAGACTCAGAAAAGGGCTTTGACGAGTCAATAACACAACATACCTTCCAGTACCAATTCTGCTTCCAAAGGAAATTAGAATCATAGAATATTTATAGCATAGAAGGAAACCATTCAACTTATCATGGTGAAAATAAGGACTGCAGATGCTGGAGAAAAGAGTCGAGGGTGTGGTGCTGGAAAGGCACAGCAGGTCAGGCAGCATCCGAGGGAGCAGGAGAATTGATGTTTCAGGCAAAAACCCTTCCTGATGAATGGCTTTTGCCCGAAATGTCAATTCCTCTGCTCCTCGGATGCTGCCTGACCTGCTGTGCTTTTCCAGCAACAACACTCACGGTTCAACTCATCATGTCTACTCCCCTGCTGTTTCGCAATAGCCCAGTACTTTTTTTTCTCTTCTGAGGTTAATCTAATTACTTTTTAAAAGCCAAAATTGGATATGCCTCCTCCACACTCTGAGGCAGTGCATTCTGAATTCTGACCACTTAATGCATGAGAATTTTTCATCATGTTACAGTTTGATAAGGTTGTCGACGGTAGGCTCATTCAGAAAGTTAGGAGATATGGGATACAGGGAAACTTGGCTGTTTGGATACAGAATTGGCTTGCTGAAAGAAGACAGTGAGTGGTAGTGGATGGAAAGTATTCAACCTGGAGGTCAGTGACCAGTGGTGTCCTGCAGGGATCTGTTCTTGTGCCTCTGTTGTTTGTAGTTTTTATAAATGACTTGGATGAAGAAGTGGAAGGGTGGGTTAGTAAATTTGCTGATGACACAAAGGTCAGTGCTGTTATAGTGTCGAGGTCTGTTGAAGGCTATAACATGACACTGACAGAATGCAGAGCTGGGCTGAGAAGTGGCTGATGGAGTTCAACCTGGATAAATGCGAAGTGAGTCATTTTGGAAGGTTGAATTTGAAAGCTGAATACAAAGAATTGGGACTGGATTCTTGGCAGTGTGAAGGAACAGTGGGGTCCAAGTTGATAGGGTTGTTAAGAAGGCGTATGGTATTTTGGCTTTCATTAACAGGGGTATTGAGTTAAAGAGCCAGGAGGTTTTGCTGTTGCTCTATAAAACCCTGGTTAGACAACACTTGGAATATTATGTCCAGTTCTGGTCACCTCATTATAGGAAGGATGTAGATGCTTTAGAGAGGGTGCAGAGGAGATTTACCAGGATGCTGCCTGGATTGGAAGGTTTGTCTTATGAAGAGAGGTTGAGTGAGTTCGGGCTTTTCACACTGGAGCGAAGAAGGAACAGAGGTGACTTTATAGTGGTGTACAAGGGAATGAGAGGCATAGATAGAGTAGATAACCAGAGACGTTTCCCCAGGGCAGAAATGGCTGTCATAAGGGCTCATCATTTTAAGGTGATTGGAGGAAGGTAGAGGGGAGATGTCAGATGTCTCTATGCAGAGACTGGTGGGTACGTGGCATACACTGTCAGTAGTGGTGGTAGAGTCAGAGACATTAGGGACATTTAGCGACTGCTAGATGAGCACATGGACGGCGGTAAATTGAGGGTTGTGTAGGTTAGGTTGATCTTCGATTAAAATAAATATTCGGCACAACATCATAGACCAAAAGATCTGTACTCTGCTGTACTGTTCAATGTTCTATGTTCTATGTTACCATTTCTACTTTTGCCAATCACCTTAAATTAGCATCCTTTGTTTCTCAACCATTCGATAAATGGGAATAGTTTCTCCTTATCTAAAAAATTAAAAATCACACAACACCAGGTTATAGGTGGTTCAACCACCTGATGAAAGAGCAGCACTCCGAAAGCCTGTACTTCCAATTAAACCTGGACTATAACCTGGTGTTGTATGATTTTTAACTTTGTACACCTTAGTCCAACACCGGCATCTCCAAATCATCATCTCCTTACCTACTCTGTGTTTATGGGCAGCATCCAAGGAGCAGGAGAATCGACGTTTTGGGCATGAGCCCGAATATCCTGAAGAAGGGTTCATGCCCGAAACATCGATTCTCCTGCTCCTTGGACGCTGCCTGACCTGCTGCGCTTTTCCAGCAACACATTTTCAGCTCTGATCTCCAGCATCTGCAGTCCTCACTTTCTCCTACTCTGTGTATATCCCTTATGAACACCTCTATCAAATTTCCTCTTAACTTTCTTTTCCCTAAGGAGAAAATTCCAATTTCTCCAAACTATCCAGATATCTGAAGTCTCATATTCCTGGTATCATTCTCGTAAATGTTTTCTCCATCCTTTCTAAACCCTTCACATCATCCTTAAAGTGCAGGTTCCAGAATTCTAGAACAATGAGTGCAGATTTCCTTTCCTACAGGGCTTCAATGAATTGGCTGGGTTTTTATAACAGTAAATAATAGTTATATGTCAGCATTAGACCAGCTTTTAATTCTGGATTTTATTGGGGTGACTCAACATATACACATTAAGAGTGTCTGGATTGCAAGCCCATTATGTTTTTCTAGAAATTGTGGGTGTTTTGTTTCTTTTATTTCCCTAGCTGAATGCTGTTTTTCTTCCTCTCTCTTTATCTTATTTTTCATGAGTTTTACAGTGAATTATATGTTGCAATTTACACTTCCTGGTTTAGAAACTTTGTCTCAGTATGAATTCTTAATGTGATTGGTTAAGGAGATACACAGTTATTTGCCTATTAACCAAGGTCCCATAACCTCTCTAAGGGTTCCAAACTATTTTGATTCACCATTTATCTCAAATTGCATTTTATAATCCCAAGGAAATTATGTGTGCAAGTGTAAAGGTGATCAATGTTATGTGTTGTTTGTTCGCTGCTGAGCATTAAATCCACACAGCCTAAGTCCAGTCCAATGTCTTTGAGTTCACTAAGAGGAATTTTGTTGAAAATCACACAGCACCAGGTTATAGTCCAACAGGTTTAATTTGAAGCGCACTAGCTTTCGGAGCGATGCTCCTTCATCAGGTGATAGTGGAGGGCTCAATCCTAACACAGAATTTATAGCAAAACTTTACAGTGTGATGGAAGTGGTGGAGGCGGGTACAATCTGGTTGGGTACTTGAATTAGAAAGGTTTATAGAGATATGGTCTAAGTGCTGGCAAATGGGACTAGATTAATTTAGGATATCTGGTTGGCGTGGACGAGGTGGACTGAAGGGTCAGTTTCTGAACTGTACAGCTCTTTGACTCTATGGCTTCTTTAGAAATGTAACAAGACATATCAGATAACATTTCACAGCCAGTTAATCACTTTTGATGTGCAGTAATTGGTATTACATAGGCACAAAACATAATTTGTTGAAAGATAAATGTTTTATGTGTTATATGCATTGGAGTTTTGTCTTGTTTTGTATTCAGTGCTGTGTGTGAATTCTGCGTGTATATGTTGAGTCATTGCTGTGGTTTATTTTTGAATTAGAATTTAGTGAAGTCATATCATTTGCCTCACTAGCTTCGTGCATATAACTTATGCCAACAATCTTCCTTCTGAAATTAATTCCTTAATGATTGTAATTCAATGGGACAGCAAGTTTGACAGGGAGCTTTTTCAAATGGCAATGAAAGTAGTATTGTTGACACGAGAACAAAGAATGCTAATGATTTTATTACCTGAGGGCCTGCAGGTATAATGTAGCATGACAGAGTCTCCAGCACTGTCAACTGGTTTTCAGCAATGGATTCCAGGAGAATTTTCTTCCTTGCAATTGTTAAAAGATGCATTCTGTTTATATTTTTTACTTGTGTCAGAATCTATTTCTAACAATTCTTAATAAATTATGTTTGGAGTTTCTGATAGTTTGCAATTTTTTAAAAATCACACCTCAATGGAAATCAGAACACTAAGGAAGTTTGGTGCCAATTGCATTTAGTACAATTTAGGTTTCAGTGAATGTTTGCACTGGATTAGCAAAAAACTGTGCTAGAATTTGATTCTGACCATACAACTGGCTACATACCTCGATAGAATGAATCTCCAATAGAAATGTTTGTTAGCTCCCCCTGTTTGCAAGTTCTTAAGGAGGCTCTACAAATTTTTTTAAGTGCACACGAAGGAAATATATAATTTTTCGAAGTCTCACAGGTGGTGGATCAGACGCTCTGATTAAAAACGCTTAACCTTTTCATGATAAATCCATTTTCAAAATTGTCTATCAAACTGAGTTTCCTTTTATAAATATTTCAAAAATTATTTGTAATGCACTAAACACCTGCAGACACTAAAACTCAAAAGCAAGAGCAGAAATTACTGTAAAAACTTAGCAGGTCTGGCAGCATCTGTGGAGAGAAAGCAGAGTTAATGTTTCAGGTCCAGTGACCCTTCTACAGAACTGTAATGCATTTCTTTCTAATAACATACTGAAACTGCCCAGCTGCATTGATTTATTGAAGGTTTTGTACTATACCCTGTATAGATGAGTTTATTTAGGAAGTTGAAGAACCAATTTCAGTGCTAACGTGATTTGGTGTGCATTTTTTTCTGGGAATGTAACTTCCTTCCAAAGTGATAACTCAATCCTTTGCATATTAATCATAAATATCTACCCCACTAAAAGTCTTACTTGAATTATGATTTTGTAGTTACTCTGAAGTTATTAAATAATTGCTTAACATCAATAAACTAAGAAATACTTCACTCCTAAAAATAGTACGTAAAATATCAGTGCAATAATTTATGAACTATATGAATAGTACAACAATAAAGAATTTGTAACCATATAGTTTATCAACAGTCATTAAAAATGCCTTTTAAACCAAAACTTACTGCTCTTTGGAAACACATGCTGACTCCAAGCATATTTTTAATCTGCACTAAAGATTTCTGTTTGTTGTGCTCTTATCATAATGTTAGCTTGTTGAATTTTGGTAAGGAGTCAAAATATAATGACTTGGAGCCACTAAGGAAACAGTGAAGAATATGACTGTGTGTGATACAAGATTGGAGATTGTAAAGATGGCGTAATGGAAAGCAGCCTTACTGTAGCAACCCCACAGAATATTGTAGTCATTTGTCCTTAAATGTGAAGAATGTACATTATGGAGCAATCAAAATCAAAAAAATGAGAGTATTCGGTTTAGAAGGAAGAAAAGGAAGGTGGTTCAGGGACGAGATAAAATATACCTTTGCCACCTCCACTCCTGATAATTAATTAAGCACGAGGATGTTTTAGGGTCTGTAGGGTTGACTACAGTTACTTTTGTTTCTTCTCCTTGCACACAATTGTTCCATTGTGCTAATCTCAAATTGAATGCAGTTTAATCGATATGCTAATTGTCCAACCAGGCTGCAGGCACTCTTAATCTGTGTTAAACATCTGTGTTGACAATCTCATGTTCATTGGAAAAATGAAGCAGGGTCGATCAAAGTTGTAAGCAATAATATGTTTTATTTGCTTTGTGTAGTGCGGTTTTGATCAGTTTTAAAATTAAATGATTTATAACTAGAATTTAGTTATAGATCATTGCCAGTGACATTGTGGAGCAAAATAGTACAACAACAATCTGCATTTGTAGAGTATTTTTTACACTGTAATATTTTCCAAGTCCTTCTTGGGAATGTAATTAGATGAAAACTGATGCCATATTAAAGAGTATGACAACAGGCCAGGGAGTCAAACATTTGGTTAGAATGCTGGATTTCAAGGTGTAGCCTATAAAGAAAGGCAAAGGTGAGAGACAGAAATTTGGGGACTGAATTTCAGAGCTTAGGGCCTAGAAAGCTCAATGTATGGCCAACACAAAGTGGAACATGTGTGTAAGATATGGTCTGATTTTCAGCTTATTTCTGCAGGTAGCTTTGTCAGGTCATCTCATCCCTCCCTTCTCCACATAGGGAGGTGAAGATCAATAATCCTTTTGTACATTGATTAGTTGTAGACATGAGACCACTTTTTCTTCCATTCTGCTATATGCTTGCTGAATACCAGTGTGTCCAACTGTTGTACTATCATAACCGAAGTAAGAAGCACTCATACACTGGGAATATGCTGTGGCTTTTCCAGCTCATTCACTATAATCTCATCAAATGTTTTTGTGAAATGTGATCACCACTATAACATTTATTGCCCATCTCTAACTTCCTTTAAGAAAGTTAAAAATCACACAACACCAGGGGTTATAGTCCAACAGGTTTATTTGGAAGCACTAGCTTTTGGAGCATCACACCTTCATCAGGTGGTTGTGGAGGATACGATCATGATCACAGAATTTATAGCCAAAGGAGTCCAGGGTCACGGAGATGTGATACATTAAACAATTTTAGATTAAATCTTTCATATATTAAAATTGGATATGCTGATTTCTGTTCTTATTTAATGTATCACATCTCTGTAACACTGGACTCCCTTGGCTATAACTTCTGTGATCATGATCTTATCCTCCACAACCATCTGATGAAGGAGCAGCGCTCTGAAAGCTAGTGCTTCCAAACAAACCGGTTGGACTATAACCTGGTGTTGTTTGATTTTTAACTTTGTCTACCCCAGTCCAATACCAGCACTTCCAAGTTATGGTTCCCTTGAGAAATTACTGCTTTCTTGAACTACGATAATTTAAATGATCTATGTACACCTACAGTGTTATTACAAAACATTTTCCAGGATTTAGATCTAGCGACAGCAGGGAAATAGCAGCCTAGTTAGATCTATGTCAGAATGATGAGTGGTTTGGCAGGTAATTTGCAAGGGTGGTGCTCCCTTGGCACTGCTGCCCTTATCTTTCTCGATGTTACGGGCTTGGAAGGTGCTATTGAATGAGCCTTGGCAAGTTACTGCAGTGCATCTTGTATTTGGTACTCAATGTTTCCATTGTACTTCAGTGATGAAGGAAATGAAGGTAGAAGGTGGCATCAATCAATTCAGCAGCTTTGTTCTGGATGATGTCAAGTTTGGCGGAAACCCTGTATGTAGCAATGGAAGTAAAGGAGCCCCAAGGAAATTTGTCCACAAACAATTTTCTTCACACAAAAAAACCTTGCATAACAGGGTCAAAATCTACTCATGATAACACTGCTATATACTTTTTAGTGGGAACAAGGGAATGCAGGCAGATTAAAGCAGAGTAATGCTTCATATGCTTTAATCAGCTCCCAGACCCTACTGTGGTACAACATATGTTGGATTATTCATTATTACCATACTCATACGTACGAGGAGAAAAGGTATGTGGACATGAAACAGTGCTTTGGTATTTCTTGTTTTAACAGGACAGCGTGTTCTAATGCTAACTAGCTTGTTACTTTATCTCTAACTCTTTTTTTTTCTAAGGGAAAACTTGTTTTGTGCACTGTACGATAATTAATTTTTTTTAATGAAACAAGATCCTTTTAAACTAAAAATTGCAGTGCTGTACAGGTTAACTCCCTGGGAGTGATTATCACTGTTAACAATTGGTGGGTCCAAAATAAACAACAATGAAAAATGAATTTCTACTGTTAAAATAAAGATTGTACCACTTTAGAGAGATTGCTCTTTGACTCTGTCTGCTGTTGATCCCCATACGGTTGCAATCAGTTCAGGGTCAATGCTCTGTAAGAGACTAAATACAGTAGATGTGGTGATTTCTCTGTATCCGTCTGAGGAGGTCCTTGTAACCACAACTTCTACTGGAATGGGAACCAAAAGACAACTTGAAAAAATGCAGATAAAAATCTGCCCTCAAAATTACAGTTCATCCTACTTACATCTAACTATTACGCTCAGAGCACAAGTTAACTCCTCCGTAACTGGGTGTTTCAGTCTCCCCATGCTATTGCCTAATAATCACTTTTGTCAGAAATCATGACATTACTGTGGTCAGTGGGGTGAAGTCATGAAAAGCATTGCAACAGAGGAAGGTTACGAGCTGGAATTGGTTCTCAATGGACTGTGATAACACAGGATAGGATACCCATTTCTATATTTGAGTTACCTACACATTAAGCTTCTAATCAAAGCAGTGTTACTGGGAGAGAGATGATATGGAGCATAAAGTTTATCCATGTCCCACATCAGGAAAATCAAATGGTAAAAACTGCACTTCCAGTTGCTATTGACCATTAACTCACCAACAGTAGCCTACAGGCCTGATAGCCTTTTATTTCATTCATTCATATGATGTGGACATTGCTGGAAGGCCAGCATTTACTGTCTGTCCCTAATTGCCCTGGACAGAGAGTGGTGAGTTGCCTTCTTGTAGCAGTGCTTGAGGTGAGAGACACCCATAATGCTGTCGGAAAAAAGAATTCCAGGATTTTGATCCTGTAACAGCGAAGGAACAAGATTATAGTTCCAAGTCAGGATGGTGTGTAAAGCTTGAGGGGGGAGAGATCTTGCAAGTGGTGGTCTTCCCATGCATCTGCCATCATACTTTCTAGATCATAGGAGGAGGAGCCTTGTTGAGAAACTGCAGTGCATCTTGTAGATGGTACACATTACTGCCCCCGCAGGTCACAGGTGAAGGGAGTGAATGTTAAAGGTGTTAGATGGGGTGCCAATCAAGCAGCTGTGTTATCTTGGATGGTGTTAAGATTTTTGAGTGTTGGAGGAGTTGCATTCATTGAAGTAAATGCAGAGTATACCATCACACTTGTGCCTTGTAGATGGTGGACAAGCTTCAGTGGCCCTTCTGGACAAAATAGATGTACCAAGCAGTGCTGAGGAGAAGGGAAAATAATATCTTAAAATCACAGACACAATTGCTTTGACTTTGTAGTTGAGGTGCCTCCTAAAGTGTTCAAGCTTTATTCCCTTCCCATACAATAATTCCCTCCCTCCTTAGGGCATCGTGGGTATGCATATGAGGTGACAACTGAAGCTGACCAGATGTCACTGCTCAGACAGTTTTCATGCCTGGAAGTGAGTTAACAAAATAGCTTTGTCATCACAGTGTTTGTGCTTGACCTTACCATGAAAAATATATTCAGACTGTTTACAACTGTTTCCCTCACCCCTCACAGATCAAAGTGTCAAGCTGGTGAAATGTCATGCATGCACATGTTTGACACACTTACCCAAGTGACTTAACTGATTGCTACCTGTTAATCTCACCATGTTGGTTCACTCAAGTACAGGAGGATAGAAAAAAACTACCAATGAAGAACAAGGAGAGGAAGTCATACAGTCTAATTATGGAATTATTTTTCATCTCAAAGATGATTCATTAATGGCCACATCACAAATCAATCTAACCATTTCAACTGTCCTCAAACTTCTCAGCAGTTACTTTCTTCAACGATCAGTATTTATATTGTTACTTACAGTTAGAGTTTATTATAGCTTTTAATGTAATTAAAACATCTTAAGGCCCTTCATGGGAAAGTTACAAAACAAATTTTGACAACAGGCTAATTTTGGATATATTAGGACAGCTCACCAAAAGCATGGTTTAAGAGTTGGTTCTTAAAGGAGCAAAGGAGAACTTTAGTTAGGCCACACTTGGAATATTGCGTATAGTTCTGGTCACCACACTACCAGAAGGATATGGGTGCTTTGGAGAGGATACAGAAAAGGTTTACAGAACAACCTCGATTATCTGAACAAGATAGGCGGGGAGGATTTTGTTCGGATAACTGATTGTCTCGATAATGGATAACGATTTTACGGGACCTTGAGATCTTGTTCAGATAAACCAAAGTTTGGTTAATTGACGTTTGGATGGCCAAGGTTGTTCTGCCCTGGATGTTGCCTGGTTTGGGGGATTTTAGTTATGAAGGAAGGTTGGATAGACCGGGTTTATTTTAACTGGAAAGCAGGAGGTTCAGGGGCGACCTGATAGAAGCTTATAAGATTGTGAATGGAATGGATAGAGTAAAAGGTATGAGACTTTCTCTTAGGGTGAAGTGGTCGATGACTAGGGGATACTGGTTCAAGTTCAAGTGAGGGAAATGTTTAAAAGAGATGTACAAGGTAACTTTTTTCACACAAAGGGTGATGAGTGCCTGGAATGTGCTGCCAGAGGATGTGGTGGAAGCAGACACAATAGCAATATTCAAGAAGCACCTGGATGAATACATGGATAGGAAGGGAAGAGAGGGATCCGGATCCTGTAAGTAAAGACTGTTTTAGTTTGGAAGGGCAAAAGATGTTGGCGCAGACTTGGAGTGCTGAAGGGCCTGTTCCTGTGTTGTATTATTCTTTGTTCTACCCAAATGGAGGAGAGAGAAATTCAGATATTTTAAAAACAAATCCTAAAACCCTCTGGAACAGCAATTTGCTCTCTGAGTGAAAATTATTTCCTTATCTCAGACCTATAGGTTTCCTTATCTTGAGACTATTTCCCTAGTTAGAGTCTGCCCAGCCAAAGCAAATACCTCTCGATGTCTACCTTACTAAATGACCTCAAAATCTTATATGGCCCAGTCCACGTTACTTCAGTAAACACGCAATATTACAATAATGGATGAATGGCCATCCCAGTTAGTTTGTAGCTAGACTACAGTAAACATTAATAACTATATCCAGATCTAATCAGTGATGCCACAGGAAATCCACTGGCATTTAATAAATAAGCAGCTTGAATCTGAAATGTTTTCCTTTTATGCTTATTGATAGGTACAGCTTCACCATGTTGCAACACACCCTGACAGATGCAATATACAGAGGAACCTCAATTATCTGGCATTCGAATATTTGAATATCGGATTATCCAGCAAGATTGCAATGTCCCGATGCTAAGCTAAACTATGTTATCCAGCATTGGATTATCTGGAATTCGATTAAACAAACAAAATACTCTTCACCCGCACCGTTCAGATCATTGGGGTTCCTCTGTATATGTGAAATGTATTGGTTTGTAATTTTACAAAAGAATACTGTGGTGTAAAATCTCACTGCTAAATCATGCTTATCTGCCAGTGTGAAACCATAACCAGGAAGAACATGACTTACTTAAGGTAATTGCACAAGAAAATCATTTCACTTGATTCTTCCATGTACAATACACCACCTTCCCAAAGATAAGTTTATCCAACTCCAGTTTTGTACAAAGCTATTTGTGAAATCTGAATGTGGTCAAACAGAGATCGAAATGTGCACAGATATTTCTTTTGATCTTTCTTACTCAATACTTAATACATTGTTAGTTATATCCAGTTCTGATAAAAGGTTATCAAACTGAGACATTAACTTAGTTACTCTCTCCACAGACACTGCCAGACCCACTATGTATTTGCAGCACTTTCTGTTTTCATTACAGAATTTTCATTTCTCCACCTTTCAACCTGGGTCTGTTGTATCCCATCGCTGTTAGTCCTCCATACTATTTCAGCCAGAAACTTTAGTACTGTATTCTCACATAGGATACAGACTAAAAATGTTGGGCTATATTCAGCAAATCAGGCAGCATCTGTAGACAGAGAAAACAAGCAAATAGGATGAATATTGAACTCGGAACATGGTAGGTACAGATGATGAGACGCAAAGAGTTTTGGCCACCACCAGCAGTTACCATGAGCTGTTTAGCCAGAGGTAGAATGGAGTGCAGGGGTCTCCGTAAGTGTCTGTGGAATGTTTGGAGGTAGGGACCAGCAGACCAGATAGGCTTAGAAGCCCTCTCTGTAGGCCTAGGTTGATCTGTGACCACGAGCAGCCCTTTAGAGGAATGCCCTTTTCTTAGTTGCAGTTCAGTGAAAAGCTTCTTAAAAAAAGGGTTGGAAAAGCACGTCTGCATCATGGAGCTCCCCTGAATTTTCTTCCATGGTGTGCAGACATTTCAGCTGAGATGTCTGTTTTTTAATAAAACCTTAAGTTACGTTCTGGGATTTATGTGTTAATGAATTGAAACATGGAACCCATTCAAAGACATTAAGAGATAACAGCTATCTAGATTTGTTCAATACATTGCATCAGTTGTATAAAACTTTGATCTATTACTATAAATTCAGTGTCCTATGATCCTGCTCCACTGGCGACCTGACGATGGGGCAGCGTTTCGAAAGCTTGCACTTCCAAATAAGCCTGTGGAAATATAACCAGATGTTGTGTGGTTTTTAACTTTGTCTTCCATGATGCCTCCCTGTCATTTCCAAGGTGTAGGGTTCCCTAGTGACATTCCTGTTTTGTGAGCTCACCAACTCTAGACACCACTAATCCCCATACCCTCCGTGTTGCTTACTCACTTATTCAGGTCACCTCTCCAACTGCTGCTGTAGAAAGAGCTGTACCACTTACCTTCAAATCTGGGATATGTGCTTCTCTCTCTCTCATTCCAGGAGGAAAACAGCCCAACAATAGAAAGTGTCAGGAGAGTGGTGCACTGTCTGTCATTTGACTTCTCATTCCTTACGAGGAAAGAATCTTGACCGACCGTCCCGAGCAGGGCTTGGACTGGTATCAGAGGCAGCCCTGGACTTACTGTGCTGGAAACCCTTCAACATGACTGAGACCTGCTGACAACTATGACAAGTTCCCTGTCTGTGTCTGTACTAAATGGCACTGCAAGGTAGCAGTAATATGAACCTTCTTTCTCTGGCTGAAGGGGGCAGAGTGCATAGAGGCCTGGCAAGGTAATGCAAGATAGGGATGCTGTGAGCATCCAGTAATCTTCAGAGTTAGTGAGCATTATGCCAGCAAGTGAAAAGCTCAGAGATGCTGAGATGCTGCCCGCTCCAGCTAATGGGCAGGATGCGTGCGCTTGAGTGCAATGTGTCTTTACTACAGCATTACAATGATAGTTCCTGGTGTAGCACCGAAGTGTATAGTATCTGGACATGGATTGGCCATGAGGAAACGTGGATGCTGGCACATGTTAGATTTTGATATCTATGGACATGGAGTGCGTGTGACCAGGTGCCCATAAAATGTGCCCAGAGATTTAGTTGCCCATTGTCCAACATGGAGTTAGTTCAGAGCAAGTGGTGTGCTGGTTTTGCCAGGTGCTTGCTCTAGTTTCCCTATCAACTTTTCTGATGTCTCCTTCATTTGGCAGGTTTGGGAAGAAAGGAAACTGAATATTTATGAAGTGAGTTTTGCCACTAATAAGACATTTAACAGGTATTAGTCCCTAGGTGAAAGTGAATACTGCAGATGCTAGAGATCAGAGTCGAGAGTGTGGTGCTGGAAAAGCACAGGAGGTCAGGCAGCATCCAAGGAGCCGGAAAATCGACATTTTGGGCAAAAGCCAGTGTTAGTCGCTGTCAACTGACATCTCATATCTGCTGAGCAAGAATCTAGCCATGCCACTCATGGAAAACATATAAGATGACACAACTTGCTCCTGACATTAAGATGGCTCTCGCAGGACTTGCCACACGATCCTGCCATAGGCCAAGTCACTCAGACCCCAATAAAATTCCGTTCAAAGAGTCTGCTTCCCCATCCCTGCTCAGGGTGAGAGAATTCCAGAAACTCATGGAGTAAAAGTTCTCCTCATCTCCACCTCAAATGGGAGATTCCTTATTTTTAAACTCTGTTCCATACTCATGGAAGATATTACATTTCTGCTAATTCAAATCAATGAATTGTTTGACATGTAATATCTTCCATAATTTACATCAGTTTGATTTGAAACTTGATATACTTTGGACCAGTTTAGAAACAAGCACAATGTTGAATCCAATTCCAACCCCCTATCTATTGCTACATATATTCCATCAAGCTGTTATTTGCATTTTATTTTAAAACTGTCACCTGATCTAAATGATTTGTTGGTGGTTTTATGTAGCAGAACAGCCATTATTATTTATTTTGAATGTCTAATATAAATTGCTATTTAATTGTGGGATACTTTTGTGAATTTGTGGTTAACTTAGTTGCCAGTAATCTAAGAACTGAGCTGGAGGGGGAGTGCCGAGTGAACATAAGTAGAAGGAGAGCCTGTTCAAACCAGGAGAGACAGCTGATGGGAAGAATGCATGAACATTTGAGAGATGAGTTGTAGCTGTAAGCAATGCATTTTGGAACAAGATATTGCTGTTCGTCTAAGTCTATTCCATTGGAATGCACAAAACATTCACATGCAACAAAAATGGGATGCTTCATAAATTAAAATAAACTGTTCCCTGATAGGATTTTAATAACATCGATAAGACCAATGAGCATTTTGTTGTTCCAATTGTAATAATAGTAAATCTACAAGCTGTTCAGAAATGTTTGGGAACATGTGGTACTAATTTGTCAGAAACTGCTTTTAAACATTTACAAATGTGTTACTATCACTTTTTGTGCCACAATTGTTGTAGACTTTTACCACTCACTTTTCATAGCATTAACAAAACTTATTTGACATATTGGTCATTTTATTTTTGATTGGTAGTAATGTGAGACTGGAAACCATCAACTTTGCAAGATTATTGACAAAACTTTGAAATCTAATTTATGAACAAATGAGGTAAGATATCACTGTTTTAATATTTCTCCAACAAACCTTTTTCCATTTTTGGAGATGTTTCTTCTTCTTTGGCTTGCTATGTATGTCATGACTATAAATCATAGCTCTAGAACACCTATTCACATATCAAACTTTAATCAAAAGATGTATTTCATTAAATATAGACTAAGGTTGTTTACAGATGGATATTCAGTGGCTCTCTGGAGAGACGTGCTCTGGAACGTTATGCCTGATGAAATGTCCAAGGAGCTGCAAAAGGAGAAAATGCATGACAATCTGAATGTGTACAGAGTGTCATGCTGTGAATATCTGCATTAAATGCTTTAAGTAGGACAGGACCTGAGTGATACCCAGTTCCAGTAGATGGAAGCCAGGTGCAGAAGACCATCATGGAATGAAAATTGATGTTGGTCATTTAGTTTGCAGGGGGTGAGGTGCAGCCTTTATTCATTCAGTTTGTGGTCACTCTTGGCGGCTGTCAATAAAAGCTTATGCTTGGAATTGTCTGATTGTTTGCCACTGGTCAATGACAAGATGCAGATATCTGGTGGGCAATGGGAGTAGGATAGCGGTGACTTGGAGAGGGTAATGAGAAGGCATGTAGTTGAGGACAAGTGATTGGTTGAGGGTGAGGGAATGGATGTGTAAGGAGAGGAACTGTTAGCTATGCCAGTTAGATACCAATAGTCAAGCTGCTGTACTATTACATTGCCTATCACGGCAATGCCAGATTACTACTGCTTGTCCAAAAGAGAACTAGGCATAACTTGCACTTAGACAAAAAAAAAATACAAATTGTGTTTATTTGTCTTTTGAAGGTATTTAAGCTGCAAGGCCCAAGATTTGTCGTCACAACTTTAAAAAAAAATGCCTCATGAACTGCTCTGGCACCTTTCAAAACTGATTCTAGCCCTATCCTGTCAGATGCTGTTCCTACACCAACCTGCCAGTCAATGAATATCTGTTGAAAGATTAGTATCCCTTGCACCCATGCATCTTTAAAGGCCACCAGGGCAAGTGTTGGCAAACCAGTGTGCCTCGCAGCGTGAATACCTCCAAACAAAGTTAAACGCAACTCACACTTAACCAATAAAAGCATATAATTCAGCCCACAATGTTGTTTTCTATGCATTGGAGTAGTGAGTCTAAAGCTCAGTCTGAATATGCTTCAATTTATCATTTATAAATACACTGTAATCTCAATTAGCCAATTATAATCTTGGTATTCACTCTCCATGCTTTTTCCTTTTTTTCCATAACAAATGAAAAAGGAATTTTTCATTGTGCTGGTCTGTATCCCACTGATGTTGACAAATAAAGTAAATCCCAACTTCTCCTGTGGGCATTCAAAGTGAGCTTCATTTATCAACCAAATTAGCAAATTGACATGACCTTTAGTTGTGCATTATTATAGTGAGTTGCCTTCTATTATTAAACACAAATTTATATTTTTCAAAGAATGTTGTTACTATATTGATTTATCATTGACAAATTTAGAGTCAGACCCCCCAACTCTATTTTGAGGTTGTTTAGAAATTTTAGAGCTGTGCCACTTTGTAAATTTTCTATTTAACTTATTCCCAAGTTTGAAGGAATCCCAGTTTGAAGAAGCAATTTTTATCGGATTAATGTTATGAATGCTATGTGGAGTTGGGGTGTAAAGAGGTTCTGTTTTATGATTTTCTAAGAGAATTCCCCTTTAGTGTTCACTGACCCTAGTCCTAACACTACAATATCAGAATGGTTGATCTTAGTGTGCAGCCGATGTTCAATCTCAGTATCTGTGTATGCACATTCTTGGTATGTGATGCATTCGTCTGCAGACTTTTAATTATCAAAGTCCCTAGAAACCCTTAATACTGTTCCATTAATTGCCAGTGTATTTAGTTCCCTAGGGATCAAAGTAATAATAGTCTCAAACTATTTTTCTGCAGAATCCAATTTTAGATCAAGAGATGCTGAAGTCGTACATGTGAGAAATTTGGAAATAGACTGAGATTTATTAATAAACTGTTGCAAATATTTTATGCATTCTTGAGTTTTATATCACCTACAAAATCCCAGAACTTACTGAAATAGCTTATCTCAGATAAATTGGTACTAAGGATGTTACAACTGACCAAAGTAAATTTTTAGGCCGGAGAAATGAATTTATGTAAACTAGTTACATCATAATTAAACAAACAATATCATGAGATGTTGAATTGAATCTGCATATAAGACAAGATAGAATAAACTAAAGAGCCAAAACATACAGCCATGACAAGTAGTGCTTGCCTTTATTAGAATTTTTGGGGATGTAACAAGACCCAGACAATAGCTGTTATGAATAACAACATTTGATATTTCATTTAAGAAGTCCTCTTTCTCTGATCCTCACAGTGCATTGCTTTATCTTGCAGTTTGCCAAATTAACTGAAAGTGCAAGACCAAAGTCAACATAGATACGCCCTAGTTAACCTTCCTCTTTACTTTCCTTTGTAGGGCTCCTGGTGTTACTTATTAAAAAGACTTTGTTATCCTGTGCAGACTCTTCTTTAGGATAAGTGGCCTGATATTATGTCAAGTTCTTCATTGTATAGAAATCACATGTATTAAATCACCAATAGCTTAAGATTGTTTCCCCTCTCTCATTCTATACTGCTTGATGGGCTAGTTTCACTGCAAACCTGGAACTCATCAGATTCAAAATTACCCCGTCAACATCTCCATTGTTCCCATTTGCATGATTTTGGTCGTTTTTCTTTAGACCTACTCAAAGCCAGCTACCAGGTTTTTGATTCTCTGATCAAACAATTCTCCCAATGAATGATACACATTGTTTATAAAGTTGCCATTTATTCTGCTTAACACACTCGTTGGTCTAAGTCTTTTAATTAACACACTGGGAATTAAATATTCAAGGGTATTGACACTTTGGAAGGACAAACAGCAAAGAGCAGGAGCTGTGGTAGCTCTGTTAATAAAGCATGAAACCAGTATAGGGAGAGAGTGAGGGCTGCAGATGCTGGAGATCAGTCAAAAAGTGTGGTACTGGAAAAGCACAGCTGGCCAGGCAGCATCTGTGGAGCAGGAGATACCAGTACAGTAGTGAGAAATGATCTTGGCTCAGAAGATCAAGATTTAAAATCAGTTTGGATGGAGAAAAGAAATATCAAATGAAAAATGACACTGCTATTGGGTTAGAAGGTCCACCTCCTTTTATTGAGACACTTGCCAGTTGTGTTCATGGTTTTTGGGCTCTCATATCCTCTTCCACATCCCCATTTATCTCCCAAACCTCCTAAGGCCCCCATGGATAACACATGACCTCTCATCTAGCATCTAGGTAGTGAGCTATTTACGCACTGGCAAATTTTTCAAATGCTGATAAAATAAAAAAAAGTCATTCAAAAATCTCTTTGAGAAAGATTGCCTCTTTTAGGTTCTCCTAAATCTGTTGAGAACTCAGGTATCCCATTGAAGAAATATTTAATTCTCAACAGCTCTTGATCTTAGTCAGATATACTAATACAGATTGAGAAATCAATTCAAAGATAGAAGTTTATAAACTCATACAACAGCCAATCAACAAAGCTACAAATCCTCTCAAATTGTGTAAACAACCCACAACTAGCCCACTCTGATTGCCAGATATCTGTTTTGCCATATAGCCTCATTATGAATAAATGTTTTTTGCAATGCTTAAGAATTGACTTACTTGGTTTCTCCTGCCATAAAGGAAATTGGCACTTCCATTAAAATAACAATGATGGAAGGCATTTAAATAACAAACCTGATATCATGTTAAGTGAGTGTCAGGTTGCTAAATACCACATTTCCCAACCTTGGAAAAACGGTAAATGGTAGGAATTGGAAGGGCAACCTCTAAGTGCAGCCCCAACCACCTCCCATTTCATCCTCTCAAAATGGGTTTGCTGAGTATCAGGAGACAAAATAATATGATTCCGATGCCTTCAAATTTTGGAAAAAATTTAATGGTTAGCAATGAAGATTGAAGTTAAATATCTACCTGGTGCTCAGTGGTTAGCACTGTTGCCTCACAGCGCCAGGGACCCGGGTTCAATTCCCGCCTCGGGCAACTGTCTGTGTGGGGTATGCACATCCTCCCCGTGTCTGTGTGGGCTTCCTTCGACAGGTTTCCTCCCACAGTCCAAAGATGTACAGGTTAGGTGAGTTGGCCATGTTAAAATTGCCCATAGTTCAGAGATTTGTAGGTTAGGTCTATTAGTCTGGGGTAAATGTAGAGCAGTAGGGGAATGGGTCTGGGTGAGTTACTCTTTGCAGGGTCGGTGTGGACTTGTTGGGCCAAAGGACCTGTTTCCACAGGGATTCTATAAGTATATCATTTGATTCACTTCTGGACTTAATTGCTTCATTAAAACATTGTTCTATTGCTAATAATTATATAGGCTATACCCAAAAGCACTACATTGCTGATGAAGTGGTAGATATTTAAGTTAAGGCACAGAGGGTTAACTGTTACACTATTTGACAGGATGTGTTGCAATATGATTATGAGGTTTATAAGGTTAGCATATTTTGGCACTTCAACTTTAGACTTAGAGTGAATCTGGAGTGTGATGGGACTTGTTACGAAGTCGGCGTAACAATAAGCTTTGAGAGTTTGATTGTTAGAGATGAACAGAAGCTAACATTGTTTTATGGGAAGAATGTACAAGATATTTAATCTTGGAGACAATGTCAACAGTCTCAGAGTCCAGTCATTGATAGAGAATGATATAGAGGAAAGTGTGGTCAGTCTTGGGTAGGGACAGTCATGTAGCAACTGTCCACTTACTTCCCGGATGAAAGAGAGGAGATAAAGAATAATTAACGATTCTACCTCATAGTCACAAGGCAATTTATTTTGTGTCACCATTGGGAAGAGCTCAGTGGCCAAGGGTCCAAATTCAGAGGATAAAAATGAGATGACTTCTCATTGTTCCCAATTTTTTTGTTGAGGAGATTGAAATGCTGACTATTATAGAGTAACAAAAAATCTTCAGAGCAGATTTCTGTTCAGATGGAAAGTCAGTTAGTTTCAGGCATTTGCGACAGCTCAGCTTTCAGGTAATTATGTCTCCTTTTCAAAGTGGCCTGACTTTTCAGTAATTAGCAGATGTGTTACAGCCCATATTACTGTTTAACAATTTCAAGAAATCACATGTCCATTCAAAAGCTTCGTAACCAGCTTTTAATTCAGAATTTCTCAACGGTTTCGTATTTTCTTTTCTCATGGTCCTTATCTACAAATATGAATTCCTAACAACTGTTCCTGAAGAGAAACCTGTTGGCCCTTTGTCAAAATAATGTAGTTTTAGGAGAATCCTTTCAGTGAACGTGTTATACTTGGAATTCTTTTCCCTCAAATACTACGGAACTCTCCACTTTCCGGTAGATATCAGCTGTAGGTTCCTATATTCTCAAAACTGATGAATACTGAAAATTCATACATTTAGACAATTGATTTATAGAAAGCCAAAATAATTAATCATATTAAAATGAGCAAAAGCACATAGTGTGTCGCAGAGGAAGGCCTAGTAGAACTCCAATGAGAAGATAAATAGAGAGGATTCTTAGTTGTTTTGATGTTTTTATAGGAGTTGGCTATATTTTTGCATCTGGGTCAGCAGCTATTGACATGGATCTGTGGTAATGTAGATATTCATGTTATTTATTATATATTTTAAATTATATATTAATATATATATAGTATATATTTATATATTAATATTATATATGAATATATATGAATCCAGCAATAATTCATTAAAAAAAGTCTGCATTGAAAAGCTGAAAACAATTGACAGTTGTCATCCTTCATCAAAGTACCATGTATTTACACTGAATACTTCAGAGCCTTAACGAGAAATCTAACGTCATTGTACCCTGCATTTTGTGGTGAAAGTGAAGAAAAAGCACACTGCTGTTGATTTTTTTTAAGCATGAATGACTTTGCATAATTTTTTGCTGGCTTGGTTGCTGGTGGTTACAAGGTATCTAATCCTTTGGAGAGCAGAAAGTCTGCTTGTTGATAAAAGTGAAAATGTGCCTCATTTGGGAACACCTGGCCATTTACGAGACCAATGACTTAATACAAGGAGTAATGGAGAGACAGCAAAATGGTGGGTGAATCATACTGGCGCATTGATGTACCCTGCTCAAAGAGGCATTACCTTGAAGATCGAATCAAAACAGCTTCATGAGAGAATGTGGATAGCAAGAGAAAAATCACAGAATTGAAAAGCCAACTCAGTAAGGTTTAAAAAAAAAGTAGGATTTTAAAGATTTTATTTTTTTTAAGATAGCAATTGGTTACCAATTTGAATTTGAATAATCCTTAATACAAGTTTACTTAATTCTATTCTTTGTCAATTTTGGACATGGAGTACCATAAATATCTACAGAGGTTTACCTTGCACAGTGGCAGTGGTTGCCTGGTTACAGAGTGCACAGCTGCTATAACAAAAGGTTTCAGACTGGTGCTTCTGAACGTGTCAGCTCAGAATATGTTACAACAGTTTGACCCCATTATCTTATGTTGCTAAAAGGCTGCCCAGTTTATGTAATGGTTTATAATGCCAGCTTGGTTTACCAGCTCCTTTTCTTCCTTGCTACTCTGGTGAAACTGAATCATTTATGATTGAAAATAATGCTGATTTATTTCATTTTGTGGCCAGTACAATGCTGAGTGAATAAAGCAGATGCAGACACCGCAATAACATTGGGCATGACACACAGTCCTTAAGCTACAAACCGGCCACCCAATAACTTGGATATGCTTTTTTTGTTACAATTGTTTATTGTCCAAAGTTTCTCAGAGAATTTATTTATCAAAAACCTTATTTTAAATCAACTCATAACCTCAATCATGCAGAAACTTGGAATACTGTAGTCAGGATAGTTATTGGTAACAGAGTACTAGTTTGAAATTTGCTGGACAATCTTAAATGTTGTGTGAAATAAATTAAGCACTGAGTATTTTTCTGTTGTTTGCAGTGCATTAATCAGCACTTGTGTCAGATTATCCCTAATGAAATCTATTTACAGACCATTGCATCCTTAATGACCTCAGGACTCGAATTCAGGAGTTAGCTGGTATCTTTGTGCTTGAGTGACTCAGAAAGTCAGTCTGTCTCCATTACAGGAAAATATGGTTGAGATTTGTTTTCCCAGATTACGAGTTTCCTTTAGATGGGAAATTTAAAGTTAAACTCTGATGACCTATTTTGTACCTTTTCTTGAAATGTAATTCTGAGATTAGTGCTCACTCTGCAAGATGGTTAATCCATGTATTAATGGGGCTGAATGCCTCACAAATCTGTTATGCCATGGAATCCCGGCAGTGCAGAAGGAGGCCACTCAGCTCATCAAGTCAATAATGATCTTCCAAAGAGCGTCCCACCCAAACCCACCCTATCCCAGTATTTACCATGGCCAATCCACCTAGCCTGCACGTCTTTGGACTATGGGAGGAAACAGGAGCACCCCACAATCAGCTGAGGCTGGATTCAAACTGAAGTCCCTGGCACTGTGAGGCAGCAGCGCTAACTACTGAATCACTGTGCTGCATAATTTTGATGTTTTCATCTGAATCTGAATTAGTGCACGATCACTCCCAGTGGGCTGTCCCTGGCAGTTTCACTTTAATGAACCTAAAACTATGTTGGCCAAGTAATATCATTTAAACACAATTTATTTCCATAATATCAGCCATCATGGGTGGTGATCATGATAGAGAAAAAAATAATCACTGGGAAATGGGCCTAAATAAATGCTTAGCTCAAAAGTCAATGTATGTAAGTTTTGGAGCTATGATGAACACACAACCCAACCTTGGCATCAGATACTATCTACTTTTTAGTTGAGCATGTCTTCTTTCCAACTGTTTCTAACTTTGATTATGAGCCATATGGTGGCTTAGTGGTTAGCACTGCTGCCTCATGGCGCCAGAAACTTAGGTTTGATTCCAGCCTAGGGCGACTATCTTTGAGGAGTTTGCACACTCTCTCCATGACTGCATGGGTTTCCTCCAGGTGCTCTGGTTTCCTCCCACAGTTGAAAGATGTGCAAGTTAGGTGGATTAGTCATGGGAAAAGGGATACAGGGACAGGATCTGGGTGGGATGCGCTTCAGAGGGGCAGTGTGGACTAGATGGGCTGAACGGCCTACTTCCACACTATACAAAGTTAAAAATCACACAACACTAGGTTATAGTCCAACAAGTTTAATTGGAAGCACACTAGCTTTCGGAGCGACGCTCCTTCATCAGGTGATAGTGGAGGGCTCAATCCTAACACAGAATTTATAGCAAAAATTTACAGTCTGATGTAACTGAAATTATACATTGAAAAATTGATTGTCTGTTAAGTCTTTCATCTGTTAAAATACAGTGATAGTTTCACTTCTTTCATGTGTAAATCACAAAACCTTTTTTTAAAAAAGTTGCCTTCTTGGGTTAGCTGTTAACAATGGTGATAGCTAGACAATATGTTGAAGGTGTTGGCCCCCTGTGTTCTCTGTCTATGCCATGATGTTTAGATTGATTCTAATCTAAAAAGGGAGATAACGGTGTTTTACATAAATTCATGCAGTTTTTGAGCAAAGTACAATGTAACCCTGAAAGTACAAATTCACCCCACAAAATATATGCGTGCATGTGGGTCTTTGTCTGTGTGTGTGTGTCTGTCTGGATTGGGGGTTGTGAGTGTGAGAAAGTGTATGTGTGTGTGTGTAGTGACTGCAGAGTGTCTTAAGTCTGTGAGGGGGTGCATTGTGACTGTGGGAGCGTGTGTGTCTGTAAGGGTGTGTGTGGGTGCCTGTGCGCGCGTCTGTGTGTATGTGTGTCCATGTGTATGTGTGTATAGGAGTGCCTGTGTGTGTGTGAGTGTGTGTGTGTGTGTAGGAGTATCTGTGTGTGCTTATAGTACAATGGTGGTCCCTATGGATACCGAATTTAGCTATCAGCCTCTGCTCGGCCACTTTTCTCTGCTGCCTGTCCTGAAGTCCACCTTGGAGGATGATCACCCGAAGGTCCAAGGCTGAATGTCTTGGACCACTGAAGTGTTCCCCAACTGGGAGGGAACCCTCCTGTCTGTTGTGTGGTGCCCATTCATCTGTTGTTGTAGCCTTTGCTCAGTTTCCCCAATGTACCATGCCTCCAGGCATCCTTGTCTGCAACGTGTAAGATAGACAATGTTGGCTGAGTCACATGAGTACTTGCCATGTACAAGATGGGAAGTGTCCCCACGCGTAATGATGGTATCTATGTCCACACTCTGACACGTCTTGTAGCGCCTACCATGACAGGGTTGTATGGAGTTGTCCTGAGAGCCGGGCACCTTGCTACAAACAACGATCTGTTTGAGGTTTGGCGGTTGTTTAAAGGCAAGTAGTGGAGGTGTGGGGAAGGTCTTGGTGAGGTGCTCATCCTCATTGATAATGTGTTGCAGGTCACGAAGAACATGGTGTAATTTTTCAGCTCCTGGGAAGTACTGAACAACGAAGGGTACCTATCGGTTGTAGCACATGTCTGTCTCCAGAGGAGGTCACCTGATGAAGGAGTGTCGCTCCAAAGGCTAGTGTGCCTCCAATTAAACCTGATGGACTATAACCTGGTGTTGTGTGATATTTAACTTTGTACACCCCAGTCCAACACTGGCATCTCCAATCATTCCACACTGTAGGTTTTCTATGTACTGGACTATTGAAAAAGTGTGAATCATTTATTATCATGCTCAGGGCAGCTCCCCACCATCGTCTCAAGGCTATTTAGGGATCAGCAATAAATGTTAGCCTTGGTGATATGTTAATAATTTGTGATTGAATTTTTTTTTTAAAAACCACGATTCTCATTAATTAGTCTTTTTAAATGAATGTTTATTTTGTCTGTGGAATGTCATGATCATGGGTCCGAACTCCAATGTGCAATGGACATTTTTAACTTACAATTCCAAAATAATTTTAGTTTTGTTTTATTGGCTGTGGATGTAAATTAAGTGGCTGAATGGAGAAAGATCTCCACGCAAAGTCACACCTAAAGGGTACTTGAAGAATAGCTCTTCTAAGGGGGAAGAAGAAAGTTGAAACACTCTGGAATGTGATCTCTTGTGAATACAGATAATGATAAACTGAAAATTCTCTGTTTAAAAGGAAGCAACCCCTACAGATTATAACCCAGACTGTAAGCACATTTTATGTTTTGTTTTCCCTTTTGAAAATTAAAAAAGGGTAGGGGGTTAACAAGCATGTTTCAACTCTACTGGAGTGTGATGGTGCCATTGAAGTTTTTGAATGTTTGCTGTTGATGACCATTCAGCAATTATCAACAATTCCAAATAATACTTGAGTATTTTGCATTTTGTGCTTTTTCTGAACGTTGCCGGACAGTAATTCTTTAAAAATAGTTCTTTAAAAATAGTTCAGATGTAATTGAAGGGCCAAAGACTACAGTGCCTGAGGTTGAAAATAGTAACAACCCTGAAAGATCAAGAGATTCCAATAAAGTGTACAGCCATTATAGACGTCTACGGTAACATAGTAATTTTTTAGACAGTAGAAGACTATCCCTTCAACCCTTCCTTCCAAACTAACCATCAGAATGTGTGTGGTTCTGGAACTAATAGCCCAGTATCCCTTTTCCCAATATGGATTTGCGCAGTGTTTTATTCTTAAACGTAGCCATAGTTTTCTGCCCCATCTACTATGATGGTGTTGTTCCACAATCGTATTGCTGGTAAGAATCTTATCTTTCTTTTTAAGTACGTATGGAGAGGTGGGTTAAAGATAGGAGATACTTCCACGTAGGGACAGGATGGGCTTTCTCACTTAATTATATGCTTCTCTCTTTATGCAGGATAAGCATCGTTGGGGGTGGGGATTCCTAACATAAACCCCATCACCCACTTTGAAGAGCAGGCGGCCCCTCTGGCATGGTTGCCAGGGAATGGCCTACATTGAAGGGGGAGATTCAATATCTCTAATCCTCTATTGAGAAAGCTAATTGCACCACAGACAGCAACACCTCATAAAATCTTGGGTCAGGGTTGAGGCTGGTGACCCTTAAAAAATCCTTGTTTCCCGATGCAACCTCTGGATTCCACTCCCGAGGCAGGCCCAAAAGAAGAACACAATTTCCCAGCCACATCTCTACAAATTTTGCAGTGCTTCACTGAGAAGCAAAAGTCAGAGTCTTCAGAGGACATACCATCAAGCTGTTCATCCTCACCCTCCACCAGCACAGAGAGGCTCACCTAAATGGAGAATCTAATGAAAGAAAGCTTGGGTCATATTTTGGTGAGTGCAGCATTGGCATAAGTCCACCCTACAGGAGGAAGAAACAAGGTATCTGACACTTAGAGAGCTGCTAGAGAACAACGCTGAACCCAATGTAGGTGATGAGGTTTTGGTTTGGTTCGTAAATGAACTAACTTCATTTGCAGAGTAAAGCAGGGGAAGATCTGGAGGAGGTGTCTGAGGTTATGCACGGGCTGCAGCAAAGGGCAGAGGAATCTGCCAAGCTCTGGCTGATGTTGAGGCTCCAGCAGGTGAGCACATAGCTGCCTCCATAACCCAGGGCGTAGTCATGATAGAGAACCAGATCCAGCAGAATGACTAGTATCTGCTGCTTATGCATCGAGAACTTCATTCCATGGCTCAAGCTGTGGATGCGTTCATTCTCTGGCCAGGCAAGAGTGTGCAAAGGAATCTTGATCTCACTCCAGATGGCCCATTCTTTCAAGGGGTGAGAGGTGGTATTGTGCACTGGCAGGGAGGAGGAGTGCCAGTAAGCATCCAGGGATGGTCATCTTTGGACATTCAGAGATGTCCTTTTGTACCATCTCCCCTCTGCCAGAGGCCCAGACACTTCTGTCACACCAGGCTGCGAAGATTGCACCTGCTGGGGTTCACATATCCAGTTGCAGATGCAGTTTTCTCATCTGATAATGGGCCTTGGGGTAGGTGAGAATGGGTGACTGTGCGAAAAGCAACCCATTTCTAACAGGACCGGATGTAGGGGTGGCTAAAAAAACATGGAAGGATGAAACCAGGCTCTAAAGTTATTGAACCCAAGTCCTAGGAGCTGCAGGGTTGCCAACCAGAGAATGAGATGTTGTTCTTTGAGCTTGTACTGAGGCTCACTAGAACATTGCAGCAGATCGGTGACAGAAATGTTAGTGTGAGAACACAGTAGTGTGCTCAAATGGCAGGCAACTGGCTGCTCAGGATTATTTTTGCAGGCAGAACGTAGATGCTCTGCAAAGTGGTCACCCTGTCTGTGTTTCATCTCCAAAGTGTAGAGGAGACCACATAGTGAACAGGAAATACAGTAGATTAGATTAGTAGAAAATTGCTGCTTCACCTATGTCTGGGGCCTGAAATGCTGAGGACTGAGGAAGGAAACAGGCAGGTATTATACCTTCTCTGATTGCATGGGAGGGTGTTGTAGGAGATGTTGGGAATGGGAGAGGATGGACCAGACTAGCCTGGAGGGAATGTTCCCTGCAGAATGCTGACAAGGAAGGGGAGGGAATATGTGTCTGGTGGCAGCATCCCAGTGGAGGTGACAGAAATGGCAGCTTACAATCCTTTGGATGCAGAGACTGGTGGGATGTTAAGTGAGGCCCAAAAGAGCCCTATCATTGTGGGATGGAAGGCAAGGGGTGAGGGCAGAAGTGTCAAAGGCCCTGCCAGTAGAGAGGAATGCTTGGCTGAGGAAAAGGGTGAAACTTTCTGAGGTCCCCTTGAGGAGGCATTGGCAGAACTGATGCAATAGAGATGAAGAAATTGGGAGAATAGGAGGGAGTTCTTACAGGAAGCAGGATCACACTTGAAAGCTCATTATCACATATGGGTTACATTCAGTACAGCTCACCATTTTCTCCTGTTCCTAGCTCTTATTTTCACTTTTTTAGCTTCTCTTCTTCCCTGGCCTACTATCTGTATTCTCCTTGGAGAAAGTGAGGATTGCAGATGCTGGAAATCAGAGTCAAAAACTGTGGTGCTGGAAAAGCACAGCCGGTCAGCCAGCATCCGAGGAGCAGGAGAGTCAACGTTTTGTGCATAAGCTCTTCATCAGTTCTTCATCCTGATGAAGGGCTAAGCTCAAAAGGTCGATTATCCTGTTCCTCGGATGTTGCCTGACCGGCTGTGCTTTTGCAGCACTACACTTTTTGAATCTATAATCTCCTTGTTGACCTACCCTTTTCATATATCTCTCTCTCTGGGATCCATGATCACCTTTCACTCATCTCTCCCATCCCCCTCCCTCTCCCAACTTTGGCTTCAGCATAAATAGCACTTTTTCCTCACTGCTAATAGGTGAGATGAAGAGTTTCTAGAATCGAAACATCAACTGTGCTTTCTTTGCACAGATGCTGCCAGACCTGCTGATTTTTTCCAGCAATTTCTGCTTTTTGTTACAGATCTCCAGCATCCACAGTTGTTTGCTTTATTTTAGTATTCTCTCTCTTCAGGGTAGCACAGTGGCTCAGTGGTTAGCACAATTGCCTCATGGCACCAGGGACCCAGGTTCGATTCCTGCCTTGAGGGACTAACTGTGTGGAGTTCAAACATTCTCTCTGAGTCTGCATGGATTTCCTTCGGGTGCTCCGCTTTTCTCTTACAATCCAAAATTGAGTGAATTGGCCATGCTAAATTGCCCATAGTGCTCAGGGGTGTGTAGGTTAGGTGCATTAGTCAGGGTAAATGTAGGGGAATGGGTCTGGGCGGTGTGGACTTGTGGGACCAAATGGCCTGGTTCCACATTGTAGGGATTGTATGATTTTCAATTCTCCCTCTGCCTTTGAATTAGATTATAGCAAACAATCACTACGCCAGGGACCATGTCCAGTAAGTACTGGCGTGCTCTCCTGAGCAGTCCAGGCAATGAAAACACATTTTCAGAAGACCAATTGTCTGTTAACTGATTGGCAGTCATCTGTAGGTTTTGCATGGGGATTGTGGTGAGTTGTTGGATTTGGCATGCAGGCTAAATCAGTGAGCAGACACATATTGTGACCGATGCACAGAAAGATTGTAATGGTATTGTAGCCGCACTGGTTCTGGGTCTGCAACATAGGATGCAAATGGGGCAAATGATGCAGAGAGGGGGAATCACTGGGCAGAGTCTTTCCACACCAGGGGTTGCGGGCAACCTGTCTCCTGAATTGAGCTCAGCCAGGAGCAATGCCTGGGTGCCTGGGATTCCCCAAGATTGAACAGCAGCTTTGCCTTCAACAGCACTTACAGCAGACAAAATGTACAAAGTTCAGGGGCCTCCATACGTCAGTTACATTGGGATATGGAAACCCCAATGTGGAGACATGTGAGGTTATCCATTAAAGTCGGTAGAATAGCAAGTCAACTTATTACCTAGATGGAGAGGAACTTCAGAGTGCTTTGGTGCAGAGGGATCTGGATCCTGGTATGCATAAATTACAGAAAGCTGGCGTGCAGGTACAGCTCAGAATAACAAAGGCAAATGGAATTTTGCAATTTACGGATGAAGGAATGATGTGATAAAGTAGGAAATGTTAGGCATTACTGAGACTGCACATGGAGTATTGTGCATATTCTTGGCCCACTTCCTTGAGGAGGGATGTAATTGTATTGGAGGCAGTTAGAGGAGGTTAATTCACTTCATTCCAGAGTTGAGGGTTTTGTCTTATGAAGAGAGATTGACCAGTTTAAGCCATTACTGTTTCTGGAATTTAGAAGAGTGAATGGAGATATAACTGAAGGATACAAGATGCTAAACGTAGTTAAAGAAAAGACATAAAGAAGATGTTTCCTCTTATGGGGCAATCCAGAAGGAGAGGTCATAGTTTTCGGATAAGGGACGACAGATTTAAAACAGAGATGATGAAACATTGCTTATCTTGAAGGGTTGTGGATCTATGGAATTCACTACTGCAGATTGAGATGCATGCTAGGACATTGATTAAATTTAAGGAAGAGATAGACAGATTTTTAAATAGTAAGGGCTTGAAGAATTATGGACAGCAGGCAGAAAGAGAGTTGAAGTTGAGGTGAGACCAACCATGACTGAAATGAATGATGGAGCGGGCTCAAGGAGCTGAATTGGCTACTCCTGCTCTTAGTTCTCATGTTCTTTTGTTATAGGAGCTTACATAATTATCAGTCTGTGATCATGGTAGATCATTAGTATACCCCACCACATCTCATTATGGAGACAGCACAGTAGTAAGCATCATTAGCTGCTTATAAAACAACTCCTACTGAAAATTAGACAGCCCTGGATCAAAGATCATTTGGGCGACCAACCTCGATAAGTTTATGAGCACAGATCTCCATCTTAAATAACCAAGAGACAGATTTGCCTTCTTTCTATTTTAAAGTCTAAGACCCATCAAGGTGTAAGACCTCCATTTCTTTTATAAGAAGCCTGCTTGCTAGCATAAGAGTTAAGGTACAGCAGTCAACAGGCTTCTTATGGGTTTAAAAGTAAATTTGCAATCCAAACTGCCTCTTACAGGCTTAAAATTAACCTCATTAGTCAAAGGATATTATCACTTTAACTACAGTGCCTTTCTGTTCAAAGAATGGTATTTTAAGCAGAAAAATAAATGACAGGCCCATGATATGGAGCACACTCTCCTCCATCAGATTAGGTTGTTACTGGATTATTCCCATTCTGCTATTATGCATAGATGCCTTTCATGTATAGGACAAATCTATCAGTGAATGTGTCATTCTGTGTTTGCTTGACAATCCTACTATATCTTAATAGTTAGTAGTATTGAGAGATGAGTGTGAGGCAGGCAGCATTTAAGTATGTGTGAGATTGAGGTAGAACAACTGGAGGTTAGTTGTGACTCCTAAGTATAGGCACTTCCTATTGGGTGAGTGATGGCAACTGGGGTGTGTGTTGAAGCATGTGAGTTTGATGATGCAGTGAACGTAAGAGGTCATGTGAACATCCTTTCATTGGCTTTGTTCACCCATGTGACGTTAGTTAACTTCTTGAAGCACTGTCAACACCTTGACTTCTTTGACCGCTCTCATTATCAATATGTTACCTGTAAATGTCCTGGTGGACCTTCTGCAGAAAGATTACCTCTTGAGCACTAAAATCTCATTTGCTGCATTTGTTCATGTGCTGTGACTTAACTGGTCACAACTTCCATTTCTGAATCACAAAATTATGGATTCAAGTTCCTCTCTGGACCTTGACCATTAAGTTCAAGGTTGACCCTTCAATGTAACACTGAAGGAGAAAGCAGGACTGTTGGAGATGTCACCTTTCCAGATGAGACATTAAACCGATGCCTCATCTGTCTTGTTGGTGGATGTAAAGACGTTATTGCAAGAGCAGGGGTATTAATCTCCATTTCCTGGCCAATATTCTTTTCTTTGATAAATGTCACAAAACCAGATTATCGAGTCATTATCTTGTTGTTGATTGTGAGAGTCTTCTATGCACAACACTTACATCACAAAGGGACAGCATTGCAAAGATCCTTCAGTAGTTCTAAAGTGCATCAAATATCTAAATAAAAACCAGAATAACCGTGGATATGGGAAATCAAAGACAAAACCAGAAATTGCTGGAAAAATTCAGCAGGTCTGTCAGCACCTGTGGAGAAAAATCAGAGTTAGCATTTTGGATCCAGTGAGCCTTTCTCAGAACTCTGATTTCTCTGCGCAGATGCTGCCAGACGTCCTGAGCTTTTCCAGCAATTTCTGATTTTGCATCAAACATCTGTTGATTGTGAAAATCATGTTTTAAATGTAAGGTTTCTTTTTCTCATCTGGGAAGTTGGAAGTCCTCCATCTTCTTGCTGCTCCATTTGAGGTGGCAGATAATTTAACAATGACATGAGTGTATAATTGTTTCTATGAATTTTTTGTGCACGATATACATTTAAAGCTAAGGGTGAACACGGCCACTGGCTCCAGTATGTCTGGCTTTCAGAAAGTGGTTTTTATCTTTTCCTTCCATACAGTATTAATCTGTTAATTATGCCAGGAAGATATCATTTGGAAGTGTGAGCAACTCCCTCCTGTGGATCATTCAACCTGGAAAAGATTGTAGCTTTTTTCTGCCAAATTTCACATCTGCCTGGGATTCAGTGTGGAGTCCATGAATTTCCATGGCAAGTGGTACACTTCAGCCTATAGCCTGAGAGAAAAAAGACTAAACTATGAAACTGTGGGAACCACAGTGGTCATATGTTAAATGGAATCAAAAGCAACTGCTGGAGAATATTAGCAAAGAGACTGATTCACTGTAGCTGAGAGTATATCTTTTAAGATCAGTTCTTTTATTGACACAACAGTAATAACCTTTCTTCATTTGTTCTAATTTCTGTAAATAAGTTGGATTTGTTACTTGTAAATCTGAGCCTAGCTCAAACAACAATGCGCTGCTAATGTTGTCTTTGAGAGAAATACATTGCGGTGGACACTAATGATTGAAGGTTTTGTGAGACCAAAATGCTATGAGGCCTCTTCAGGGGTGGAAAGCCCCAAGATTGCAGCCTCTTACTTTGCAGGGCATGTGAGGTCTGATTATCAGAGTGTAGTGAGAGTACAATAAGAAGAGTAGTTCACTAAAGTGCACTAAAATAATAACATACAGGGGGAGGAAGATTGTGAAGGTACGGAGATAGATATATGTCATATTTTAAAAGTACCAAGTTCATTCACTCTGACGTACATATGATGGATGTCTGTGTATAATGTCTGTTATTTATATATATCTGTGTAATACATCATATTTGTGATGTCTGTGTGCATGTATAAAACATGTAAAATCAAATAAATAGGTTTTGAAAGAGATCAGTAATCAGATATTCAATCTTGTAGGTCAACATACCAAACTTATTTATCTTAAAGCTCCTAAACTCTCACCTGTATCTCGCCTTCTGACGCTTTTATGCAAAACAAATTTAGATGTATGAACCCTGGCTAGCTGCCATAATTGGCGAGACAGTATTATTTATATTGTGTATGATAAGAGGTAATTCTGACTCTCAACCTGTCAGCTGATAGCGCTCAAGGGCCCGTCAAATAGGCATAACAAAGTATCAGTGTATTTTATCAGCCAGAGTGTGTTACGTTGTAGCGAGCTGCCTGCATGAAATGTGTAACCAGATGATATTTTGCTGGGTTTTGGGCTCGTGAATATTGAAACAGCCTACAACTCCCTGGTCCGCACTCGAGAATGCCCCCAGGGTATGGTAAATTAGGGAGACGCGTTCAGCAAGTGTTTCACGATCACAGCAGAAGAAGTCCAAATTTTAATTTGGAATGCACGGGAAGCATGATTTCTACCCAAAGAAGATACACTGGATGTTGTATTTTGAAACAAGGCTGAAATATGTTGGAAGTACTCATGGGAGGAAACATCTATGGAGGCAGAATCAAAGTTAACATTTCAGATGGATGACATTTCAACAGAGCTAGGCATATTTTTGTGGGTGAGAAGAGAAGTATGCAATGTTGTTACCTTCGAAGCCTTTATTTTTTTGCCCAACAAGTCCCAGCGAATGGCATATCTGTGGAGGGCATTGCATCCAATTAGTTTAAAGTTATTTTGATGTCCTCGGTATGTCAGCTTGATTTAGTTATATTTATGAAGCCCTCACCTGAGTCAGGCAGGCATCTGAATTGTGCCAAGTGCCATTCAAGTATCTACACGGGTGTAAAAGATTGTTATTTCTTGGATTTTATCTCTCATTCAGCATGTTTTTTTTTGTAGATTATGAGTAATTATATTTTAAAGGCACTGTCTAATGAACAGAAAAATTATTAAATATATATTGAAAACCAAACAAACACAGAAATAGTTTATAAAGCATTGTCCGAATGGAGTAGGATTTCTTTAAATTGAAAATATTTATACCAGTCAATTTAGTAAAGGGGTTGTGGGAGAGGAAGTAAAAATTTCATGTCATATTTTTAAAATTGAATTATATAAATTTTAAAAATACCGTGCATGGCTATTTTAAAATACTTGCTTTACTAGAATTGTTTAAAATTGGAGTACTTGAAACATTACACCCCTTGGTATGGATCAGAAATGCATTTCATGGAGGATCCTTTATTACAGAATCAATTGTTAGACAGTTCCATGTAGAATTCATCTATTTCTTTCTGTCAAAAGCTGACTGACCTGTGCTGTGTGTTTAACAGTTTGTTTACCTGATATTTTCAGCCATTTTGTGTTTAGATACAGCCACACACTAAAAGAAACATATTTATAACATGATAAATAAATTGTTAATGCCTTGGCAATGAAGCAATGCCATTGCTCAATATGGTGAATGCGGTAACAGAAAATGGAATTTAAATTTGTTGTTTTGTAATTGTCTACACATTCTAATAGGTCGTGCACAGGATTTTGTGAAGTTCTCTGCAAGTATTTTAACATTGTGACTAAAATAAAATCTGCTCTGTGAAGGAAGAAAAGCAGTGAATTATTCTTATGAAGAACTGCCTGTTTCCTCATTTGCAACATTTTGGCTTTTAAGTGGGTAATTTCATTTAATCCGGTAAACTGGATGGTCTGAGATATCACTACTATTTTCGGAGTTCTTTAGTGTCAATTTGTACTTTCTGTGAAAAATTCGAAGTTGATTAAATAGTTGTGGATGTATGTAAATGAATCAATTTGAAGGGAATCGATCTGAAAATTTATGACTGTAATTTGCTCAAGCGTTTCTTTCACAGCCTCCACTATCACCTTCATCGTCAAGACTACTCCTGCCTCAAAATAATTCTATCCCAATTCTGTGCTCTCCTTATATTTTCCCAAATTTCAAACTTTCCAGAGAATGTGCTTATGCTTTGAACTTGCACAATTATATTTTGACATTTTTTTTCTGCATCTGTATCTATAAAATGTATTAATTTATGGATTAAATTGTACTGTGTTTTTTAAATGTTGATTCAGTAAGTAAAAGCACTCTTTGTAAACCAAGTTAAATTTCTTGCTGTAATTGAAGAAGAAAACTTTCTGTTGCTGTTTTTCTATAGACGTCAAATGTTGTTTGTCTAAACTTTCATGTCTCGTCTCAAGAGCTGGACTGCACTGTAAGATATAATTTAGGTCCAACAAAAATATAGCAAGTTTAAAATGTGAACAAATAAACAATATAAATTTCACAAAGCCAGATATTTATACCTAAATTTTTTGCTCTAGATAAAAGTATAATTACAGCAAACTATGAATTCTGGGCCTTAATGCGTGGTTTGATGTTTTCGGAACTGAAAAATATTGTACAAATTAAACACTTACCCTTCATTTGAAACTGAACTGTCCTAAATAGAATCTGAACAGCAATTGTCTTCAAAGTTGGGAATATTATATGGAGAAGGCAATATTGGGAAATGTTATTATAAATATGGACTGGAGAGGTAAACAGTGAAAACGTGATATGAACAACTTGCTAGTTTGAATTTACAGCTGTCTTAAAGATTTCCAAAAGTTCCCAGATTGTGATTTGTTAACAATGAGTTGAATTTCCACTAATATTTGTAACATTTCACCTTAAAAACATTATTGTTAATCTCATTGATGTAGGGACCAGCTAAACACTGTAGATAGCGTGCATAAAGTCAAAGATGAATTTGGTGGAAATTATTTGAATAATTTGATATTTTAATAAGATGAGGGCAAGGCAGCCTACTTAGTTATTTAGTACAGAATTTTACACATTTTACAGATTACATAATTTATTATGCACAATTCAGAGGGTAGAAGCGAGAGAGATATTCTGTGGTGGCTGACGATAGTTCCTCAAACAATTTAACTGATCTAGTTGTTGTTTATGCTATGTGAAAAATACTTACTGTACTTTCCTACATAACTCAGTATAATTCAAAGTAGTTTAGCAAATGTACAGTGATTTCGGACTTGCAGGAGGTGTAAAATAAAGTTCTAAATAATTGTATTACTTTCTTCCAGCCCTCTGCTTCTTGCAAAGGTTTTAATATTTTCCTCTCAATGTCCCAGCATTCTGAAGTTGATGATTCCTGTTGATGCCTATAATCATTCCCAACACTATGAGTGCCATGCTTGACCTTATAGCATCAAGGCTTCCATTATAGAAGGCACGTTTAGTGTGATTATTTCATGGGCTATTCCTTTTAATTAAAAAAAGTCTCTAATCCAGCAGCATAAAATAGGTGCATTTCTGAAATCTGGTAATGTGTTTTTTGTTGGGTTTTAGCACTTCCTTGTACTGTATATTAAAACAAAACTGACATGTAAATTGCATATTGTCCAAATGAGAATTTTCACAAAGTGTATCAACTTCTAAAATTCATTGTATTTGGAATTTCAAATTTGCATATGAACAAACCTGTTTTTGTAATTGTTACCATGAATAAAAGCATGAACATTTTTTAAGATATACTTATGCGAGTAAAATGATTTTTTTCACAACTGTTTATAGCACACTCATGTCATGGACAAAAATAGAGGACTGAACTAATTGAGAACAAATATAATATAACTGACTTTAGAATATTCCTTGTGTCTCCTTTATGTGGACTACAGAACAGATTTATGAATTCCCTTCACTGATTTAAAATGACGTATTTTAAGATTATACAGTACTTTTGCATTTATTAGCTAAAGGGGGTAGTTTGTCTTCAGCTTTTTCAAATAGCAAATTGTTTGTTATTTGCTAAGTTCCACCAAATTCATATCAGTCTTTTTGCACCCTGTCTACAAAGCTCAGCTGATTCCTACATTCAATGGGAAGAACAATATGTTTTTAAGGTGATGTAGTATAAATTATTTTCACAGAATTGGGCAGTTAATGTGTTGACCATTCTTGCTGAAAGACTTTTGTTACTAAAAGAAGTTAAGAAAATGTTTTTAACAACAAAGCCCGACCGTGTATAACAACCTGAAAAGACTCCATGAGCAAGGTATTTAAGTACAGTCGGGGGTCAAACTAATAGCCACCATCCATTAGACAGCCGATTTCTGCCAAAGTAGCTTTCAACTCAAAGGTCATGATCATTAACCCTTTGTAAGCCACAGAAACCACGTTCACCCCAGAAAGAAAGATACTAAGCACACTGTGGTCTATTGCCTAAATTATGCCATTTGCATTCTCCTTAGAATGGGGATTTTAGTTTACTTCATTACCATATGGTAGCCATTTCAATTTCATGCATACTTCATTATTTAAAGGGTGTGGTGACTCACAGGTTTTGACAAGAAATGCTCGTGAACAAGCAAACTACAAAGAAAAAAATCACAACAGAACTGCAGAACATACTGACTGCAATCAAGAACGACCTAGGCAGGAACCAGGAAACCCGTGGTACTTGCAACAGGCTCATCAGTCACCAGCTGGCACGCCCAGTCATCCTCGATGGGAGGGCCACTCGTTCCTGCCACTGCAGCTCTGATGAACAAGCTTGCAAGCAGGTGTAAAAATAGGGGACAGCAAAACTATGCAATCGGTGCCATGACATTTAATCAGCACTCCCATTACTTCCAGTGAAATAAATTGGTGTCATCTTTAAAGATTACAAACTCAATCGCAAAGTAAATGCAGACACTTTTGAAAAACAACTCAGTTGTGATAGGAACGCAAGTTTCCTCAAATATCAGAAATGATGCTGCACCCCCTTAAACAGAGTTATATCAAATTGGCTACTGCTTACCGACCATTTCTGTGAGTAACCTAACCTTGCTCACCTGTCTAAGGTTATTTTTTCTTGACAGTATCCAATACAGATATGATATCTATGGGTTGGGGGAGTCCAGAACTAGAGTGCATAGGTTTGCAGTGAGAGCAGAAAGATTTAATAGGGACCTAAGTGGCAAATTTTTCACGCAGAGGGTGGTGAGTGTTTGGAATGAGCTGCCAGAGGAAGTGATGGACGCTGGTACAATTACAATATTTAAAAGGCATCTGGATGGGTATATGAATAGGAAGGGTTTAGAGGGATATGGGCCAACTGCTGACAAATGGAACTAGACTAATTTATGATATGTGGTTGGCAGGACAAGTCAGACTGAATGGTCTGTTTTCCCTGCTGTACATCTCTATGACTGTATCCAACAAGTTCGGAAAAGTGCAACGTAGTATCAGTTCCCCCCTTCACTATCATCTGCCTTTGCAATGTAAATGTGTTTAACTCAGAACTTGTAAAAAAATCTGAAGTCATTGGACCCAAAATTTCTCTGATTTCTCTCCATAGATGCTGCCAGACCTGCTGAGCTTTTCCAGCAATTTCTGTTCTTGTTTCTGATTTCCAGCATCCGCAATGCTTCCAATTTTTAAAAACCTGTTTGGCTGCACTTTGATAAGATGAGTTGTCACCTTTATATAATTTACATTCCTTTGTGGTTTGCCTTGGTAGATTATCAAACAAGGGGGAAACTACTAACAACATGCAAAGGAAATGAAAGCACAATATTGAGTTTAAAATGTTCACTGCAAATTTGCATATTCTGGTTTACACCGAATCAGTATTGATGCAGCTTTCCTTCTAAAAAAAGTTGTGCATAAATTCAATAAGTATCAAAAACACCCACCTTCCCCATACCAATTTAAAAAAAAGCTGTTTTGAACTCATAGCTTCAGGATTGCACGTCAATAACGCCACTGCATTAGACTGTGTTGAGTGTCATATTTTGTTTCTAATAAGCCTACACCTCAATCTAATGTATCATTTAATATTGCCATCTCAACGTTTGCCTTGAAAATTGTACAGTGAACTCTTTTAAACAAACCCTAGCTTTTTAGCAGAAAAAATGTTAGTTTAACATTTCTGAACTGATTTCTGATATTCGAGCCTAAGTTTTAAATGACGACCCTTCGCAGTTGCTGCACTCCTTTCGTCTGTCGCTATGAGGTCTTTTTTTTTCAAAATCTGTGCTTTGAATAAACAATTGCTATCTCAGGAGTGGACATAAAAGCAAAACATTTTTAAAATACATATAATTTGAGAACGAATTTTAATATGAAAGTCAAAAATGCATATTTATTGGAAGGCTTAATTCTTCAGAATTTGTGCTGTCTGCGGATATTTGGGAAGCTGGCTTTTATTCCTACTGTATGTTTAAAGGGGTACTTAAACTTATTCTAATGAGATCCATGTTGTTAAGTTGAAAGCTCTACAACATAAACACTGCCGATGGAGAAGTGGCACCCACCCGTTTTTTGCCTGCAGGGATGTACTTTGAATGGTCCTTGATTTAAGCGAACCTACTGTAAATGACTCCAGTGTCATACCAGCAAAAAAAACTTTCATAATCAGCATTTTTTTCCCCTCCAATAAAGTATTTTTAGATCGCAGCCTTTTATAACGAACAGGAACCTAGTTTCAGTTCCAGCTTCATCGGATGTTAGGACCTGGATTAATGAACCTGCTGAAGGGTCGCTCTGTGAAGGGTGGGTTAGGATTACTTCAGTTTCTCCAGCAAGCATGAGCTAATTTAAAATAGGCCACCAAAAAAGGGGGTGGGGGGCAGGGGGGAGTTGGTGCTGGAATGCGACAGAAGTGAATAAATGCGAGATCCCCTGCCATCAGATGCAGTAATTGAATCTGGCAGTGGAGGTGCTACAGCTCTTCTGCGTTACTTCGTTCCAGAGACCTCAAGTATAATGTTGCTTGCTTTCAAAACCTTTGAGCTTTAGAATGCAGCCGTTTTCGTGAAATGACACAACTACCAAATTAGTTCTATCACTTTAATAATGTAAATTTGCTGAATTCATTCCTGTTCGCTTGTTTTTCATGGCAGTGCACATTTCTCAGATTGCCTTTTCTGAAATGTCTTTCTTCGGCTCAAGAAAAATGACAATTATTGGCCAGTAGCAGTTGCTGAAACTCAGCACGGCCTGACAATTATTTAATAGATCAATATACCCTATGTATTCACTATACATTTTTTTAAACGCTTTAGGAGCAAGATCAGGCTATTCGGCCTATTGAGCATACTCCAGCATCTGTTCATCCATCCTATCCCCCTTACCCTTTAATTCCTTTGTTAATAAAACATGACAGCAAGCTTACAAGAAAAAAGAAATGCAACAACCTCATCTCTGAATCTAAATTGTGTTTGCTATTAAAGAATCATTGGGTTGAAATGGCAGTGTGTTTATATGAGATTACTTAGTGGGGAAACTGGCCCTTCGGCCCAACAAGTCCACACTAACCCTCCAAAGAACAACCCACCCAGACCCATTCGCCTACACCTAACACTACAGGCAATTTAACATGGCCAGTTCACCTGACCTGCGCATCTTTTGGACTGTGGGAGGAAACTGGAGCACCCAGAGGAAACCCACACAGACATGGGGAGAATGTGCAAACTCCACAGACAGTCACCCAAGGTGGGAATTGAACCCAGGTCTCTGGCACTATGAGGCAGCAGTGCTAACCACTGAGCCACCATGCCACCCATGCATGTATATTTAAACCCATTTATTTTACATTTGTTCAGATCGCAAATAAAAGAATCTGCAGGCTCATTGACAGCATTGCCCTTAATATTTTCAGTACACTTTCAATTCATAAATTACATTGCTCATAACCTTTGTATAGTTTTCTGAGCTGTGCTAACTGCACTGAGCTTTTCTTAGTATGTATCCTTGCTGATGATGCAAATTTTGTTGCCAGTTGTGTAAGAAGTTTGAAAAAAAAAGCTGTAATGCAATTAGCCAGCGAATTTCAAATTAATTTTTAGATCTAGACTGCTCAGCTTCCCATCTTTTGAAAGTTACTATTTGGATATTTTTTTTCAGAAAACGTTGAGCTACAAGTTACTTTGTGAGAAACAAAAAAAACTTGCATTCTCAGAAAAAAATATGACTTTTGCTGGAAATCATTGCAACAGAAAAGTTATTTTCTGCAAATTTCCAATGATAAAAAGATCAACATTTTTAGTCACCAACAGAGCATGTAATATTGAGCTGTAATTGAAGCTTGCCACATTTGTTGATTTACCTCATATTGATGATATTGGCAATGTTTGAATGCAACGTTTGTGATCATTTATCTTATGGGGAACGTGAGGACTGCAGATGCTGGAGATCAGAGTCGAGAGTGTGGTGCTGGAAAAGCACAGCAGGTCAGGCAGCATCCAAGGAGCAGGAGAATCGATGTTTCAGGCATAAACCCTTCATCAAGAATGAGGCTTTTGGCTGGGGTGCTGAGAGATAAATGGGAGGGGGTGGGGCTGGGGAAAGGTAGCTGGGAATGTGATAAATAGATGAAGGTACGGGTGTTAGTGATGGGTCGGAGGGAGGGTGGAGCGGATGGGTGGGAAGGAAGGAAGATGGACAGATAGGACTGGTAAAGGGGGCAGTGTCAGGTTGTAGGCTTGGGACTGAGATAAGGTGGAGAAAGGGAAATGAGGAAACTGATGAAATCCACATGTGGTTGCAGGGTCCCAAGGCAAAAGATGAGGCGTTCTTCCTCTGGGCATCAGGTGGTTAGGGTTTGCCAATGGAGAAGACCAATGACCCATATGTCATTGGTGGAGTGGAGGGGTATGTTCAGCTATGGGGTGGTGAGGTTGGTTGGTGTGGGTATCCCAGAGATATTATCTTTTATCTTAACACAATTCCCTGTAGCATTGTTTATAGTGAAGACCAAGTGTTATTGGGATACATTGGCAGAGAGTAACAGGACTCTAGTGTACAACCATCTTCCAGTCCTCAAATAAAGTCATACATTCTGTCATTATTATATTATTTTTGCATTTCTTGTTCACGTGCTAATGGAAACTGCCTATGAAAACTTGTCATGCTCTAATTACATTATCATTTCTGTGGTGACCGTGAAGATTTAACTTCAGTTTTGCACGTTTATATCAGCTGCTTCAATTCTAAATGGAAACTTGGAAATCCTTAACAGAAAATGTGCACAGATGTGTAAAATTTAATATTTATAGAGTTATAGTCCTGCTAATAGTGTTAACACCGATGCTTGGCTCATTGTGTACCAATGCACTGTACCATACCATTGTTTTATTTGGTTAGAGATTGCCAGAAGATCCCATTTTAGGCTTTTTTGATGGAATAAAGAAAGCATTAAAATAAATTTGCTCATACTGTCCTTCTAATGCAGGAGTGTTAAAGTTTTTTTGCCAACTTGAGTAGCTTAGATGTGTACCTTGGAAATCAGATTCATTTGTAAGGCTTATACTCAGGTGCTTTTAAATCACATACATTTGAAGTTAGTGATGTTTCTCAAAACTGCTTTTTAAAAGTATTGAATTTTTAACTTTTATAATTAAATAGAATCTTGCGGAATGAGCATTGCATTTAAAATTACATAATAACATCTGAACAGTGTTTAATATCCACTTGCATTCTATTTACCTCATTATGGCCTTGACAACTTGTGCGATTATACTGGTGATTGGTTTATTCCCAGATTTCTTTGCTCCTTTTAGGCCATATTTAGCTGCTTGCCTTCCAAGAAATAACTACCTTTCAATTTCCTCCTACTAAACCAGCTCACATTTTGTCACATTTATTACAGTTAATGAGACTATCGAATTGTGTTGAGGATCCTATGGAGCAATTGGAATTCCATCAATGATGTCTTAGGAAATAGCAGATCTTAAAACACTATAGTATCTTATTGTCCTTCTGTTGTTATCCGTGGGAAAAGTAATTAAACTATTTTGCCCTAGTGAACAATGTATTAATACCTGTATAATACAATATTGAACAGTGGATTGACAGATATTGCTGATGTATTTTTAATAATAAGTTCAGTGCTTAAAAGTTCAGAGCTGTAGTGAACTTGAATGTGTTGTCACTGTGGTAGGATTTATTTGAAAATCAGATTCAAGGAGATGACTAAAACTGGAAAACTTTAATGAAAAGGAATTTGTATCAGCAAATCTTCCTTAACATTCCACCGCCGATGTGTCTGTACTTGTGAATGTGGTTTTATGGGCAAGGGTGGGTGCAGCTAATCTCCCTCTGATGCAACCTAATTGACCTTGGGTCCTTTCTTTCATCATGATTTCATCTCAGCATTGCACAAAGTAGAGGTATTCCCAGTGGATGACCTTTTCAAAATTATAATTGCAAAACTAAAAATTTTGCTGTCTAAAATCTCGGGTAATGATTTCAGAAATTTAAAGTCTCGGTACGATGCTAAAAGGAAAATGCAGGTGCAAAAAGTCACATTTAATGTTGTGTAACGCTCGCAAGAAGTTTCAGACATAAGTATTATAGAAAGAAACTTAAGGGAGTTAACTAGGGTGTGGTGGGGGAGACAGGGAATGTTCTGAAATCCAGGTTTTGAGAGGAGCAAAGCACTGGAGAGACTTGACAGTAAAGATGGAAAAGTAATAATTGTTTAAGATGGAGTTGTTTACAACATATTAATAAACTCAAATAAATGCTTAGCAGGGAGTGATTGCATAGTTTGACTTTAAGGGTATATTTACACTGCAAATGTAGCCTCACTGCCACTTATATGAACACGTTTTCCTCCCCTTTGGTTCCAACATAAATCAGAATATTCAAGAAGATCAGTGGTTTTTGGTATTTAACAAATACGTGCATTGGAACCTGAACAACACTTAATCTCTGAACTATTCTCCTTGCTAAGAAATACTTGGAGTTTACTGCCCATCTTATGTGACCAATGCCAAAATCTGACTCAACAGATTGTCTCAAGGCACTGATCCACAGTAAACTTGGGTCATCCTTCATTAGTTATGCACAAGTTACTGAGTGAATAAAATACTTCTTTCTGGCCAATTGTCAAAACACTCAAAGAATAAATCTTGCACAAGCAATTGTTGCTTGATGAAATGATCTTAATGATTGCTATTAAAGAGTTTTAACACAAATAATTAATAGACACTTTTAAACAAGGGCAATTAACAGTGTTAGTAAATAATTAAGAGACATAATTGAGTAATAAAAAAGGGTTTAAAGAGAATTCAGTTGTGTCACCATTTTGTTCAACATTAATTGCGCTGCTATTCATCAAATCATTGTTAAGAACAGTCACAGAGAATGATTTAAACTGTTGATGACAAATCATTTTAGCCAACTGTTGGCTAACTCTATCAGATAGCTAGTTGATTTACCAGATAAAAGTCCATGTACTAATGAATCATTTGTTGTATTCCTAGATCTTAAAGAGCCTTGTCTTTTTACAAGAAGTTTTTCTGGTGGCCAATCAGATGACTCCATTTTGTGTGGCCACTTGAAACTCAAGCTGCATTTTGAGAACATATTTCAGGCAACATGTATGACAATTTCCCATCAGTATTCCTTTCAAGTTTCTGACTTGGCGGGTTTAAGCAGTCAGCTAATTAGCAATTGTTGTACCAGTGCAGGGTATGATTACTAGCTTGGAATCAGCATTCATTCCATACCAGGAAGGCAAATTGTGTGCTGCTGGAAGCTGTGAAGGGTTATAGTATTATACAATCTAAACATGGTTTGGGTCTGGTAGGTATTATAATCAATTCTACTTACCAAAATGCACGGCAGATGCACTGTATCATAGTGGAGAACAGAATTACAGGCAACTATTGCATCTCCATTTAAAAACTCTTCCATATCTGAGCGGGAAACTTGCTACCACTTACACTGCATGAGAGTTCACCTTTACAGGCAGTCACCCAGTGGAATCATATATTGAATGATGTGGAAGGCAGTGCAACATTGCTGTCATTTGGAAGTCTCTTCTCCACTATCTTTGGTCTGGTCAGGTCAGCTCTGGGAAATGAACTGGCGATGCTGAAAGTATCATAGAATCTCTACTGTGCAGAAGTAACGCTGTTTGGTCCAGTGAGTCCACACTGAAGAGCATCCCACCCAGAGTTTTGAATGTATCCAGTTTATGGAGGGTACTTTGGAATAATTGAGAGCAGAGGTAACAAAGGCATGGTGCACAGTTTCAGCAGCTGAAGAGCTGAGATGGGGTGAAATTGGTTTTATGAAGTTATGAAAAGAGGATAGATAACTGGTGTTATTTTCCTTAGTTGAAAGAAGGCTGAGGGGTGCCCAGTTCTGAGGAAGAGTCACTGGACCCAAAACTTTAAGTCTGATTTCTCTTAGTAGATGCTGCCAGACCTGCTGAGCTTTTCCAGCAACTTCTGTTTTTGTTTCTGAAGGCTGAGAGATGACCTGAGGTATATGAGGTCATAGATAGGTAGACAGGAAGACTCCTTCATCCAGGAGTCTCTATCTTGGGACATAGATTTAAGGTATGGGGTAGGTGGTTTAGAGAGGATTTAAAGAGAAATCTTTTCATCCAGAGGGTGATAGGTATTTGTAATTCATTGCCTGAACGTTTGGTAGAGGTGCGAAGCATCACAACATTTGAGAAGTATTTAGATGAATATTCGAAATGCCATTGTACACAAAACTATGAGTCAAGTGTTTGAAGGCAACAGAGGGATAGGTGTTTGATGACCTACATGAATTATGATAGGCTGAAAGGTTTCCTCTATGTTGTGTTACTTGACAACTATGCTTCTTGTATCACTGTTTGTTGACATAGAATAGAGAATGTGGGCCGGTGATTGTACTACAGTTTTATTTTGCTTCTAGTCTCTCACCAGATACTTTGTTTTAGTGAGTGGCTCCCTCTGGAAGCTGAATTCATCTCCAAGTAGTTTTATCTTGACGGCTTAGCGATCAAAAATGTGAACTAGTTTTCACACATCACTGGACTGGTGTGAGCAGCAGATTTTATACTATCATTAATTTCAATGAAACCCTTGCTCTTTGGTGGGATATTCATTCATTTAAGACACACTTAATGTTGCTTATGCTCTCGTGACCAATTATAATTGCCCCCCAAGTCTTTCTAACTGAGTTTTAAAAACTTGCAACCTCCTAACTCAATATCGCAGTGAGAAAAGCCTTTTGTTACCTAAAAGTACATCAATCTATGTTGATAGTGCCCTTTGGTCAGAGAAAATAATGCTTTCCTTGCAACCTCAAACTTGAGGATTGATCTCTTGGGTGAAAGTATTGGATGAAAGCAGGTGCAAGTCAGACCATTCCCCCCAAAATGACGAATCACTGATTAGCCATCGTGTGTATTCATGTGCATCTTTAATTCCAACATGTCTGTGATGCTTCAGAAAACTTCAAATATGTAAAAGAATGATAGCTAGTCATTTCCTGCTATTTTTCCTGACCTTGATAACCATGTCCTCTTTTTGAGGGAAGGAACTGGAGGCTTATAAGAAGCTACAATTTGCTTTGTAATTATTCACAGGACGTGTCTATTAAGACCAAATCCCCACGGGGATGCTCCTTGAAATGGCTTAAAGGTCAGGCCCTGTTCACACAGCTCCAGCCTAACAGTAAGATCATACAAAAAATGCTCCAGAATGTAGATTTTCCCTGAGCGACACCACAGCAGATCAGCTAGAATAGTTTACATTCAAGAATATTTTTGAAAATTAAAGCTTAAGTTTAAATAGCATGAATGAGTTTTCAACCCACTGTATTTTGTGTTTTGCTTTAAGTAATCCATACTTCCACAAAAGTTAAGTATGTGGACAATATTCCATTTATTGCAGTGTTCATGATTATTCAAATCGTGCATTGCAAAAGCTGTGTTGGGAATGCCCATTAGCTTCACTCTGAAATAATTTCTTGTTCTCAGCCTGGGGTAACCACAAAACATTTAATACAGATGGGAGCCATGAGAGAAAAAAAAGAAGACACATTTGGTTCTTTTAAACTTAACAAATCACGAAGCTGGCTTTGATTAAGAAAGGCATTGCAGAGCTTAGTGTTACTCTGGAATACCAAACATGTTTTGCTGTTTTGAATAAACACTTGGTAGAGCAGTGCACAGCCACATTGTCCATGTGTCTTTATATTGAGACCTGATTGGCATACATTTCCACAAATAACATTGCATGACTTTGGAATTTGTGTTGGTTGCAGCAGCAGTAGAAGGTATTCTCAACTGCTCTCCTCCTCAGCTGAAGTGCTAGTTAGTGCTGGGGTATGGGTGTTGCACCCACTTTCTGATACCCTGCCAGGTGGCTATTCCTGTTTACTGTGTGTGTGCCAACTGGCTACTTCATCATAGGGAATAGGCCAATCTGAATCCATGTCGACACAAGTGCTATTTCAGTGCTGAGCCAATGACTTACAATCAGGAGCAAGAACAATTGCTGATTTCATTTTTTCCATTTTCTCCAACCCAGAAGCATTGCAACCAATTGCAGCTGGAATCCATGCCTGAGATCAACTAACTCAGCACAGATTAGAAAAGCACTCATGGGTTTCTGGTCTGTCGGACTCAGTGCTAAATTGAGCAGCATGTTTACCAACTGTGCTATCGATGGACTGTCGATTTTAATACTTGCCTGCATTAAAGTTAGGTGATTCCACTAATCTGTAATAACACAATCTGGATTTGTAAGAAACACATAAGAGAAGTTAAAGATGAAGAAAAACTCTTTCAGTTAATATCATTTTTTTTTCATACTAGCTCTGTAATTGTAGTGTCCAGTTGTATCTTGATAGGCTCCAATGCTTTTCCCTCAGGTACTTTTAGACACATCATTCAAAACACAATTTTAAATGTTTTAAAATACATATTTTCAGTGTCTGTTTTAAATTTACTTTCAGTATTCACTAAGCATGTTCCTTAGTTTGTGCTGTATTTATGGTATTAATCATTTTGTGAAAATCTAATTGAAACCTGTTTTGATTAGCTAGCAGTTGTTTGAAAAACTTGATCGTGGTGAAGATTTAATCAGCAAGTGCTGATGACATCAATAGACAGGTTTGAAGGAGTTGACATGCCTGTCTGTTCAGGGAAGTGAACAAATATTTATAGATGAAGTTATGACAGATGCCTACAAATTGCATTTCCTGTCTATCTTGTCTATATACATAATCACTCAATTTTTGTAATCCCTACTTGATAATAAAAATGTTCAGTCTCTCATTAGATTATTCAGTTATCCCTGAAACTGAACTGTAGGATGTTCCAGAATTACTTAAATCAGGAGAATTATTATCCCATCTTATAGATTTCCTCATGCAATAGCAGAAATGAACACAGCTTTATGATATGCTTAATTTTACACAAAGAAGAACATAGAACAGTACAGGCCCTTCAGCCCTCAATGTTGCACCAACCTGTCAGACCAATCTGAAGCCCATCTAACCTACACTATTCCATTTACATTCATATGCTTGTCCAATGACGACTTAAATGTACTTAAAGTTGGCGAATCTACTGCCGTTACAGGCAAAGCATTCCATACCTTTACTACTCTCTGAGTAAAGAAACAACCTCTGACATCTGTCCTGTATCTATCACCCCTCAATTTAAAGCTATGCCCCCTCGTGCCTGTCCCCATACTTGGAAAAAGGCTCTCCCCGTCCACCCTATCTAACCCTCTGATTAAGTCTCTATTAAGTCACCCCTCAACCTTCTTCTCTCTAACGAAAACAACCTCAAGTCCCTCAGCCTTTCCTTTTAAGACCTTCCCTCCATACCAGGCAACATCCTAGTAAATCTCCTCTGCACCTTAGTGTCGCCTGCAAATTTACTAACCCACCTTTCTACGCCCTCGTCCAGGTCATTTATAAAAATGACGAACAGCAGTGGACCTAACACTAGCCCTTGCAGTACACCACTGGTAACTGGACTCCAGAATGAACATTTCCCATCAACCACCACCTTCCGTCTTCTTTCAGCAAGCCAATTACTGATCCAAACTGCTATATCTCCCACAATCCCATTCCTCTGCATTTTGTACAATAGCCTACTGTGGGGGAACCTTATTGAACACCTTGCTGAAATCTATACACACCACATCAACCAATTTACTCTCATCTACCTCTTTGGTCACCTTCTTAAAGAACTCAATAAGGTTTGTGAGGCATGACCTACCCTTCACAAAACCGTGCTGACTATCCCTAATCAAATTATTCTTTTCTAGATGATTACAAATCCTATCTCTTATAACCTTTTCCAACACTTTACCAACAACTGAAGGAAGGCTCACTGGTCTATAATTATCATTGTTGTCTCTACTCCCCTTCTTTAACAGGGGAACCACATTTGCTATCCTCTAGTCTTCTGGCACTATTTCTGTAGACAATGATGATTTAAAAATCAATGCCAAAGGCTCGGCAATCTCCTCCCTGGCTTCCCAGAGGATCCCAGAGGATAAATCCCATCTGGCCCAGGGGACTTACCTATTTTCACACTCTGCTGGATTTCTAATACCTCTTCCTTGTGAACCTCAATCACACCTAGTCTAGAAGGCTCTATCTCAGTAATCTCCTCAACAACTTTGTCATTTTCTAGTGTGAATACTGTCAAAAAATATTCATTTAGTGCTTCCCCTATCTCCTCTGACTCCACACACAACTTCCCACTACTATCCTTGATTGGTCCTAATCTTACTCTTGTCATTCTTTTATTGCTTAAATACCTATAGAAAGCCATAGGGTTTACCCTGATCCTATCCGCCAACAACTTCTCATGTCTCCTCCTGGCTCTTCTGAGCTCACTCTTTAGGTCTTTCCTGGCTACCTTGTAACCCTCAAGTGCCCTAACTGAGCCTTCACATCTCAACCTAACATAAGCCTATTTCTTCCTCTTGACCAGAGATTCCACTTCCTTCGTAAATCATGGCTCCTGTGCTTTACATCTTCCTACCTGCCTGACAGGTTAATACTTATCTAGGACACACAGTAGCTTTTCCTTGAATTAGGTCCACATTTCTAATGTGCCTATCCCCTCCATTTTCCTTCCCTATCTTATGCTTCCTAAATCTTGCCTAATTGCATCGTAATTGCCTTTCCCCAGCTGTAACTCTTGCCCAGTGATATACACCTATCCATTCTATCACTAAAGTAAACATACCAGAATTGTGATCGTTATCACCAAAGTGCTCACCTACTTCCAAGTCTAACACCTGGCCGGGCTCATTACCCGGTACCAAATCTAATGTAACTTCGCCCCTTGTTGGCCTGTCTGCATACTGTGACAGGAAGCCCTCCTCCACACACTGGACAAAAAGATACTCATACTATAGTGTTCCCAGTCAATATTTGGAAAGTTGAAGTCCCCCGTGACAACTCCCTGTCTCTCGCACTTCCAACGAGAATCATCTTTGCTATCCTTTCCTCTACATCTCTGGAATTATTTGGAGCCTATAGAAAACTCCCAACAGGGTGACCTCTCCTTTCTTGTTTCTAACTTCAGCCCATACTACCTCAGTTGACGAGTCCCCAAACATCCTTTCTGCAACTGTAATACTGTCCTTGACCAACAATGCCACACCTCCCCCTCTTTTACCATCTTCTCTATTCTTACTGAAAAATCTAAATCCTGGAACCTGCAACAACCATTCCTGTCCTTGCTCTAACCATGTCTCCGAAATGGCCACAGCATCGAAGTTCCAGGTACCAACCCATGTTGCAAGTTCACCCACCTTATTCCGGATGCTCCTGGCATTGAAGTAGACACAGTTCAAACCAACTTCTTGCTTGCTGGTGCCATCTTGTGTCCCTGAAACATGATTTTGGACCTCTCTACTCTCAAGCTTTTCTATACTCGAACTACAATTTTGGTTCCCATACCCCTGCTAGATTAGTTTAAACCCACCCCAATAGCCTTAGCGAATTTCCGTCCCAGGATATCGGTACCACTCTGGTTCAGATGAAGACCATCCTGCTTGTAGAGGTCCCACCTACCCCAGAAAGAGCCCCAATTATCCAAGAATCCAAAACCCTCCCTCCTGCATCATCCCTGTAGCCACGTGTTCAACTCCTCTCTCTCCCTATTCCTTGCCTCACTAGCACATTGCATGGGCAACAAACCAGAGACAACAACTCTGTTCATCCTCGCTCGAAGCTTCCATCCTAGCTCCTTGAATTTCTGCCTTAAATCCCCATCTCTCTTCCTACCTATGTCGTTGGTGCCTATGTGGACCACGATTTGGGGCTGCTCCCCCTCCCCCTTAAGGATCCCAAAAACACGATCAGAGACATCATGAACCCTGGCACCTGAGAGGCAACACACCAACTGTGAGCCTCTCTCGTCCCCACAGAATGTCCTATCTGTCCTCCTAACTATGGAGTCCCCAATGACTACTGCTCTGCTCCTCTTCCCCCTTCCTTTCTGAGCAGCAGGGACAGACTCTGTGCCAGACCCCTGTACCCCACTGCTTTCCCCTGGTAAGTTGTCCCCCCCAACAGTATCCAAAACGATATACTTTATTGTTGAGAGGAATGGCCACAGGGGATCCCTGCACTGCCTGCCGGTTCCCTTTCCGTCCCCTGACTGTGACCCATTTGCCTTTTTCTTGTACCTCAGGAGTGACTACCTCCCTGTAACTCCTCTCAATAACACCCTCTGCCTCCTGAATGATCCGAAGTTCATCCAGCTCCAGTTCCCTAACGCGGTTTTCGAAGAGCTGGAGTTGGTGCACTTCCCGCAGATGTAGTCAGCAGGGACACTTGTGGTGACCTTTACCTCCCACATTCTGCAGGAGGAACATTCAATTGCCCAAATCTCCATTCTCACTCTTCTAAATTCCCAAAGAGACTGTTGAAAAAATAAGGAATAAAAAAAACTCGTTACCTTACCAATCTGGCGCACATGTCCTTTTTATTTGGTTAGAGGAGGAGGATGGTTGGGAGACACTACACTAGTCGTGTTTCGTGTAGCGCAACCACACAAATATATGAATTCCCAGAAGTCCTTCGCTCCTCCCTCGCACCTCTCAGCAAATGGAGGCCCGACTCCCGAGGTAAGTCCCTTTAAATGCGGAAAAACTCACCCTTCCCGGCAGCCCTCGCTTCAGCACTCCTTCTCTCCTTGCCACAATGGCAAAATGGACAGTTTCTGCAATCTGTCCTCAGTGTCCAGTCAGGCACTGAAACAGTATTAACAGTAGACATAAAATAAAAAGAAAATGGACAAAGAATAGGTTTTGTTAGCACCCAGTTTTTGGATGTTATGAGTGCCTTTAGAGCTTCAAACTGGAACTGAATGAATCATGTCAGATGCCATGTTAGTGCAGGCGTTGACATACATGCAGTGAACAGTGACCAGATGCATGCAGAACAAGCAGACCATGGTACCAATCCAGTTGCAATGGCTTGATACAATAATGCCATATTAGAACTTAATGCTTCAACCAATGCCTATTCTTAAACTTGCAGAACTGTATATGTAACAGAAACAGAAGTTCTAATAAAAGATTACTGGTCCTGAAACATTAACTCTGCTTTCTGTCCACAGATGCTGCCAGACCTGCTGAGTTTCTGCAGCAATTTCTGTTTTTGTTTCAGATTTCCAACATTCCCAGTTCTTGGTTTTGTTAGAGCTGAATTTGTATTCAGCAACAGGAAGTACCTGGCTAGTGTACAATTAAGTGTAAAATTGAAAAGGTTATGATATTTATGGACATATCTTTATTTTAATATAGATTGGCACTGTATCTTTTGGGTAAATATCTGACATATGCCCAGTTTGACCGTAAATCTGGCAGTTTAATTTGTGTATATGGATCCCAAATGCCTCTGAAGGGTGAGATTTGTTAATCTTTCACTTTGCATTCCTTGTACCAAATGGATAATTTCCCCACACTGCTGCCTCGTTTTCCAGTTGATAATTCTATATCCCTTTGCAACCTCTGTGTCTTGCTCACATTTTATTTTCCAACAAAGTACAAAGTTGATACATTGCCTTCATTGAAGCCACCACTCAAGAGTTAATTGCTAATTACAATTCCTACCCATGGTTTCAGGGCTATCCAGGTTATCCCTAAAGATGTGCATTTGTAAAACTCATTCACTACTTCAGGACTTCCCTAACTCTTCAATACTATAGTCAGTTGCAATGAGGGAAAGGTGGTAACCAATATTTATATACTGCAAGTTTTGCAAACAATTAAGTGATAATGGCCAAATAATCTGTTTTAGATTATTGAATTTATTAGTCCTTAATTTATTGAAGAATAAATATTGACCATCTTAACAGAGGTAGACAGGGGAAATAAGCATATAATATATTGGACAGCAGTCAGAGCGTAAGTTGAACATTTCATCCAGTTGTGTAATAGTGCAGCATTCCTTTTTAATTAGATAAGATTACATTACAGTGTGGAAACAGGCCCTTCGGCCCAACAAGTCCACACCAACCCGCCGAAGCGCAACCCACCCATACCCCTACATTTACCCCTTACCTAACACTACAAGCAATTTAGTATGGCCAATTCACCTGACCTGCATATCTTTGGACTGTGGGAGGAAACCAGACCACCCGGAGGAAACCCACACAGACACGGGGAGAACGTGCAAACTCCACACAGTCAGTCGCCTGAGGCGGGAACTTGGAGCCATAACTATAGAATATCGAGGCCACAATTTCTACCAGCACTGTCATTAGTTATACTGAGAAGAGAAGGAGAAGCAGTCAGATGCAGGAAGCAATAGGGTACAATGGGTGGACAATTGGATGTTAATGAAATGAAGACAAATAGGAAAAATAAGTAAGAGCAGAAAAGCACGGAGAAATGGGAGAATTGCAGATCTATAAATGTAGGGTAGTGCTTTGTGAGGAAGAGAGAAGAATAGAGCAATACTTTGCAATTAGTATGAGTGAAATATGCTTAGTTGAGAGCAAATGGAGAGATAGGCTGCTGATGGGAGCTTTCCTGATGGGAGAATGAAAGACAGGAAAGATACTAAGTTATCAATTTAATTGGATTGAAGGGGAAGAAGAATATTGGATTGAAGGAGGGGGGGGGGCAGATGGTATAGATTAACTGAAGGAACTGAGAGGATTTGAAGTGAACTGGACATGATTCTGTAAGGATGAGAGTGTAATAACTCCAGTGTTATGGTGAACTTGGTTTGGCAGCTTCACCCTGAGACTAGGACTTGAAGAATACAAGGCACACTGTTATTTTCAGGATAAGTTTTTTCTGCAACAATCACTTACTTAGTCTGCTTCTGTGTTTTTTCTCTATAACCAGAAATTCTATTCATAATCACACAGTTATTCCACCGCTTTCGATAGGTATTCACCTGATGGTTCCTATTAAAATCAACTGATGCTATTGCACATTTTCACAACTTGACAAGAGAAGAAAATCATTTTTTGGTCTTTCTAAACTTGCTTGAGGCTGCCCACTTTAGTGTACTCAATGCCTTTTCATTCTGTGATCACCGTTTAAGGTTAATGACCTGCTTAAACACATTTTGCCCATGCCTTTCAGCATTTCAAAGAGCTATCAGTCTTCCTTTTTCAAAACAAATCAAGTTAGCTTTGTTCGGACCTCAAATGGAGTGTGGTGACAAAAGCTTTTCAAATAAGGAGTTTAAACCTTTTGGGAAAGAAGGGAAGTAAGGCCATACTCTTAGGGTTCATGAGAATTTTTGAATGGGTTTAAAACCCTTCTTTAGCAGTGCTCCCTTGTTGGTTCAGTGAGACACTCCATTCATCAGGTGTACCACACAAGCTGAGGACAGTCTGATTCATGCTTTAGTCTGTGTTGGTTTTGATGGTCCAAGGCAAATTGAATTGGTATCACTCCCTCTAGGTTAGGAAGAGGAGAATTACCAGGGGTTTCTGCCCTTGGTCTTTATCTAGTGATAATTGCTAGAAATACAGAAAGTAAATGGGAAGAGGATCAGCATCAGTTCTGTGAATCTACAGAGGCAAAAATGTTACTCCACTCAACACTTAGTACTGTTCAGCCAGATCTTGGAGCAGGAGAACGATGGGTGGAGTAACACCCTCCTTCCAAAAAATAAGACCATTTCATAAATTAAAAATTGACTCGATCAAGATTTCAGAATAGTGTCATTAGAAGTGTGCTTGTCGAATAGTAAATTTTCAGTGTTAAGACTGAGATGCAATGAGAGAAAGATTTTATTTTTGCATCAATTGGAATTTCACTATATGTAATAGCCATCTCCAAATATAAGGAAATATTTCACATAGGTACTTGTTATCTCATTTGGGAGCAGTCGTGTGAATTGAACCATACAAATCAGGTAGGCCTCAACTTTGACCCCTGGTCTATGCTGAATTAACTAATTGTAGCTGAGGTAGCAGTAGGACTGTCCCAGTTTCAAAATTAAAGCTACCAAACAAACATCTGATCCTGAAATCTCTGAAGCCTCAGTAGTTTGATCGGGATAGGTGGGTACTGCTTGGACTGGAATGTGACCTTGGGGAATCTCAAAATGCAGGCCCCTTCAGACAAATTTAATTTAGTTTGTGGATCAGCCTGCCACTAGGAAGCTTTCTGAGAGTTGAGTTTGCAGCAGTCATCCATCCCAATGAGGTTTTGTTGTTTATTAAACCTGAGGACTAGTATATATCAACTGGACCTGTGTATGAATAGCTGGGTGATGTATCTGACAACTGCCAGCACCTATGGAATTGCTCCTTAACAAAGTGGTCTATCTTCAGAAGTTTGAAAAGAAATATAAATTCACAGAAAGGTTAGTAAGGATGAGCATATTTGGCGATGATAAATTTAATATCTTGCTAATTTAATTTAAAGATTAACTTATTCAGGGTTTAGATCTATTGAGACTTTCTATATTTTCAGTTGAGCATTTCTGAATAGTAATTTGGTTTACTTTCTATTCAGTGACTGTTGAATGTCCATGGTTCAGATCTTATTCCTGAAGTTGCTACCTCATCATTTCTTTCAGAAAATGCAAGTGTTAATGATACTATAAGTTCAAATAATTTTCTACTTGCTGCACTAAAGCTGAAAATAATGATTTAATCACCAAGTATAGGATAATCTGCAATAAACTGTTAGTATTATCCACTAGTCTATTTTTCATGCTATTTTTAAGCTTCTAAGAATGTAATTTCACATAGAAATTAACCTTATGTTTGAACCCTCTTAAGACCATGCTGCTATCTGACCTGTGCCAAAGTGATAAAAACAGCATCGTTATTATTGCATCCCTTTTGCCTCGAAAATGTTGTAATAAGCATCCACATTTCCTATATAAACTTTCTCCGATGTTCTTTCCTCCTTTGATAACAATTGGCATACCTCACACACAAACTGAATCAATTCAGGAGTTTGTTCACAGTCACCTTCTCAATGGCAGTGAGGGATGCACAATGGATACTGGCCTTACCAGTGACACCCACATCCAGTGAATAAATAAAAATAAAACTTAAGATTAAAAAGGAATATTTCATGTAAAGTTGGCTCTCAGAAATCCTTAAAAATGTATTGCTGGAAAAGCGCAGCAGGTCAGTCAGGCAGCATCAAAGGAACAGGAGAATCCTGGAAGAAGGGCTTATGCCCGAAACATTGATTCTCCTGTTCCTTTGATGCTGCCTGACCTGCTGCGCTTTTCTAGCAACACATTTTTAAGCTCTGATCTCCAGCATCTGCAGTCTTCACTTTCTCCTCTCAGAAATCCTTTCTTACAATCAGACTTTTTTTTTGTGACAGGAAATGGATTGGGGATAGAACAGCTAATTGTCTTGGTGTTTTAGTAGAATGAATGATCCACAGTAAGACCCTGTTTAAATATGAATGCAAAAAAACCCCATTTGTTTAATGCTATTTCTAAACTATTTTAGTGGTTCCCCTCTTGAACAGGGCTGCTGTCTGTTTGCTGTCTTCGTGGGATAATCCTCAGATTCCTTGCATCTCCAAGGAAATTTCAGACCATGATATTTAGTTTGCAAGACTAATGAATAATTTGAAAGGTCGGGTGATACTTGGAGCTAAACCTGTGCAACAATATGTTGCCTTAACCAAATAGCCACTGATACGGTGGCTCAGTGGTTCGTGCTGCTGCCTTACAGCGCCAGGGACCTGGTTTCAATTTCAGCCTCGGGCGACTATCTGTGTGGAGTTTGCACATTCTCCCTGTGTCTGCATGGGTTACCTTGGGGTGTCTGGTTTCCTCCCACAGTCCAAGGATGTGCAGGTTAGGTGAATTGGTCATGCTAAATTGCCCATAAAGTTAGGTGCATTAGTTAAGGGGAATGGGTCTGGGTGGGTTACTCTTCGGAGGGTTGGTGTGGACTAGTTGGGCCGAAGGGCTTGTTTCCACACTGTAGGGAATTGAATCTAATCTATCAAACTATCTGATGGCCATACAAGTTGAATGACAAATAGCTAACATTTTTTTAATGTGTTGTTACGAGAAAGTCCAGTGGGCTATTTGAAAAATTAACAAGTGTCATTATAAAAGATCCTAGAACATTTCTTAAAATGTTAATTAAATATACATTTGGGATCTAATCCATATCAAAAATTAAGTTAGAGGGGAGTGTTTAACAGAAAGCAAACACCATGGGAAATCATCGACTTTAAGACTGTACATTTAACAAACCATCACCACCAATGTAATATAGAACTAGAACTGACTTCATTCACTGACAGAAATCAATTTTAAGTTAAACTTAAATGTTTAGAAAGGGATTCATATACGTTGTCACATTAACACATGGTAACTATACAATAATTTGTGAATGGATTATATGTGATTCAAGACATAGTTTAGAAAAATGGAATTGGGACTGATGAATATGGGATGCTAAGAAACAATTCAAATTTAGCAATACACCAGGAATCTCTGTATGACCCAAAGCAGCTGGTGAAAATATTAAGTTCTGATAAGAAATTAGGTTGAATAAATTAGAATATGTAAGTCTATTCTTTTTGAACTGGCATATTTACTCATTTGTAAACAGTAAGCTGCAAAAATGGCTGAAGTAATTATGATTACTGGCCAAAGGTGTAAGTTGTTCAATATTGTCTCAGCTACCCATTAAATAACAGTCCAACTTGTCTTTCCATTGGCTTCGACTATAATGAAGATCAAGGTGGTATTACATGTATTACACTAATGTGCAAAGTGAAAATAATCCACACTCTTACATGGGCAGAAAATGTGGAATTTCTGTAGCAGACTGTTGGAGGTTTATAGCTTGGGAGTGGCAGTATACATCCTACACTGAAATGTTTCCCCACATCCACACTCCCCTCCATGATGTAAAACTTAAATAACATGCACATTTGATTTGCACAATATGTACAGGACATGGGACTGTTAGCCTGATTCCTGATGAGCGGGTTGTGCCTGCAATTGTTTCATAAACATTCATTAGACTACAAAAACAGGTTATGAGATTGTTGCAGAGTTATGGGAATTGATGTTGGCAAGGAAACTGGATGGGCTGACAACACTGTATTTTTTTTTACAGGCAGGATCACTCGACAAAATCCATACGGATACTTCCAGGCGTATTTTAGGATTTTGTTGTATAGCACATCAAAGGACAAGAAATGTTAAATGTGGATTCAACAGTACAGAGTCAGTGAATAGTGGAGTTGAGGAAGGACAGTCCAATACTATCAGCTTAACTATATTGCTATTCCATCCATCTGATGTATTTTAGTTAAAAGAAAACTTGTTTTCAATTTCTCAATCCTCCTAGGGATAGGAGTTTGCTCAATTTAGTTCCAAAGTTTCAATTTGAATCAAATTGAAAAGATAAGATTCCTTGTATGTGTTTAACAATGGAATTCTGGTTAGCAAAAGAAGGAAACAAGTGTGCTAACTTACACAGTGCCAAAGCTTTCTTGCTAGTCTCCTTGAACATACACAAAAGAGGGGCTTCTATACTGAGGAAATGGAGCCATGATGTTAATTGGAGATTTTTACATCAGTATGATAGCCTCTGGCCTCTATGCTGATGATCTCCATCTGATAACAAACACATTTGGTTTCAAATTGCAAACAACCTTTCTTCTGTGTTTAAGTTAAGAAGCATTTACTGATGATTTTTGCAACCTTGGTTCTTTATTCATTTATCTCCCTCTATCTTTAATTTTCACATTCTAACTTCTCTTATTCTATATTAATTTCTAAGTATATTGAAACTCATTGGAGTAAGATCTGTGAAATCCTATCTCATGATGACTCCATCTTCTGGGTGTCTGGCTCTGTCAGTATTGCCTGGAGTCACTTTTCAGTCTATTACATTTGGTAATGAAAAACTGTATTCCTCTGAAACTGTTAGATGTGGCTCTAAACATAAACCCAGGATTACAGCTGAACTGCTGTATCTTATTAGGCTTGAAAACGCATCTTTCAGAAAGGCGGAGAAATCAAACAAAATCTTAGATTAGGTTAAATACTAAATGATTAAACACAAAGTCACCAATTCTCTTCAAACTCACCAAAAGGAATTGATATAACCAAAGTCCTCACTGGAAGCACATGTTCACAAATCTTTTGGTTAGTTATTTGCTCTCGTTTGCAGATATTTTCCAATCTAAACAGAATATATCCTGGTAATCAGAGTATCCATCAGTTACTAAAACCCGACAAGCTAACATTGATTTCTTGCCTTAACCTTTGCTTCAGTGGTTTGGTTTGTTATGCCTAATGTCACCCCAAGACATGGTTTTTATTCACTATTACATGACATGGCCAAAAAAGAGCACCACTCTTAAAACTGGGACATGTACTTGATTGAACATTAGCAATTGTTATCAGTAATCCCCTTCTGTCACAAGGTTGAATTCCAGTCAAATAGAAATACACATATATTGTTTTAATCTACAGATCTGGTTAAATGTATTTTATATTCAGTCATTGCTCCATTTCCCTTCTGTCAGTCATTTCTAATTAACTTTAATGCCATTGTACCTACTGTCAAAAAAGATTTCACCCTCACTGTTTAGTTTCTTGAATCCAACAGTGAAAATATTGGTTTTGCCAATTTTTAACAGTGTATACTTATCTAAGATTTCTCTAATGAAGTCTTACATTTCCTTATCAGTCAAGCTGTTAATTATTTCCATCTACTTCACTTGATTTTGACACAGTCAAAACCCTAATATATATAGATACTCAGATCCCTTGGCATCCTGGTAGCCCACAAACCCACCAACACACTGAAACAGCAGCTAATGAACTTGAAAAACCTTATGCAGACAACAAGCAAAACTAATGCCTTTTACAAAATACCTTGCAAGAACTGTAACAAACACTACATTGGACAAACAGTCAGAAAACTAGCCACCACAACTAGCCACAAAACGACATGGTCCTCTCTCACTAGTATCCTTACATACAGATGAGGAAGGACACCACTTTGACTGGGACAACACATCCATCCTAGGCCAAGCCAAACAGAGACACACAAGAGAATTCCTAGAAGCATGGCATTCCAACCAGAACTCTGCCAACAAACACATTGACTTGGATCCTATTTAGCAACCCCTGAGCAAAAGAACAGGAAATGACATCACCAACCCAAGGAAACCAAAACATATAAATAAAAAGCAGGAAACTCTAGCAGTGCTTCATCCGGAGTTTCACTGAAGAGGTTACCTAGTATGGTGACAAAGCGTCTGAAAATGAACTTTTCAGCTCAGCTAGCAAACCTACATCCAGAATCTCACCCTGAGCTACAAATCATCTCAAAACTCATTAATATATAGATATTTTCTACCTCTGGCCTGACATTTCTCATAGCCTTCTTGTCAGGCTTCAAAGCATCACCAGTTTTGAGAACATTTGTAGCTCAGGTTGAGGTTCTGGTTGTTTAAAACCTTCAAAGTATCTCCTTCCATAATCCCAATTTATTGAAACTTCTGTCTCCTGTATCCTCGTTAGCATCAAACTGGGTCACTAGAATCCTCATTAATGTACATTGCTTGTCTATCACCCAATTTAGAATAATTATCTCTATCCATAACATGTTTAAGTCTTGGATTATCCTAGATCTAAGACGTTCTTTAATCTTTTATTCCATAATGAATCTCTGGGTCCTCGAATTATGACCTCCCATTCATTTGCAATCATTTCATTATTTCCATCACGGGTAACAGGAATTTCAGTTGCCTTCATTGCACTCTCTCTCAATTGTTCACCAAGCACAACCCCCACACCCCCCCACCCCACCCCACAGCACCTTCAGACAAAGATCAGTACAAATTCTAGAAATCCATTAAGTTCTCAAACGTTTTCTACTTAGTCATACCTGTGACCAGCTCATTTCTCAAGGTGTACTTGATGTCTATATTAATGACAATTAAATATTGCTGAATTAATCTATGATACCGTATTTGAAAATCACAGGTTTTTACAGCACTGAACATGGCTATTTGGCTCATCACATCTCTGCTGGTTTTTTTGAAGCAGTTATTCAATTCATACTCTCCCTGTTATTTCTCCTTGGTCCTGTAGTGTTCACCACTTCAATTTTTACTTAATGTCTTTTTTACAGTTATTAGATTGTTTTCTACTATTGTTGTGCAGGCAGTTCATAACATGTTAATTCTAGATCATAAGAACACAGCATGATAAAAATAAAGTTCCTGTCATTTCACCTCTATCTCTTTTGTCAACAACCACATTATCATTGTCCTATGGTTGCGAACCCTTCTGTAACTGTAAGCAGTTTCTCCTTTTTCTCACTAAATCCCTTTACTTAATTTTATCAGGTCATCCATTTGGTGCTCTAGGGAGGAGAAAGTTGTGATAGTACCATTCTTATAATATCAGAGAGAATTTATTCGGAGAAATATAATCTTAATTTATTTGACTCCATAGACAGCAGAGTCAGGGAGGGGAGAGGCTTACTGTTGGAGTTCACACAACAATGAGCTAACTATCACTGTATCATGTACAGACATAACAAAAATAAAGACAGAGAGGCAGACTTCAGTTTCTCACAGCACCAGTGAATCAGACAAAACAGTAGAGTTGAGTACTGAGGACTTTGATTGACAGGAATGAACATGCCAAAATCATGGTCTTCAAAGAGCAATCATTCTAAAGACGTCAAAACTCTGAGTTAAAGCATTAACATTGAAATGAACAAACAGCCAAAACTACCAGAATGGGTCAATTCCCACTGATTCTGTTTAGTGCTCCTTTTTTTTAACATGTTCTATACTGTTACTTGGTCCACAGAAGTTGGCGCTCATATTAATGTAGGCAATGTTTTTAGACTGATATTCTGCTCAGCTAGTTTTTCGAATGCTCTTTGCTGAATTTTAAACTTATTAAAATGAAAATACTTCATATTCAATTACAGTTGTTGATAAATTCAAATCCCCATTTCCAGTTTATAGGTCCTCTTGCATAGGGCAGATTTGAGGCACCTGATGACATTTTCTCACAGTCTGGTGTACAGTTAGTTTTGACTGAAAATGTTGATATTTTAGAAATTACCTGTGAAATACTTGTGAACTATTTACAGCTGATCTTTTGATTTTAACCTTTCATTTTATAAGACATTTCCAGAATTAAGTAACTCTGAATGCAGGCTGCTCTTAATGGGCACATGGAAATAAGCTTCCAGACATTACTGAATCTTTGCTCTTATCCATTTGCTACACTGATTTGCTTGTAGATCAAACTGTGGGGTACAATTGATCTATGTGACCGTTAACCATTACCATGATAGAAAACTACCTTAATTTAAAAAAAAACTTGCCTGAGGTATATGCTTCAAAGTGATACTTACTTTCTGTGATTACCTTTAATAGAAAGCAATCAATTCTATGCCAGACATTGAAATGATCGATGGATACTGTATAGCTTCTAATTTCTTTGTTCCCACATCCCACAAAACCTCTTTCGATCTGTAATTTGTCTTTCTTCTATTCCAGATTTGGAGAAGTTTGAGTCAGATAAGTTAAATGTATGGATGACTGCCAGCTACACCTCACCTCTGTCTCTTATCCCTGCCCCTTCACATCCTTTGCCCACAGACACCCAAAATAAACCTCCCTCCCAATTGTCTATCCTTTTCTCACATTCTCCTTGACACTTCGCTGGCCAATCTTAGGGAGTGCTAGGACTGGAAAATTGGGATCCATGTCTGACACTTGAGTTCACCACCAATAAGCAAATGAGGCTAGGAGTCTAATTTCCTGTGATATAGTTATGGTATTCATGAGCTTTGTGGGGGGTTGGGGGGGTGGTGGGTGGGGGTACAGTGTGAGATTAGCAGGGGAAATCCCTAGAAGTGCCCAAAGCATCTTCCTGTGTTTGATGTATAATATTTTAAATCACAGCCTGTTTCTAAGGCTACATGTATCTTTTTGACAAACAGCTACCAAGTATTGCCAGGGCAGTGGTGCAATTTTGGCCAAATTCATCAAAGTTCTTCTCTGGACTATAGTAAACCTAATGTGACAACCTTCAATTTAAATGGAAGTAATTAGAATATATTTTATTATGCATTGATTTGTTTATTGTTTCAATGATTAACAACTTTTGCATATATTTCACACTATCCCACATGCAGATTTTCTGATTCCAAATAAACTGTGATTTTCGAGCAAGTAACACAAAGCTTTTCTTTAGGACTGATATGTCATGGCAAAAAGCATCAGTAATTTTTGTACCAAAAATTTGAGGTAATTATGACGAAGTTGAATTTGAACCTCTCTATTTGGAATACCAATAAGGTAAACTGCATGATTTTATATTTTTCAGTGATTGCTAAACTACTACAATTCAACCAAAGATGTGTTGAAGTCAATAATACCTGGTCAGAAATGTATGAGTCAAGTGTTCATTAATCTATCTAGTTTTGAAATAATATTTTTCTCCCCTCTTTCTAGGTATACCCAAATGTTTAGGATTCGGTCGATGTCTTGGCAGTTGTCAATTTTAATAGTAATCTATGTGCTTTACTTCATTTGAAAATTCATATTCTTTTATTTTCCTTTTTTAGAGTTTATTACTTACTACTGTTGGACTAGTAATAAGATTGGCCAGAAAAAGATGCTATATTCCAAAATAGGCATTTTCAATCTTCATGTAAAAACGTATTTTTTTTCAAATTGAGTTGTGCAGTACTAAAATGGAAGAAAGAGTGCATCTGTAATCTTATTTTCACAAGATGTAACCAGTACTAGATGTGATTTACAAAATGTTAAGTTATTAAATCTATTAAGTTATGTTTAATAAATCCATTTCTCAGAAGGAATATTTAGCAAAGGTACGATGGAACAACACAAATCAAAGTCTTAAAACCATAACAATTACAAATTAGTCCTCCTATCCAGCATACATATGTTGAAATAATAATTATTACATTAATTGAAAATAACTTAACATTTGCAATAAATCATTGACTTGAATCATTGAGTATGTTCAAGACAGTGATAACACTTTTGCTGCAAAGAAAACAGGGATAGGACACTTCTATGAAGTTCAAGTAGTAGGATGGCATGGTGGCTCAGTGATTAGCACCGCTGCCTCACAATGCCAGGGACCCGTGTTTGATTCCAGCCTCAGGTGTCTGTCTGTGTGGAGTTTGCACATTCTCCCCGTGTCTGTGTACATTTTCTCTGGGTGCTCTGGTTTCCTCCCACAGTCCAAACATCTGTAGATTAGGTGAATTAACATGCTAAGTTGCCCATAATGTTCAGGGATGTGTAGGTTAGGTGCATTAGTCAGAGGAAATGTAGAGTAGTAGGGGAATGTGTCTGGGTGGGTTACTCTTTGGAGGGTCAATGTGGACTTATTGAGCCGAATGACCTGTTTCTACACTGTAGAGATTCTATGTTAGATAACCATGATTGTGGAGCAGGGTTAAATGGTCAACTCCTGCTCATGTTTCTTATATTCTTAAAGGTGGCAGTCAATTGAGAGACATGTGGCCGAGGAAGCTTTCGAACTAGACATTTCTACATCATATAGAAAGGGAGGTTCACCCCTAAGACTGACCGAAGTAGAATTGTAGTGCTGGCATACTTGTGGGAAGTGGCTTCTGTATTTACATAAATAATATTGAAGGGAAGATGAGGATAGAGTTCTAAGGTGTACTGGGGTGCCAGGTACCTCTGATGATATTACCTGATTTCCTGAGTCAACAGCTAATTAAGATAAATTATCTAAGTCAATATCTGACTTTCTCCACACTGTAACTGCTCTGTCCTTAGACATCTTACACAGGACATTGTACACCAAGTCTGTTGCATCCCTTACCACTAGCCTTTCTAAGTTGTTATATTTAATTAAAAAGGGTGGATTTGAGTGAGCTTGCTGAATGTAACTGGTAGGATCAGGAGTATAATTTCAAATATTTCCATTCCAAGGGTTGATACATTTGATTGTGTTTCCCAGATCTGGCTAATAATGTGTTTGATTCTAGGTGCATGTTGTTGATCACTCATTGCCAAATGGCATTGTTTACACACTCAAGTAGGTCTAATTATAAATGTGATGTCAGTCAGCAGTTCCACTATAAGCCCGTTGAAGCAGAATACATCCCTACATGCATTTTCACTCGTGTAACTTAAAAATATATATTTTTAATGTTCAATGTGTCATTGTGATCAAGTAATTAAATTAATTCAGTTAACAAATTCATGTATTTGAAACCTCAATAAGGGAAATGTTTAAGGAATACAATTGTTTACCAGAAAGGTCAACTGTACAGCGAAAAGCATTCTTCGTGTCCTGAGGAAAGAATGTGTTTAAGTATTAAAGTTTACAATGTTTCAATGCATTATGAGAACAGTGTTTCCAGTGAAAATAATTGCCTACTACAACCACTTCCTATATACTTCATACAGACCCCAAAGAAACATGGTTTGTACTAACTCAGCAAAGCCTGATTGGAATCCACTTTGTAGCCTGTCGGATTGTCACAATGTGGACACAAAGTAAAGTCTCTGCAAGTCTCAGGTCTTTTAACCAAGCATTAAAAGCATTGAGACACTACTAGTGTTATGAAAAAGCCCTCTTCATCTTTTTCTTATTGCAACTTATTTTACAATGGTTGAGCCAAATGATATTGCAGTAGTTTGACTTACCCTCAGTTGATTTCCATCTTTGCCTGCAGGGCTATACTAACTCCTTAATCCCAGGAGCTTTATTGAGCTTTCGTTGTATTCTTTTGAACTGCAGAATCAGAAAATTTGGGGAGAAAAATGTATTGGTTACTGCTTCTCCCAATAGATGACATCTGCAGTGGAGTTTCCAAACAAGAATGTGTTTTGGCAATTAATAGTCTGAATCTATTGCCATATACATTAAGTGTTTATACTCATGGCTTGGAATAGAGATGTTATACCCTATGGAAATGAACAATGGAACCTTCAGGGTATGTAAATGAGTTGTAAGAGGACAGTGAAGGATCATTGCCAAAAAAAACTATTAGGATCTTGTTTAGATAGACAGTAATGTTGAAAGCCAACTGCCTGAAGTTACAAGCATCGTGCTCAACAACAAAAAATATGTTCTTCAGTAGAGCATATCATTCCTGAAATGCATGCAAATCTTTTGGAATTTTTGGACTTTTTTTTCATTTCAGCCATTGTTATGTTCATAAGGAAGCACTTTATTGTATTGTTGTGAAATGATTTCAAGTGACAACATCAAAAGAACTGATGAATGCACAGAGTGACATGAAACATTCAGTTGAGCAACAAAGAATGAGGCCTGGGTTGCTGTAAAATGTTGCTTACAATTGCCATGCACTTACTTAGTTGATTGTGACCATTTTCTTAAAGGTACTTGGACTTTCTGTTATGACAAGTAACATTCACTAACTTTTATTGGTCGAACATTTACGATTTATCTGCGTAGCATGTACAACTTCAAGAATTATTCAAATGGTTGCAGGAGTTGACTATGCTTATGGTAGGAAAGTCTTTAATTGATTAATAACCAAATAAATTTGCTATGATATTTTGAAAGATTTTGTATTTAATACCATGGAGCACAATTTCATCAGATCCTTGCTCATTTAGACAAACTCTTGATCTATACATTAACATACTATTTGGAACAGAATTTGAGAATATTGACTTATGTAAGTCAAATTTGCACCATTGTTTTCATAACTTAATGTCAAATGTTGCCTGTCTCTGGCATTTATTGCCCATCTCTGGTCTTCAAAAGGACATGGGAGACCTTTGTGTTGATCTGAATAATTCTCAAAGGGATTGCTCATAGTTGATTAAAAAAACATTCTGAACTGCTAGCCTTTAGCCAAGTGGGACACGGAAAATTGTTCCTCCTATTCTACAAAATATCCTAGCTAATCGCCCCTCCACCCAACTTAGCAGTCCTAGGAATATTTAGTTCCAGTCAAAACTGTTTAGATTTCAGCAAACTAATTGTGCCAAGCCAACTTAGAGATGTCTACAACTTGCTTGAATTATCATGATGAAATGAAAGGATGAATTTTGGACAGCCATTAGGCTTCTCTGTTCAAGCACACTATAAGGTGGGAAGACCGAACCAGTTTGGTTCCTGTCTCGAAGCTGTATTGCAATACTACTTCTTGTGCTGAATTAATGTAGCTAACTCTTATGTCAACCCAGATGTCTCACAACAGAAAATGTCATGTAACACAGATTTAATATAAGTACTACATTATAAACTTATTCTGTTTATCAAAATTAAACCTATCCTCTGCTGAAAACTTTGTATGGATATCCTTATTTGTAACTTAGACTGACAAGAAAGATTGGTGTCAGTGAATATGTCCAAAGCATCTCACCACAACAGAAACATAGACCATGCTAATCGAGGGGTGAATTTTGCCATATACACTAATTCCTTCCATCATAAGATCGAGCTGAGCTGATGATAACATAAGTTTCAGTACATTTATGACTTCTTAAACACTGAAGCAATCTGTTTCCAAATGCAGTAAGACCTGGACAACATTCAGGCTTGAGCTGATGAATAACAAGTAAGATTTGACCTACACAAATGCCAGACAATGTCCGCCTCAATAAAAGGACGTTTAACAATCACCTCTTGATATTGAGTGGTCTTACCATCACTGAAGTCTTGCATGATCAATACCTAAGTGCTACCCTTGACCAAAAATTTAACTGGAACTAGAACATGAACAGTTACTGAGGCTGCATGAGTTGATAAGAGCTGGGAATTCTGTGACCACCTGACTCCCCAAAACCTGTCCATCTTCTACAGGGCACAAGCTTGGACTGCGATGGAATAGTCCCCACTTGCTTGATTAATTCCAGCTTCAACAATACTCAAGAAGCTCAATAATGTCCAGGACAAAGCAGCTGCTGGATTGGTAGCTCATTCATCACTTTCAACCAATGTTTCCTTGAATTTTCTTTCCAGCAGCACGGGCTTCTGAGGCCCATGTGTGGCAGTGACTTCGAGAACTGAAAGTCAATGCTGTGATCAATAGCTGTTATAGAACCTTGGAATGGCTGTGCGTAGCTGTGCACCTTAGAGGTACATTGCCTTCAATGTTGACTTACTCCATCACTGGCATACAGTGGCACAAGTATGCAGTGTAGGCAAGGTGCACTGCAATAGCTTTCCAAGGCTCCTTTACACAGCACTATCCAGACCAACAATCTCTTTCACTTAGGAGGAACAGAGTAGCAGATATATGGGAGCACCACTACCCGTTAATTCAACAGCAAGCAACACACCATCTTGACTTGGAGCAATATCACCATTCCTATTCTGGCACTTGGTCAAAATCCTTTCTGGTGGTATTGTGGCTATTCCTACACCATGTGTACTGCATCAGTTCAAGAAAGCAGCTCAATACCACTACTCCATGGGCAATAAATGCTGGCCCAGCCAGCAACTCTTACATCCCATTATGGAATTTTAAGTTCAGCTATTTTTAAAGTCTTTCTTTTTATCAGAACAAGGGAAGATGAACTTTAGAATGCAGAATAAGGCAGTGTCTCTGTTTCTTAAAAAGCGAAGTGTTGAGTTATAGTCCTAACTTGAAACAAACATCAGGAAATAGTGAAGTTAAAAGATAATTGTAATATTCACTATTGATGACAGTCCAAGAATCCCAATAACCAGCTACGGTCTCAGGTAAAACTCTTATGCCTCAAGATCACCACAGGACTGTAAACTGAATTTCCTTTACCTTTTGCACTGGACACTATCCCTTTGTAAGTTTGTTAGATTGTTTGTGGATCTATAGGATTGCATGAAGGCCATATCATTGATATTATTTCTTGATTGTTTTCCCTCAAATAAGCAAGAAAATACTTTTTTTTAATTCACAAAAATACATTATAATTGGCTCCTTATTGCAACAGTAAAAATTAATAACTAAATTTTAATTGAAGAAAAAGTATAGTGTTGTTGTTAAAAAAATAAATCTTGAACTTTTGTTCCAACCAGTCAGGGAGATTGAAAGGTGGAGAGCTGATTTGTGCCCCCTCTTATCTGGTCATAATTATCATGATTTGCATGATTTTGAAGAGAGTCTGGCAACGTAATGCAAGATCACATTAAATTCAGTCAGAACATTAATTTAAGTTGGAGAATTGTTAACCATATGTATTTATACCTTTGTGAGGATTGCATTTTGAAAAGGTAGAGCTCTTGAATTGTAAGGGATGAGATCAATTTATGGGAGTCACTGTTAGTCCATTAAGGAGAGGATGACTCTGTAACCCATCACTCAACCACAACCAAGTGACTGAATCTCATATTCATTGGTGAAAACAAGTTCTATATATAATCTGCACTAAAATGTAAACATCTTCAGAAAGTTTAGATTGTCCAAAACAAGCTAGAAGTGACACACTCTTCAGTCAAGTTTTAGTTCGGTTGAAATAACAATAGAACTAAGTAATGCAACAATTAAATAATCAAATTCATTATGAGCTTTATTTGTATAATTATCCTAGTCTGTTTAGAAAAATTTGCTTTTGTACTATATGAAGTTTTTAAAGGGGAACCTTTTACACATTTGTCAGTAGCAATATGTTGATTCAGCTGGTCTGAGAACTCAGCAGTGAAGAGCATAGCCATAACACAGGGTGGAATCTGTCAGGAATCTGAGTGACGTGGACTCTGGTGAGATGTGTAGCAGGATCAGATGAGATGTCTGAAAATGTCAGTCTCAGCATTGGGACTATCTCAAACCAACTTATATGCTTTTCACAACTGCTAAATGTCCCTGTCTGGGTGTCAGTAGTAGGTTATTGCTGACAAGGGGCTGTTTGATAGCACAGCTGATGACACCTTCCATCACTTTTCTGATATGAGTAAACTGATAGGGAGGGGAAGAGCAGCTCATCTTCTGCCTAGGAACCCTCCAACCACAAGGGATGAACTCAGATTTCTCCAGTTTCCTCATTTCCCCTCCCCCCACCTTGTCTCAGTCCCAACCCTCGAACTCAGCACCACCTTCCTAACCTGCAATCTTCTTCCTGACCTCTCCGCCCCCCCACCCCACTCCAGCCTATCACCCTCACCTTAACCTCCTTCCACCTATCGCATTTCCAACGCCCCTCCCCCAAGTCCCTCCTCCCTACCTTTTATCTTAGCCTGCTTGGCACACTTTCCTCATTCCTGAAGAAGGGCTCATGCCCAAAACGTCGGTTCTCCTGCTCCTTGGATGCTGCCTGACTGCTGCGCTTTTCCAGCAACACATTTTCACTATCTCTATTGGACCAGTTGCACTGATAGAACAGGACATATCTAGAGATGGTGATGGTGGATCCTTTTATTCTATTGGTCTTTCTATAAAAGCCATTGAGGAAAATATACATTATTGAATTAGATGTAACTGGATTTTAATCATGTATGAAGTTCATAATTTCTGCTGACAAGGCTGTCTGGCTCTAAAAGAAACTAATTTTATTGCAAATTTCTTCAAAAAAGATCTACATTTTATTCAATAATAGTGTTAGCTATTTCCACCATCCATGTTAGTCCCATATAGAATACCCAACAATTTATTTTGCTTTTTGAAAAGTGTATTAAAAAGTGAAAGGTATTTAACATGATTTATATTTATATTCTGATTTGTTGTCATTGACAATATTTGAATGCAATTTGCTGCTTACCCTGCTTGATGACCTCGTTGCAGTGGGACGCCAGTCTTGTCTTGGTGCCAGATACAAGTCAGCATTTGAAAAGGGGAAATTTTGCCTAAGAAATAGATGCTCTATCTAACCATTCAGGTCCTTGATCCTTCCCTCCCATTCAATAGATTGTGATTAAGCATATGATTAAGCTTTAATTCAATTTTCCTGCCTGTCTCCCCATAATCATTGATAATCTCCTAACCCCCCCACCTCCCATCCAAACCTTAATGACCCAGTGAGGGACAAAATTCCACCTCAGCTTCATCATCAATAGGAGCCACTTTTTTTGAAACTATGATCCAAGCTTCAGATTCTCCATGATGGGAAGCGTCTGATCAGTGTCCAGTCTCTGAATCCTACATGTTTCAATAGTCTCACCACTCATTCTTCTAAATTTTACTGAGTGCAGGCCAACCTGCTTCACCTTTCCCCATCAGATAGCCCTTCATTCCGGGAATCAAGCTGGTGAAGCTTCTCTGAATGGCTGCCAATATAAATTCGGCCATCCCTAAGTAAGGAGACTCGAAGTTAGTTGACAATACTCTAGGCCTCACCAGTGCCCTATGCAGATGTAGCAAGATCTCATGACTTTTACACTCCCTACCTTACAATAAAGGACAACATTCTATTTGCATTATTAATTATTTACTGTACTTTCCTGCTAACCTTTTGTCACTCATAACAATCACACCCAAATCTCTCCCTTTCTGAGCACTCTGTAGCCTGCCAATATTTTAAAAAATATTCTTCTCACCAAATTGAGCAACATTACATTTTTCATCTTATTCACCATCTGCCAACTATCTTTATTGCTCTGCAGACATTTGGCATCCTCCTCACAATTTGCTTTTGAACCTAATGAAGATTAAGAGGTGACTTCATTGAAACACAAGATCATGAGTTTTGACGGAATGGATCTGTAAAGGGTGTAGGAGATTCCAGAACTAAAGGCCAATGTTTAAAGATGAGATATTGCCCAGTTAAACTGGAGACATTTCTTTTTGGGTGTCAGGAGTCTTTGGACTGGTTTCTGAAAAGGTGCTGGAACAAGTATTTAAACCTTTTTAAGGGAGAGGTAAATTGATTTTTCTCAAAAACGGATTTCAGCATTTTCATTCAGCACTATGGTGTGACAGTTCTGTTGACTGGACAGGCAGGCCATGGGGTGAACATCTTGATATTTGAGGCATGAAAGTTGCCTGAGCCCCTTCAATGAGTACAGAAAGAATAGTGTGGAGGTTGTGGAAGAGTTATGAGAGTTCTTTGACAGTGTGGGAGGGACTATCAGTGTGTGAGCACTGTGGATGGGGGAAGAACCCTCTGATGATTATTGCTGCTCCAGAGCTCATGACCTCAAAGTATCACTCCCCCACTTTGGGAAGCCCTACCTTAGATAATATGTCCTAGGAGACTGTTTGTCTGAATATATCCTTTCTGCTACTGTCCTACACCAGTTGACATTTGTATTTTTGATCTGCTATTTTTTTAAAGTGGGGTATGGGCATTGCTGACTGGGCCAACGTTTATTGGCCATCCCTAATTGCCCTTCAGAAGGTGGTGATGAGCTGTCTTCTTAAACCGCTGCAGTCCACCTGCTGTGAGTTGACCCACAATGCCATTTGGAAAGGAATTCCAGGACTTTGACCCAATGACAGTAAAGGAATGGCAATATATTTCTAAGTCAAGATAGTGGGTGGCTTGGAGAGGAATTTGAAGGTGGTTGTGTTCCCACGTATCTGCTGCCCTTTTCCTTCTGGATGGAAGTGGTCGTAGTTTTGTAAAATGCTATCTGTGGATCTTTGGCGAATGTCTTGCGCATCTTGCAGATAGTACACACTGCTGCTACTGAACATTGGTTGTGGAGGGAATGGATGCTTGTGGATGTATGCCAGTCAAGCAGGCTGCTTTGTCTTGGATGGTGTCAAGTTTCTGGAGTATTGTTGGAGCTGTATCCATTCAAGTAAGTGGGGAGTGTTCCATTAAACTCCTGGATTGTGCCTTGTAGAAGGTGGATAGGTGTTTGGGAGTCAGGAGGTGAGCTACAGTATTCCTGGCCTCTGACCTCCTTGTGCAGCCACTGTGTTTATGTGGCAAGTCCAGTTCAGTTTCTGGTCAATGGAAACTCTTGGGATTTTAATGGAGGGGGTTTCAGTGAAGGTAACACCATTAAATGTCAAGGGGCGGGGGTTAGATTATCTCTTATTGGTGATATCCTGGCATTTGTGTGGTACAAATGGTACTTGCCACTTGCCAGCCCAAACCTGGATATTGGAGGAGAAAGTGAGGACTGCAGATGCTGGAGATCAGAGCTGAAAATGTGTTGCTGGAAAAGCACAGCAGGTCAGGCAGCATCCAAGGAACAGGAGAATCGACGTTTTGGGCATAAGCCCTTCTTCAGGAATGAAGAAGGGCTTATGCCCAAAACGTCAATTCTCCTGTTCCTTGGATGCTGCCTGACCTGCTGCGCTTTTCCAGCAACACATTTTCAAGCCTGGATATTGTCCAGACTTTGCTCCATTTGAACATGGACTGCTTCAGTATCTGAGGAATCATGAACGGTACTGAACATTGTGAACTCATTGGCACACATCTCCACTTCTGAGCTCATGATGAAGCCAACTGAAGATAGTTGAGTGTGGGACACTACCCTGAGGAACCCCATGCAGAGATGTCCTGAAGCTGAGAGACTGACCTCCAACATCTATGACCATTTTCCTATTTGCCAGGCATGACTCCAACAAGCAGAAAGTTTGCCTCTGGAACCCATTGATTCCAAATTTGCTAGAGCAACTTGAAAATACAATTGATCGAATGCAGCCACAATGTCAAGGGCTGTCATTGTCTCCTCACTTCTGGAATTCAGCTCTTTTGTCAATGTTTGATGCAAGGCTGTAATGAGGTCAGGAATTGAGTGGCCCTGGCAGAATCCAAACTAGCTGTCACTAAGTAGCTTATTATTGAGTGGGTGCTGCTTGATAGCACTGTTGATTACACTTTCCATCACTTTACTCTTTATCAGAGCTGACTGGTGGAGTGATAATTGGCTGGGTTGGATTTGTTCTGCTTTTTGCATACAAGACAAACTTGAGAAATTTTTCACATTATCAGGCAGATGCCAGTGTTGTAACTGTACTGGAACAGCTTGCCCAAAGGACCAGTGAGTTCTGGAGCATAAGTCTTCAATATTATTGCCAGGATGTTGTCAGGGTCCATAGTTTTTGCAGTATCCAGTGTCTTCAACTATTTCTTGATAACACATGGAGTGAATCAAATTGGTACAACTGAATGATTTGTTAGGCATTTCAGAGGGCAATTGAGAGTCAGTCACGTTGCTGTGGGTCTGGAGTCATGTGTAGACCAGACCAGGTGATGATGGCAGAAACCCTTCCCTGATGGGCATTAGTGAACCAAATGGGTTTTTCCAACAATCAGCAATGGTTTCATGGTAACCACTAGATTCTTATTTCCAGATGCCGTGGCAGGATTTGAACCCAGGTCCCTGGAACATTAGCTAAGTTTCTGGAGTAATATTCTAGCAATAATACCACTAGGTCATGAACTTTCAAGAGAGTCATTATGTGTGACCTTTCTATTCTTTGCAGGGGAAGTAAAATTTAGAAGACTGAGAGGTGATCTGATTGAACCATGTAGGATTCTGAAGGGGCTTGATAGGATAAATGCTGAGAGGATGTTTCCCGTCATCAGAGAGTCTAGAATCAGAGGGCATAGTTACAGAATAAAGGGATGTCATTTTAAGCCTGAGATGAGGAGGCATTTCTTCTCTCAGATGGTTTTGAGTCTTTGGAATTCCTTGGCTCAGAGATTTGTCAGGGTAAAACTCTTGCATATATTTAAGGCTGAGATAGATTCTTGATCAGAAGGGGAATTGTGGGTTACGAGGAAAGGGCAGGAATGTAATGGTCAGGTGTGTTAGATCAGCCATTATCCTATACTGAATGGCAGAGAAGGCTTGAGAGACCAAATAGCCTTCTCCTGTTCCCTATTTCTTATGATCCTATGGTCTACGCTTTATCAAACAGTTTTGTTTAACTCACTTTAATAAGGAACGTTGTTTCATTATAGCTTTCTATAAACATTCTTAATTCATACCTAAAGCAACAATTGTGTTAGCTGCTTAGTTTGGAACAGAGGTGACTAGTCCACTCAATGCACCATGTACTATTGAAAGTATAAAAATAGGTGAAGTTCATTTGAAATCGTGGGTAATGCATTTAAATCTGTTGCAACATATTCTGCTCATAAAAAGGCAAGTAACCTTTCCTGGAAAAATCACTGAATTATATGACCATTTGGTTCTGGTTTGTCATGTTCAGCTCATGTTCCAATAAACAATTTCAAGCTGTTTTAACCAACCTAAGCTCAGTTCCCTTTTCTTACATATTGCTGGATTCTACAACTGTCCTACACTGCATCAACCCATTTCCAATAGCACTGTACACACATGGTTTGTTGCCTTTCTGTCCTCTGAAGGTATTCTGGAAGATGAAATTGATGTTAGTCATATACTTGCTAAAGACGAGAGAAATTATAGTGGGCATGACAAAATACATTAACTGTAAGTTATTTTAAGCAAAACATGTTCAGTATTCACAGTGACAGATCATTTTAAAATAAGTCAGATATTTTAAAATGTGAAACCATTTACAACATGGATACAAGTTTCTATTAAAAGCAGCTTGACTAGCAGAAAGATCTGATTTACTTTTGGAATAAATCCAGTCCTTACAGGCCCAAAAATATTACCTAATATTTTTTAGAGTTGGTTATATTATACCCAACTATTTTCAGGCCCTCTTTCCCTAACCAGTCTAGGAGGGTGTCTGCTGGTTGCTATTCATCTTTTCTTCCACACTCCATAAATTTCAGGCAGAATTATTTTTTGTCCAAGTTTGAGTGGTGCATATCAGCTGTTTTGACTGTGGGGATGGGGCCATCAAAGGTCTAGACCAATCCTTCCATCATTTCATGTTTACCTCTGCACTTTCTAGAAGCAGATCTTCGTTATGGAGTTGGGGGGAGCGGTGGGTAATTTCCTGCTTTGTAGTGATTGGAACCAGCTGGATCTTATTGTTTATGAGGTCCTTGATTGGGGTTGTTAATCTTGGCCAATCAGAATTTATAGGTCTTTTACTCTAAATTCTGTGCCCTATGATCCTGCCACACTAGCTACCTGACAAAGGAACAGCACTCTGAAAGCTTGTACTTCCAAATAAACTTGTTGGACTATAACCTGGTGTTGTGTGACTTTTAAGTATATTCTCTGAATTATTGCTTCCAATAGTATTTACCAATATGACCCCATTTTAACACTTGAAAATTAACATGATTCCATGCACCAGAAAAATCAAACAATAAAAAGGTATCATGATAACATTCAATGTATAATTAGTAAACTTCGCTTATAATAAGTCATACCAATATGAAAATCTGTATTAAGAACATTTTTACAAAGTACATTATTTCAGCAAAACTCTCCATAAACCCTCCTGACAGAAGACACAATGAAGCCCCTAACTCTGTGATATAGGATGTATGATTTATGCATATTCTAAGATCATTTTTTTTTAAATTGCATTTTGGATTTTGAATTAGTGTCATATCTGATTTTCTGTGTGCCTGAAGTTCTAGTAGCTGGTCCTTTAAAAAAGTTTGTGAAAACTAGTCTTCAGAACTGTTTTTGTGCATGTCAATAATGGGACAAGTTGTCACAAAGGTGGGGGTGCTTTACAAATTCCTGCTGTCTACCATTTTGCTAGTAGCAGAAAGGTAGACACATCAACTGCTTGAGCCACTTGAGTAGCCAATTCAGTCTCGTTTCAGTCTTCATGAGCATTTAATTTGGAGTGAGAGGACCTGGTGTTGCATGGAGTGACTAGTGGGTGAAACCTAGTGACTTTCTAACAGGTTTTGATGGGGATTGGGTCCTTCCTTTACAATCCACATTAGGACCCTTGTGTGACAATGACCACAATCTGGACATTAGTGCTGTTGACATTTGTTGGCCTTGATTGCTGGTGGTTACCTGTGTGGCTCCACCTATTCTAAGTCCACATTTCTGTCTTTGAAGTTGCCCCACCCATTGACATGTCATCTCTTGCAGCTGCAGTCTCAACAGTGGCCACAGAAGACTGTGGTGCTGCTGAGCTGCTGGCTCTGAATGGGCCAACAATCATTGGGGATCCTGAATTGGCTGATCTTAGCAAAATGTTGCTTGGCTCCCATTGCTTGCCAAATTGTAACTGCCTCTAGCCTTCAGCTCTCCTGAGTAAATTCAGTCTGATTTTTTTTTCCAATTTCTCCATTACAATTATAATAAGTTTGATCAGATTTTCCTACTTAGCACCATAAAATCAATAAACAGACAGTAGCCCATGCCTTTTGTACAGAAAAGGTAGCTCAGATTGTGTCAAATTTTGGAAGATTAATGTTTGAAGGATTATTTGAAATATTTTAATGTAATGGCCCATAGTGATTAAATAAATGTTGATATTTAATATTTTGGAACTTAGATCAAATAACACTATTGATGCTTTTATCACTTACTGTATTCTTTAACTTCCTGTCCAAACAACAGATCAAATATCCTCAATGGAAATGAATTCTGAATTCTTAATAAACTCCATGAACTAATCTGCTGGAGTTTTCTTTTTCAGGATTTAATGAGATAAACTTGGCTTGCAGGGTTTGTTTGTTTGGAGTCAATGCTTATGCCTGTTTCTCTGTATAAAGTATAAAAAGGCTCGGCCAGAAACTGTTTTGGCTGATGTTCAAAATATATATCAAACAACATCAGATGTCAGCATTGTTTATAGAAATGAAGGATACTTCTGAAACCTGTGCCGAAGCAATAAATAAAGAGCTTTTCAAAACTGTCATTTCTCGTTTGTCAATTCCTTCCTCCTGATTAATGACAATGAAGATTATAAACTGTTCTCTTTTTGAGGCGTTTTACCTATTCACGGTGTTGAACAGAATGTCACCCCTTTTGATATTGAATGAACATGATAATTGTTTTTCCCATTTCCCCTATTTCCTGTCCTCCTCTCCTTCCTCTTATGCCTCGTATTGAGTTTCATGGCTGTTGATAATCATACATTACGTTCTATAAAAGTGGTCATCATTATGACCATTGACACTCATTGCATAGTTGGTTAACATTGGTGCAAGAATTATTTTTTTCTTCTTGTTCTGTGATAGACCTGATAAGTACAGTGGGATGGAAGTGGTAGGCAAGTGAAAAATATGGTGATGATAGAACACTGACTGTTCTTTGCGTCTTGCCCAGTAGAAACTTGCTAGGAATTAACTATTTTTGGGTATTTACTCTCATCCACTAATTAAAGTTCAACATAATTTATGTGAACTTTTTAAATTACATTCAATGAGTTCTAATGTCTGAATTATTTATTAGGGTAATGATTATTTTAATTAATGGCCCTGAATTTTTTTGTTCCACATTGAGAAGAATTGGGGAAGATCCTAATTATAACTATAAAGAATAAATTTCACATGGAGAAAAAGTAAGATTTGCCCAGTGTTGCTCTTTTGGAATGAAGCTTCTGGTCATCTGCCGCATTATTTCTTTACATAGTTTGCTGCAAACAGTTCAGTTGTTGTAAAGCATTTTGGGTAATTTTACTATGGTAAAGGTACTATATAAATGGATGTTGTTGTTGATCCATTACCACTTGCCTCAACATCCATTCATTTTCAGAGCGGATTCTTTCTAAATGTTTACGTTATGAATATTTGGATTCAACATGACCAAAAAATGTATTCTATTTTGCAAACTTAATTCAAGTCAAAATCTAGCTACCAGTTCACAGCTGGTCATACCTTGAATAATCCTATTCCATGTTACAGATTTGTAATCCTTTCCTCAGTGGAACAGATTCTATTTATTCAATAAAAGTAAAAGCATTGCCTCTGTTCAATTGCCCACCCACTGCAGATAATAAGCAGCCAAGCCAAATGGCCAACAGTATGCATAATTCCACCATGTCTATTATTGTACACAAACTATTGAAGATAATATACAGTCAGAGATTTTCCTGAGGATAAAGCTCCAACCCAAAGTAAGAAGCATATTATATTTGAAGTGGGACACCACAAAATCTGCTGCAGACATATAGTGCTATGGGCCAAGTGGCTGAGATAGCTTCAATTTGTCAGATTGAAGTCATGTCTAGTAGATATCCTTGCCCTAATATGGTATGGAGAAGCTAGGTAATGATCATTTCCCACATAATCCACACCATTGATATGAAATGGATCATTGAATACCAAGAATTTTGAGATATTTATCACTTGTTACATACATTTGGAAGTGACAAATATCATAATATCTGCTGTCACACTGAAGTGCTTTATTTATAAAACATTCCACTTTACATTTGCAATATTAAGGCTTCAGTGACTGTTTGGAAACTTTGTTGCATGATCCGTACATTCAGGCTCCAACAGATAGGTGAACAAGTGATCGTTAATATTGACGATTGGAAGTCATTGTTTGGAGTTCAAAATTCTGCAGCCAATGTATTTTTGTTGCATGTAAAATTAATTGATTGGATATGATATGGCAGAGTAGTTTTCTTTTGAATTGTGGAAAATGTATATTTTGATCTCATCGGTCCTGTTGTATTTTTGAGTCATGCCTTGGGGGTAAAACATTCCAATGAAACAGATGTACATGTACTCGCAGCTCATGGAGTTAGTTGTGTCAAATTTTACAATGTAATGATTGCCCTTCCTCCCCTGCCTTCCAGTTGAAATGTGTTAGTCCAGCCAGGAGTGCGAGCCCTAAAAGAAGGCTTGTTGTAAGAATCAGACAGCTGCCAGTCAAGTCTTGCCATCCACATACAAAAGAAAAGCTATGAGGTATGGAAAAGGTACCTACACTACAACAGAGGGAAGACATAGTCTCTGGCACACCTGGATGGTAGCTACTCACTTCTGGGAATTATCATTCAAACACTGAATAGAATAGAATAGAATAGAATATCCTTTATTGTCATGTGTACTCCATTGTTGAAGTACAGTGAAAACCTTTACAATGTCTGCCTCTTACGTGCCATTTTAGGTACAAGTACCTAGGTACAAATGATTGCACACAGTCATTATAATTTTTCACCCAGTCTTTCTTTATGGGTACAAAGAATGTCTTTTTGAAGGTGGTAATATTATCTGAAGAGCGACAAAAATAAGTCAGGAGCTTCCAAGTGAGTCAGCAACGAAGGATGTAAGGCACAGTCCAGCTCTAGAACCAACTCTGCCATATGTTCCTTCTCCTTTAAATAGCACAAACTCCATGTGTTGCTATGGAATGAAAACGTCATGGCTGTTTCCTGCACCACAAACGTTGACCAGCATGAGGGTGTTTCTGTGGTTAGATACCACCTGAAAATTAATTGATTGCAAATCCTTTCTCATCTTGAAGGCGGTTGACATTGATACATGATTGATGTAAGGATGATACCCACGTGGGCACCATATGTGGCTCTTTGTTGAGGAACACTGCCAATTTGTGAAAACTGTGCATCCTGTCCATCTGATGCCTTCTAGCCACAGAAGAAATGATGAAGGTGTTAACACTTGCAAACAAAGTAGCTGTCACTTCCCTGACATGTGTGCACTGCAGACTGCCTGATATCTCCTGGGTGGCTTGGAAGGATGCGGTTGCATGAAAGCTTCATGTTGTGGTAACATTCACTTTTATGGGAAGATCCATCTCTGATCCAGATGTTCTATGCTGATCATTGTGTGGCAAATGAGTCAATTCTATAGCAGTCTATCTTGTGGATAGGGTCGGATTAATTCAGGGTTCCTTTGCTAGATCCAAGTGCAGTTCCCAGGATGAGAAGGGTGCAGCCAAAAGGCCTCAAGGCTCTTTGAGCCTGCAACTGTTGGCTGCTCAGAGACTCTTCTCTTGAACCTCAATTACACAGTGTGTGCTGGAAATCCATAACCTCACCCCACCGAAACATTGCCCTAATAAAATGTGACAGCAAAGACAGCAGTAACTAGGAAAGATGGGGAAACAATGTTGTTGGGAATGGGGAGAAACAAAAATCCCAAAAAAGAAAACGGAACTTTGAGACAACAGGAAACAAAATGGGAAGAAAATTACAAAATCTGTTAACTTGGAACCATAGTGGTGTGACTGTACAAGAAACATGAGATCAAATAAGCAGAAGCAGCGAAAGAAAATGGGTCCAATTTCATTTGCCACTCAAGTCTGCCCAAGTTTCCTGAGTATGAGTACAAGGAGTGTGAAGAAATTCTTTTATTAGAACATGTTATTTATCAATGGGCCAATAGTAAAATATCTGTCACTTTAGAATAGGTCCCTTGATATCTATCTTTTCTGTACTTATTCACTTTGTTTAATTCTTTGTTTTCCAGCATAACTTTGAGAAGGTTTTATTATCTCTTTCTTCCTAATAAAGTCAACTACTGCTTCATTTGTAATATTTCTGACTTAAACCACACAATAAATACCCGAGAAAGGAGATCTGATCGTCTTCAAAACATCACAATCACAGGATGTCTAACCGTGTGACCCAAACTGAGCTTGTCTTTTGAGGAAAAAAATACAATTCTGGTATCTCCCCATGAATTAGAATCCCTACAGTTTGGAAAAAAGCCATTTGGCCCAATAAGTCCACACTGACTTTCCGGAGAATATCCCAGACTCACTTCCTTACTCTATCCTTGTAACTCTCCACTTCCCATGGCTAATCTACCTAAGCTACACATCTTTGGACTGTGGGAGGAAACCAGAGCACCTGGAGGAAACCCACACAGACACGGGGAGAATGTGCAAACTCCACACAGAATGAGTCCTGAGGCTAGAATCAAACCCTGGTCGCTGGCACTGTGAGATGCCATGGAGTCACCGTGCCACCTATCATTTCTTTCACCTGTTCTTTGAATAAGTCAATATCCTATTTTCTGCTGCTCTTCATTACTCTCAATGCAAAAATTCTGGGATTTGATATTTAATCACATATGGGTCAGTTATAGAACTTTTAAAAATGGTGCTTCCACGTGTTGTGTCAGTATCTTGATTTTTCCATAACATACAGCTATTACCTAAGTAAGTGTTGCGAGTGGGGGGGAGCTCAAAGCCCACTCTTCTCCATTAAGTTAACTGAGGCAATTTTAAAATGATAAATTGGCAAACTTGATCAGTCTCCCACCTGTTTATGCACAGCTTCTGGGTGCAATGCAAGGAAACTTTAAGTCATGTTTCAGTCAAACAAGCATTTCTGAAAAAGGAGATTATTCACTCAAAGCAGTTCAACTACCTTCCCATTAAATGTTTGGCCAATTTTCTGATCTATGAGGCTACTGGTCCTCCTCTCCCACCTCGTCCACTTTGCAAGACAGTGGCAAGCACTGTCATGGCTCCCGTCTGCCTTTTAAGAACGATACTCTAGAATCCTTTACCACTTCCTGGTTTCAATTGGACGCTGAATTCATCATTGTCTTAATCAGGGGATCTGCATTGGTGTCATGACTGGGTATCTGCCTTAAACTTGCTCTTCTCTAGTTTTCACCACACTCTCTTGTCCTACTCTATAAGATCTTTTAGAGTCAGCACTTTTCAAGGATGAGGAATTTGATCTAGCCATTCCTCATAGTTTATACTATTAATGTCATAATAAGTTTACTACTTTTAGCTGATTTGTGGAGGTACTGGCTGTCTCTATTATATGATAATAGTTTGGATCAAATCCAATATTCCAGAAAGTCATCATGACTCCTGAGAATTCGAAAGCAAGTGACTTGATGATGTATGTTCACCTTATTAGGTGTTTTGCAATGTTTAAACATGGTCAGTATATCAACCAACAGCCTTTTTCAATTTTTACTTGGGAAATTCTATCTCATTTATTGTAGACCATGTACAGCACATTTTGACCATATGCACCATATGGTGTCTGTCTATATTAAACGTCTGTCACCAAAATACCCAAATGTAAGATTTGAACTGCTTTTATTGGGTTTGTGTTATCCCTTTATGTCTCATTTGAACTCTGCCTAGGCATGTTCCTGTGTCCCCAAGAGCTCTACTGGCTGGAATGTGATTGCTGCTAGGACCACCCAAACTAGACAGATTGAAAGGCAGTTGGCCAGACATGTGAGACAGGCTAATAACGCATCCATTCAGAAATGCCTTTTATTCTTGAAACAGGCAAGAAAAAAGTTGAGTTTATTACAGATTTCAAAATATAAACACCAACTACAGAAAATCTTGGTCTGCTGGTTGCAAGGCAAGATGTTTCTCTGATGTGGAATTTAACATTTGCTCTGGACAGAACACAGTGAATAAAGTAATATTGTCACTAGGTACAGGAGTCTCCAGATAACAAACGTGCTTGCAGCCACTTCCTTGCCTTATTCTTTAAACCTACTGGACATTGTATGGAGATGCTGATGTTAGACTGGGGTGTAGAAAGTTAAAAATCACACAACATCAGGTTATCGTCCAACAGGTTTAATTGGAAGCACTAGCTTTCGGGGTGCTCCTCTTCATCAGGGCTCCGAAAGCTAGTGCTTCCAAATAAAGCTGTTGGATTATAACCTGGTGTTGTGTGATTTTTTAGCTACTGGATATTACTTATAAAGGATCATTTTGTGCAATCTTTTTGAGACTGTTATAGATTAGGTTAATTGCCCCCACTAATTTTTGGGATGTCAGTTCTCAAATCAGGTTTAACATTGACCCGAAAAGATTTAGTTCAGAAGGCACCTGATCATAATTTATAAGGTTAGTTTCATTCAGGATACTTTTGCTTGCTCCAGTTCTAGTTGTTGACTTCATAGCCTCACCAGTTGTTTGGATCAGGAAAATGAGTCTGGGTTGTTAGAAAATGGCTGTCACCTTCTATTAATATGGGAACTACATTTGCTTGTTTTCAAGTAGATTAACAGCATTCTCCTCCTGCACTTCACAGTGATGAATCCCCAAGTCTGACAAGTTGAAGAAGCATCCAACTGCCACACAGGTTGCAGACTGAGTCAAGCAAAGAAATATGCAAACCCTGTGAGGTAGTTCTTTCCCAATCCTTCTTCCCCTTGTGTTTATCAGCTTGGAAACGTGTATGCTTCCTCGACAACGTGTTCTCTTTAGGTGTTTTTTTTGCCTTCCAAAATTCTTCTGTTATGGACTCAGTTGTGGTTTATTGAAGCGTGGCCTTTGGGGATTTCAGCTCCATGTGTTTCCATGCTCTACCAAGTTGTCACTGCCTTGGCGTTTTATTTCCTCCTGTTGGTCCTGTGTTCAATTTTGTTAGCGATTCATTAAAGCTGTATTGTTTGGATGGATTTTGTAAATTTCCTGTACAAGTGTTTTGCCTGCAGAAAGATTTATAATGTCATGCTCCAAGAGAGGGTTTGTATTTCATGTTATATTCTCTGCTGCTGGAAGAAAGCAACAGGATTTAATACATTAGTGCATTGACAAATTCAGAAAATATTTTGTTTTCTCTTTAACTCCATCCAAAAGGTCATTGAGTAAGTATATATCAATATTTGGGAAGAAATAAATTTGCAAAGGTCACACTCTTTATATTTGTTACTATGAACATGCCACATGAAAGACTTACATTAACTCAGATAGTTATTACGTTAAGACTGGTGTCCATTATTGGGATTTATGAGGAACTCTTTTTGTATTTTTCATGGGACGTACGTATTGCCAGCATTTGTTGCCCAACATTAATTGCTCTTGAGAAGGTGGCTGTTTATATCTTCTTAAACTGCTACAACCCTATATGGTTGCTGTCAGGTAAGGACTTCCAGCAATGAAGGAATGATGTAAAGCTCCAAATCAGGATTGGATGGCTACTGGTTCATCGTATTCTGATGGCCTTGTTCTTCTAGGTAGTAGACATTATGGATTTGGAAGTTGCTGTCAAATTAGTGCGTTGCTGCAATGCATCTTGTGTATGGTACACACTGCTGCCACTGTGTTGGTAATGGAGGGAATAAATGCTGTGGTTATTGGGTGGAGTACTAATTAAGTGACCTACTTTGTTCCAGATATTATTGAGATCCGTTCAAGCTGGTAGGGTTGCACCTTTCCCAGCAAGTGGACAGAAACCATCACACTCCTAATCTGTGTATGGTGCATAGTGAACAGACGACGCAGAATCAGGAGGTGAGTCATTCACTTCAAAATTCCCAAGTCTCCAGCTATTATCCAGTTATGTACCCTGGTGGGATAAGGACAGGGGCATAAACTGTTGAAGGGAAAATAATGCTTCCCATCAAAATTAGCAGAACCAGACAGGTGAAGAATGTGTGACTCTCTCTGTGCAGCTGATTTTAACCCCAGTGGAGGTGTGACATTAGATCCTCAGAGGAGGCCTTTCCAAGAGATAACAGGCTTTCGTCTTGAACCAGAGTCTCTATGTAGCCCAAACAATGTGTGGAGGAAGAAGACAGCATTTAAGGGTTTCCAGAATCAGGTGCAGTGACTGATAGAAGGGTTTGAGGTGACAGAAATGTTTTTTCACTCAGACGGTGGTGGGTTTCTGAAGTACGTGGTTGGGTTTTACGGTTGAGGTGGGAAAATTCTTAATTCTTGTAAAAAGCATCTACACCCAAAGTGCTGTAACCTGCAAGGTTATGGAATAGGTGATGGAAAGTGGAATTAGAATGGATGGCCAATTTAATCAGCCGGCTCATGTGTGATAGCCTTAATGGCCGCTTTCTGTGTTGTAATCTTTCTATGGCCTTGTGACACGTGGATTCAGGTATCAATGGTTCGATCTGTGAAAACTCCAAAAATATTTTTTATGTGCCTTAATGTATTTTGAGAAACTTTGGAAGTCAGCAATGTTTTACTTACTGGTTAACTGAGAATAAAGAAATTCAAGGATAAAGTAACGGGAACTTTATGGTATATGAACTAGCATCATGACCTGCTTCCAGAGAGAAAATAAAAAAAGGAAGTTTTATATTTATGCAGCACCTTTTTCAACTTCAGAAAGTCCTGAAGTGTTTTTTAAGGACTTTTTAAAAGGAAGTGTGGTCACTATTATAACTTTGAAACTGCAACAATTAATTTGTGAACTGACAGTGGTATGACAATGACCACAACAATTGTTTATAGTTGTTGGCTCAAAGATAAATATTGATCATAACAGCTGAATGAACCACATCTCTCCTTTTGAAATGTTTTACAGCCATCAAAGAGTACAGATCGGGCTTTGGTTTAACATTTCAGTCATAAGCTGGGATCAAGATGACAGCCTGGATTTTGTGCTCATGCCTCCGGAGACTGGCTTAAATCTAAAATCTTTTAACTCCGAGCTAAGAGTACTACCACAGAACATGGCTAAACTGTCAATTCATTTTGTTTGAAAACTGTGTTACAGTCAGAACAAAGAATTTTCAAATCTTGAAATAAAAAGAGAATGTTGGGTGTGCTCAGCAGGTCAAGCAGTGTGTGTGGAGAGAAAAACAGAATTTCCAGCATTTTGTTCATGTGGAAACTTTTCACGTTTGAACCTGAAGCACATTACATTTTCAGGGAATTTTGAGCATGTGATTCTCTTGATCATATAGCAGTGGATTTAAAAGATACCACAGCACATGATGGAAGACGAGTTGGGTATTCTAGTGTCCATTCCTGATGAAGGGCGTTTGCTCAAAACGTCGATTTTCCTGCTCCTCGGATGCTGCCTGACCTGCTGTGCTTTTCCAACACTACTCTAATATAGACACTATTCTACTGTCAAACCTGTTCCTCTATACCCCATTGAAACAAAAATCCCATCATTCATCTCATTTGTTTCTGGGTCTTTATTTGCAAATTGATTGTCAGTCAGTCTACAAATGATTTATCATTAACATCCTCTCCATACTTACATTATCAAGACTCCTCAGGATTATACATATTTCAATCAAGTCATCTCTAACATTTGATAGCCCTACAAGACTAACCATTGCTCACTCTCTGCACTGCAGTCCGATATATACCTTGATCATAAGGAGATGACCAAGTGTGGGGATATCCTGGACTGTGTGAGGACTGTGCCTATTACTGATGGTACCAGAGCTCCCTCACCTACATTTGCCCTGCTCCCTGACCCCAACTGGACTGAAGAGAAGCCCCAATCCTGTTTCTGATATTGTCATTTGGTTAAAGAGGTATGCAGTGTGTTTGCTACACAGGAAACTGGCAATTCTGAATACTCTCACTAAAGCGCTTTGCCAACCTGCAGACTTTGCCATGTTACTTTAGGCAGCAGTATCGACATAACTATAATGTAGCATGAGCCAGGAGAAAATCAAGCAATCACTTTACGTGAATGTGCTTAATGATGGTTTTTTGATCCTTCCTTCGGATGACACACCCAGCTGCATGAGATTAAAGTTGAAAATGGTGCTATGACATCAAGTCAGTGTTGCTTTCTGACTAACATCATGCTTTGCTTACTGTGTTTACTTCTGATATATGGTTTCAGTAACAATGTAAATGACCAATTTAAGATTGTGTCTTGTACAGCCCACACATTGCACGCAGAAAATGTGGATGTGACACAAAACACATCTTTTCTTTTGGTCATTCTTTACATCAAAGATATCTGTTGAAGACAGCAGAATGTGCAAAGAGAAAACCTGAGACAGCATTACTGGGACATTGCTCATTATAGCTTCACAATGTTATCAGATATATCCTGAACAAAACTGGTGCTGAAAATCCTGTGCAATATAATTCAATATAATTCAATTTCTTTCATTACAGTAAGTGGAACTCTGATGTGTCTCATTTTGTTCTTGATGACAGGTTTTTTTTAGATTCCCTATAGTGTGGAAACAAGCTCTTTGGCCCAACAAGTCCACACCGACCCTTCGAAGAGTAACCCACCCAGTCCCATTTCCCTCTGACTAATGCTCCTTACACTATGGGCAATTTAGCATGGCCAATTCACCTGACCGGCACATCTTTGGACTGTGGGAGGAAACCGGAGGAAACCCACGCAGACACAGGAAGAATGTGCAAACTTCACACAGTCACCCGAGGGTGGAATCAAACCTGGGTCCCTGGTGCTGTGAGGCTGCAGTGCTAACCACTGAACCACCATGCTGCCCAAGATACATTTCGGTCAAACATTGTGGTGTATATGACCTGAAAAGTTTTTGGTTTCTAGATTTAGATCTAGACTTTATTGTCACATGTACTCACGTACAAAAGTACAGAAGCACAGTGAAAAGTTTTCAATGTTGCCACACCTGACGCCATCTTAGGTACAAGTACCGAGGTCCACAGTGTAGCCTGGAAGGAGGGATTTAGCCTATAGCTTTTTTATGTAATGACCACATCTGTTTATTTTTCTGCACTTTTGTGGACTAAAATACAAAAAGAACTGTTTTAAAAACCAAGGCTTAAGAGATTTGGATGTAACATATGTGTAAATGCTTAATAAGTTTGCAGATGACACCAAAATTGGAGCTTTAGTGGACAGCAAAGAAGGTTACCTCAGAGTACAATGAAACTTTATCAGGAGGGCCAATGGGCTGAGACATAGCAAATGGAGTTTAATTTAGAGAAATGTGAAGTGCTGCATTTTGGAAAGGCAAATCAGGGCAGGGCTTATACACATAATGGTAAGATCCTGGGGAATATTGCTGAACAAAGAGACCTTGGAGTGCAGTTTCATAGTTCCTTGAAAGTGGAGTCACAAGTAGAGGGTAGGGAAGAAGGCATTTGGTAAGCTTGTATGTATTGATCAGTGGATTGAGTATAGGAGTTGCTACAGCTGTACAGGAATTGGTTAAGCCACTTTTGGAATCTTGTGTTCAATTCTATTCTCTCTGCTCTAGGAAAGATGTTGTGAAACCTGAAAGAGTTCAGAAAAGATTTACAAGGATGTTGCCAGGGTTGGCAGGTTTGAGCAATAGGGAGAGGCTGAATAGGCTGGAACTATTTTCCCTGGAGTGTTGGAGGTTGAGGAGTGACCTTATATAAATTAATAAAATCATGAGGGGCATGGATAGGGTGAATAGTCAAAGTCTTTTCCTTATGGTAAGGGAATACAACACTAGAGAGCATAGGTTTAAGGTGAGAGGGGAAAGATTAAAAAGGGACCTTAGGGGCAACATTTTCACTGAGTCGGTGGTGCATGTATGGAATGAGCTGCCAGAGGAGGTGGTGGAAGCTGGTACAATTACAACATTTAAAAGGCATCTGGATGAGTATGTGAATAGGGAAGGTTTTGAGGGGTATTGACCAAGGGCTGGCAAATGAGATTAGATTAATTTAGGATATCTGGTCAGTGTGGATAAGTTGGACCAAAGGGTCTGTTTCTATGCTGTACATCTCTATGACTCTATGACTAAGACCATAAGATGCAAGAGCAAAATTATTCCACCTAGCCTATCAAGTTTGCTTCACCTTTCAATGAGATCATGACTGATCTGATAATTTGTAATTCACTTTTCTGTCTTATTTCCTGATTTAAAATCTATTTTAGTCTTGAATATATTTAATGGACCAGCCTCAGCTGCCCTCTGCCGTGAAGAATTCCACTTCATTACATGCTGAAAGAAGAATTTCCTACTCAACTCAGTCTTAAATGTATGACGCTTTATTCAGAGATCAGGCCCTCTGGTCCTTAACACTCACATAGGAAATATCCTTATCACATCTCCCCTGTCAAGACCACTAAAGATCTTCAATAGGTCACCTCTCTTTCTTCTGAGTACTGTTATGAAGATGTGGGTATACCTTTAAGAGAGTTAAAAGCAGCAGAACTACCAGACACAGCACGAAGTGTACTCAAAAAGGTAACACTGGGTCGAACAACTCGATTAGTTTGTTGCTTGGAGATAAAATCAAATTCGAATTCGGCCATTATACCCGAAACATAACAAACTCCAATCAAGTTTGAACTGAGTATATTGACAATCTTGAGGGCCAATGACATAATCCAATGCTCTGGAGTATAAGACCAGGGAAAATTGAACAGTTGAGAGGCGAGCTGCCACGACCTAGCATGTAAACAGACTGCCTGAAAAATACCTCTCTTAAAAAGCACTTTTTCGATCAGTAACCTGTAAAGCAGAAATTCTTAACCAGCAGAAAAGAAAATACAGGAAGATCTGAAGACAAGAGCAGAAAGTTGTCCTGATTTCTGTATTGCTATATTGAATTCTTCAAATAGCTTTAGACAGTATTTTTAACTGTGGTGCAGTAGTTGATTGCTTTCAAAACTTTTAAACATGTCTCTTTGTAATACTGTACCTCGGTTTTGCTTATCGTATTTACTCATGCTTTTCATGCCTTTTCCAATGTTTTTAACAATCCACATAGTGACTACCTTCTCCTTTGAGGGTTTTCCCACCATCTACAGACAAGGTGGAGTTTTTATTTTGCTTTTTCCAGTGAGAAATGAATGTTCTTCCTGTCTTTTATTGGGTGAGATACCAAGCTGCTGCTTCTTCACAAACCTTAACTCTAAAGTTCTGTGAACCTCCCTTCTAATCTTTTGGTTTAATTGCTGAATCTTGGTCTTTTAAAATCTTGAATTCTTTCTGACTTTTTCTGCCAGGTTCTTTGACGAGATTTCTTCATTTGTTTTCTTGTTTTCAGAGTAAATAAATTTGGAGACCTTCCTGATTTTGTAGCCCTATGTCTGAAGGTATTTCTGGTCTTTTTACTATTCTTTGCAGCTGGGCCCTATTGGACCTGATGCCTATGTAGATACGCTCTTTGTGAGAAGGGAGAATTCTCCTTTATATTCCCTTACATTCCATTTCTCACCCACAAGTGGAAATGTTTTCTTGTATGCCAATTATATCAAAACACATTCATGACCTTAAACTTCTATCTGATGTCCCCTCATGTTTTTGAGAAGAGAGTTCCAGCCTATTCAAACTTTCCTGGCAAGGTTTATTCTCCCAATTCTGGTATCATGGCAGAAAAGTTTTTTTTAACGCCTTCATATGTCCTTTCCACAATATGGAAGCCAGGCTATTTACAGTTTTCCAGAGTGGTTTAACCAAGATGAGTGAGATATTAAACAAATATTTCATGTCTGTATTTACTGTACAGTGAGATATGGAAGCTAGGGAAGTTGGGGAAATTAATAGTAATGTCCTGAATACAGACCATACTATAAAAGAGCAGACACTGGAGGTCTTAAAATGCATAAAGGTAGATAAATCCCTGGGACTTGATCAAATATATCCCAGGGCATTGTGGGAAGCTAGGGAAGAAGTTGTGGGGCTCCTAGCAGAGATACATGTATCATTGGCAGCTACAGGTGAGCCAGAAGATTGGAGTGTGGCTAATTGTGTACCTTCATTTAAGAAAGTCTGCAAGGAAAAGCCAGGGAACCATAGAGCAGTGAGTCTGACGTCAGTGGTAGGTGGGTTATTGGAGAGGAATCTGAGAGACAGGACTTAGATGCATTTGGAGAGGCAAGGACTGATTGAGAATAGTCAGCTTGGCTTTGTGTGTGGGAAATTGTGTCTCACAAACTTGATTACGTTCTTTGAGGACGTGACCAAGAAGATAGATGAGGGCAGAATGACAAACATTGCCTACATGGACAAGGCCTTTGACAAGTTTCCACCTGCTGGACTGGTTAATAAAGTTAGATTTCATGAGATCTAGCCAATTGGAAACAAAATTGTCTTGATGTTTGGAGACCGAGGGTGGTGGTAGAGGGTTGTTTTTTGGACTGTAGGACTGTGACTAGTGGTGTTCCTCAACGGTTGGTGCTAGATCCACTGTTGTTTGTCATTTATATAAATGATTTAGTTGGTAATGCATGAGGCACGATTTGTAAGTTTGCAGATGACATCAAATTTGCTGAAATAATGGACAGTGAAGAATATTATCTCAGAGTACAATGGGATCTTGATCAGCTGCACACAGGGCTGCGGGGTGGCAGATAGCATTTAATTTAGTTAAATATGCGGTGTTGCATTTTGGTAAGACAAACCAGGGCAGGACTTACACAGCTATTAGTAGGGTTTGGGGAGTGTTGTGGAATAGATTATGGATTCAGATTAGTAATTGCTTGAAAATGGTATGACAGATAGACAGGATGATGAAGAAGTCATTTGGCACAGTTGTCTTCATTGGTCAAAGCATTGACTATAAGAGTTGGTTGTACAGAGCATTGGTGAGGCCACTTTTGGAATACTGCATACAATTCTGGTTGCCCTGCTTTGGGAAGGATATTATTAAATTTGAAAAGGTGCAGAAAAGATTAAAAGGATGTTACTGGGACTGGAGGGTTTGAATTATAAGGAGAGGTTGGATAGGGTGGGACCTTTTTCTCTGGAGGATAGGAGGTTGAAGGGTGGCTTTATAGAGGTTTATAAAATCATAGGGGGCATAGATAAGGTGAATAACAAAGGTCTTTCAACTTGAGTGGGAGAGTTCAAAGCGCATAGGTTTAAGGTGGGAGGGGAAAGATTTAAAAGGGACCTGAGGAGCCAGTTTTTCCATGCAGGGGTTGGCTTGTATATGGGATGAGCTGCCAGAAGAAGTGGTGGATACACTTACAACACAAAGGTCATTTGGACAGGTCCATGAATAGGAAAGGTTTAGAGGGATACAGATCAAAAGCAGGCAAAAGCAGTTTCAGTTGGGAAACTTGGTCGGCATGGATGAGTTGGCTGGCAGGATCTGTTTGCATGCTGTATGACTTTATGACTCAATAAGCACAACTACATTTAGTCAGATATATTCACCTGGACTTTTGGGAGCTAATTAAAACAAATCAAAGCTCCGACAAAAGCTAGAATTCCTTGCCTGTGACTGCATACAACATCAGTAGAATGGGTTGAGCCAATATAAGAGGAAGATTTACCCCTTTAGAGCCATTACATTTTACAATAAAAAAAACTGTATTTCTTTCTCGACCTAGTTTACAAAGGCAGATTCCAGAAGAAGGTGGGTGATAGTCTCTTCCCCACTAGAGCTCCCATGAGTGCAGTGTATGATTCATGTAACTCTTCATTAACTCACTTTGAAAAACTCTACAGATTCCCGAATGAGTCCTGAAGCTTGAAAGTGAACAAATATCACGCCACTATTTAAGAAAGGAGCAAGAGAGATCAGTAAAAAAAAGTGGGGTTTGGAATGGTACAACACAATAGTGCACAGTAAATTCAAGATAGCTTTCCGTAGAATAGCATGATGTGGACAAACAAAGTTGATGAGCTGAAGACCATTTTGAAAGCTGAAGAGTCATCTTTCCTAAATCAGCAGCAAAAGGCAAGGGCTGCGCTGAAGCATCAGTTTACTTGTGCCATCTTCCATCAAAGCACAAGCCATCATTCACACATAGTGAGGCCACTAAGAAAACTGATTGTGCCCATGACTCTTGATTCAAAGATGTTAAGGACAAAGGAGAAATAATAATGGCAAATCGGAGCATGTCCCCTTGGTACTTCAAGCAAAATGAATGGAAACATTGAGTGAAGATACCTTTCACCAACTACAGAAGGCCCTGAGGACTGTGAATGCTTTTTGGTGCAGTTGTATGGATGCATCAACATTACCGACAGAACCCAGCTGTCTCCTCCACACTTCACTTCAGCTCTGATGAAGAGTCATCTAAACTCGAAATGTTCGCTTGTTCTTTTTCCATGGATGCTGTCTGACCCGCTGTGATCTCCAGCATTTATTGTTTTCTGAACCCAGCTGATATTTTTACATGCATGATTTTTAAGGACATAACAAGTAAAAAGGATCTCCTAAGAGAACTCAGTGTCAGGATATCTATAATTAATTCAAAAGATGTTTTAAAAATATTCATTCTTGGGAGGAGAGTGACACCGGCTAGGCCAGTATTTATTGTCCATCCCAGAAAGTAGTTAAAAGTCAGCCACATTGCTGTGGGTCTGGAGTCACACGTAGGTCAGACCAAGTAAGGATGGCAGTTTCCTGCCCTGAAGGACATGAGTGAACCAGATGGGTTTTTCCTGATAATCGATTCATGGTCATCATTAGACTCTTAATTTTCTTGAATTCAAATCCTAATATTTGCCACGACGAGATTTGAACCCAGGTCCACAGAACATTACCTGGGCCCCTGGATTAACATTCCAGTGATAATACCACTACACCTTCACCTAGTGGTCTTGGGAAAAAACATACTAATGAAAAACTGATACTCATTGCAAGTGATGGTCTACCAGCCAAGCTTGGTACAAATGCGGGTATTGTTGAATTTTACAAAAAAAACCCTGGTTTCCCCTTTTCTCAATGACCACTGTATACTTGATGAGCAAGCATTAGTAAGTGTTTCATATAATGAAAGTTGTTGTTAAGATTATAAATTTGATTTGAGCATGAGCCCTTAAGCACTACTTGGTTAAATCATTACTTGATGAGTTCTGTGCTGCCGACAGTGAATTCATCCTCGTGCTTCTGCAAAGAGGTTATGCAGAGGAAAGGTTCTGCAAAGATATTTAAATCTGATGCCTGGAGTTGTCACTCTTCTGAAATGAAGGGGTGAAGTGTGCACTGAGCTTTCAGACAACGTGTTGCTCAACGTTTGCTTCTTTACATCAAAGAGCTGAAATATGGGCTGCAGGGAAAAGATAATGATCAATGATGTGAATCCATTTGTATTGAAACTGGTTCTATGATACACCCAAATGCAAAATAAAATGCTGCAATATGTCCCAATTTTACAGGAAATACTAGAAAAAGATTGAAAATAAGTAAAAACTGGTTCCTTCCAGAAAACTGGTGTATACCTGTGTAAGTTAGGGGAATTCAATAGACAATTTCAAGAATTAGATATGATGGAACAAATCATCATGTTGTCCATAATCCATCCCTTCAAGTAGACATTGATGAGTTTGGCCACCTGATTCCAACAGATGTTGGATTTCCAAAACAATGGAGTTGATTGAGAGATAATTACTGTGCAGATCAAGGGTCAGCAATTTTGGGGAACTCGTAAACAGCATCTTGGTCTTTTAAAGAGAAAGTTTGCTTAGGCTCCAGATATTTCTGTGAGATAACATTCTCCAAAACAAAGATAACTGAGTCCACCTTATAGCCATCTGATGGACTATACACAACTAGCAGACTCAAGCTACAAGCCAGACCTCAAGACAATGGCAGGTAATATGCAGACACTGGTGTGAAACATGAGAGTAGAGGACAAAATAAATAATTATGTATACTTAGTTTCAGATTTATCTAACATTAAAAGTAAGCTCTTTATTATATATTTTCTTTGCTTATGTAGACTAGATTGCACTTAAGTTTAAAAAGTGACATTGTGCTTAAAATGTTTAGGACCACTTGGTCTCGAGTTGAAGAATGAGAGGTTGAAAACTATAAAATACTTAAAGGGATAGCCAGGGGGATACAGCTAAGATATTTCTAATGGTTGGATAAGCTAGAACCAGGGAGCACTACTTAAAAATAAGGAGGATGACATTCAGAATCCAGACTGGAGAAATATTTTTATTTAGAAGTTTATGAATCTTTGAAATTCTTTACATCAGAGGGCTATAAAAGCTGAGTCTTTGAGAATATTTAACAAAGTGCTTAGTAGATTTCTGATTACCAATGGCATAAAAGATTATGGAGATAATGTGGTTAAACGTCATTGCAATGTTCAACGTGCCATGATCGTACTTAATGGCAAAACAAGCTCAATAAGCTGAATGACCCATTGCTGTTTCTACAAGGCTTCTGAACTATTTGAAAGAATTCTAGATCATCTCAGCTAACCAAAATCTGACACTGCTGGTAGGTCTGTAGAGGCTGAATCTTATTACCTGGAGCAATGTGGTTAGAATTGATTTTAAGTATTGTCAGTCAGATTTGCTTTAATGAGTTTGATTATGCCCCAACGTCTTTTTATATCCAATTGGGAATACATTAGAAAATTGCATGTTGTCCTTGATTCAATTGGCTACATTACAACATGACTACACTTCTCAACTAGTTCATGAATCATGATTACTTGAGGACATTCCAAGGACATGAATTAAACTTGAGAACTATTGTGCTTTCTTTGGCCAAGACTCACAGTCTCTCTTGACTATTTACTTCTTGTTTACTGTTTTCTTCTGAACCCTTAGGTTAGGGTTTAGGGCTGAAAATAGGATATACATCTCATCCATTTTATTCTGATTTCAAACCCACATCTCTTTACTCATTGTTGAATCAGTGTCTTTTGAATAATTTAACTGAGTCAGTACGTACTGTCCTATGTATGTGTTGTTTCATAAGGAAGTAAGTTAAAAGTATTCCATAAGCTTTTCTTATGGTTGCTGTAACTCCTCCTGCTCTAGTTTTGCACAAATTCCCAACTGGATATATTTTAATGGCTACTTTCATTATTTAATTCAACATTCTTTGCTGTATTTCCTTTAAACATGTGGTGGGAGTAGCTGAAACTGTGATCAAGCAGCATTCCACAGTGACTTTCTTCATCCTATGTGCACACTTTGATCCACATAGAAATTTTTGAATCCTTCTTCACTTTACATCAGCTACTAGTGTGGAACCCCCAGAAGTGATCCACTAGACACAAACTTCATTTCTGTTCCATTTCTTGCTGGAAGTAAATAACGAGGTACAAAGTGATCCAGTCTAATATATGTTCTGGTGGGTGCATCAAACAGACGGGGAGACTGGTTAAAAATGAGGTTTAAATGGAACAGTGAAGCAAACCTCATGCTTAAATTGATGAAAAAAATTAGATTCACATTCCAACTTACACAGCTCTCCCAACTATGTTACTGGACTTTTGAAACTGGCAGGTCTAGGCAATGGAGTTACTCATCACTCTGTAAAGAATAAGCGTTATGTGGTAAGTCAGGCCCAACAGCAGGGAAATTTAAAGGGCCAGGCACCCACATGAAACACTTTTGAAGAACCTCTATATGGTTGCCAAGTGTCTGGAAGAACACACTGTGGAGTGTTCCTAGATCTGGCAGGGAATGTAGCTATATCCTCTCTACATGGTATAGGAGGAGGTGACCTGTCCATACAGAAGTTCTAATTTGTATGGAGGTGAACTGGGAGTTGAAAGTATAAGGCAGAAATGTATTTTTCAGTCTCTGTGCTTTAGGAAAGGCCTGCTGAAATTGTCTCTGTTGTAGTTGGTCCCATGGTGCTAAGACCTATCTCTGCTGAGTTTGAGAAATGCAGGCTGCCTCATTCTTCACCAGTTCTGCTCTTCTCTCTTCTGTACTTTGGCATCACAGGACAGGTTGGTTGTGATGGTGTAGTGTTGTGTTTGGTTGATATGCCTGACACAGCTGAATAGCTGGAGGTATGGGGCTACAGATAGTGGTGGGTATGAAGTTGTCAGTATTAATAAGTGTGTAGGGGTCAGGTGGAGTGTCTGGATATTGTGTTTGAGTGCTGATAGGTAAGTGATGGCATTGTGGTGCACTGAGCAGTTTTGGAGGCTGATGGTGTGGTTAGTGGTCAACATCACAAGAAAAAGCAATTGCTAATCTTATTCAGTGCTTTAGACCTTGTACAACTCCCATAAGACCATAAGACCATAAGACATAGGAGTGGAAGTAAGGCCATTCGGCCCATCGAGTCCACTCCACCATTCAATCATGGCTGCTGGGCACTTCAACTCCACTTACTCGCATTCTCCCCGTAGCCCTTAATTCCCCGAGACAACAAGAATCTATCAATCTCTGCCTTGAAGACATTTAGTGTCCCGGCCTCCACTGCACTCTGCGGCAATGAATTCCACAGGCCCACCACTCTCTGGCTGAAGAAATGTCTCCGCATTTCTGTTCTGAATTTACCCCCTCTAATTCTAAGGCTGTGTCCACGGGTCCTAGTCTCCTCACCTAACGGAAACAATTTCCTAGCATCCACCCTTTCCAAGCCATGTATTATCTTGTACGTCTCTATTAAGTCTCCCCTTAATCTTCTAAACTCCAATGAATACAATCCCAGGATCCTCAGCCATTCCTCATATGTTAGACCTACCATTCCAGGGATCATCCATGTGAATCTCCGCTGGACCAGATGCTGGGAATTGATCCCCTTGATGAATTGGTCTTACCCCTTCCTGAGAGTTCTATTTTTCTGCAAACTCTCATTCACAGTCTTCTTGTCACCTCCAACAGTAATGCCTTCTATATCATATCTATCAGTCTGGAGCACTTTGCCTGCCTGGTGTCCAATTTTTCATGTTTGAAATGCTAGCAATATGATTCTGAGCTGTTTTCTTTTAAAGGAATAGTCCTCCTTCTGAAACAAAAGAATGTCTACATGATGTAATGTTAGCTCAGCCTTGCTGCACCGCTTCTCAAACATAAAGGTCTCAACATTAGGTACAATAATTTGCTCAGCACCAAAATTGTGGCACTGAGGTGGCAGCATGAAAATTGAATACTGCTCATTTCCAATAGATCTTGTACAGTCATGTCATAAATCCTGATCCCATGCTTGAAAATCAGGGTAAGCCATTATTTTTAACTGATCAGTTTTTGTGTTCTGCTCAAACATAATTGTGGTTCAGTTAAGTGGAGTGAACTAATTACTTTCCCCATTTGAATTTTAAAAGAGAGGTGATATTGCCTATATATAGTTTATCAGAAACAAATTAGTCAGGTTCCTTAAGTGAGAGCTAAATACCTGTCAGCACAAACTTATTCAAGCATTACTGCAAACCAAAGGTTTAAACTGTCCAACTAAATACAACCTTGCTTCTTCAAAAAGCATTCTTGGGCACACACACTCCCTCCAAATCTGGGGACAAACGATTAGGACTCTGCAGAAATTTCTGAAAAGCATTTTGGCAAAGTACAAGAATTTAAATTTTCTAAAAATGCATTAATATTAATTGTCCCAAATGGCGGCATGCAGCTAAAGAGACTTTCCAAATAAACTGTTGGCACTGTGATTTCTTATTGGCTCAAATCTTTTTATCCAAAGACAGTAGAATTGTTTTAGAATTCACTGTTAGGAACACTCCACTTATGATTAGGTCTTACCTTTGAGTTTTTGACTTACATACTGTGATGAGAGTGTTTTCAGAGAAAGAGTGAGAGAAAAGGCTGTTGTTACAGACAAGTTACCCCTCTGATTGTCTATGCTCTATTTAGCTCAATTACATCTCTTAAGAGGGTGGCATGACCTTTCTCTGAACATTCAGGAGAAGGCTGATATATTGAAGATTAGTAGATCACAAAGTTACTTATAAAGTCATAGAGTTGTACAGCACGGAAACAGACCCTTCAGTCCAACTTGCAATCCAAATATCCTAAATTAATGTAGTCCTATTTTCAAATAGCCTTCAAATTTTCCCATATCCTTCTAAATCCTTCCTATTCAAATACCCATCCAGATGCCTTTTTAGCTTTGTAATTGTACCAGCCTCCACCACTTTCTCTGGCAGCTCATTCCATACACGCACCATACTCTGTTTGAAAACGTTGCCTCCTTAGGTCCCATTTAAATCTTTCCCCTCTCACTTTAAGCCTATGCCATTTAGGTTTGGACTCCGCTATCCTGGGAAAAAAGACTGTGGCCATTCGCCCTATCCATGCCCCACATGATTTTATTAACTTCTATAAGGTCTCCCCTTAGCCTCCAACACTCCAGCGAAAATAGCCCTTGCCTATTCAGCGTCTCCCTGGGTTCAAACCCTCCAGACAGGGCAACATCCTTGTAAATATTTTCAGCATATCATTGCTGTAGCAGTGAGACCAGAATTGAATGCAATATTTCAGAAGTAACCAAACTAATGCCCTGTATAGCCGTAACATGAAATCCCAACTCCTAAGTTCTGACCAGTAAAGCCAAGTACACCAAATGCCTTTTTACAACCCTGTCGACTGTATCTTCACCTTAAAGGAACATAAACCTGCACCCAAGGCCTCTTAGTTCAGCCACATTCTCCAGGATCCGACCATAAGTCCTACCCTGATTTACTTTACCAAAATGTAAAATTTCACATTTATCTAAATTAAATCCATCTGCCACTTGACAAACCATCAGCCTATTTGATCAAGGTCCCATTATACTAGTTAATTGTCCATTACACCATCTATTCTAAAAATCACACAACACCAGGTTATACTCAAACATGGTTATTTGGAAGCACTAGCTTCCAGAGCGCTGCTCCTTTATCAGGTGATTGTGGAGCATAGGATCATAAGATACAGAATTTATAGCAAAAGTATACAGAGTGATGTAACTGAAATTATACATTGAAAAAGACCTGGATTGCTTGTTAAGTTTCTCATCTTTTAGAATGACCATGTTGGTTTCAGTTCTGTCGTATGTAAATTGCAGAACTTTTTTAAAGTTACAAACTCAAGTGAACTTTAACAATTGATGTAATGTCGGCCCAGATAATGTATTTAAGGTGTAAGCTGTCCTGTGTGAGACTGTCTGTGCCACAATGATCAGACTGATCCTATGCTAAAAAATGGATTTACACATTTACATGGATTTACAGATGTACACGGTTTCATGCAGTTTTTGAGCAAAATAAAATATAATTCTGCAAATACAAATTCACCCCACAAACTTATATGTACGTGCGTGCATGTGGGTGTATGTGTGGTGTGGAGGTGGGGATTATGAGTGTCTGTGAGAGAGTGTGTGGATGTGTGTGAGTGTAAAGAGATATAAGTCTGTGAGAGGGTGCATGTGTGAGCGTATGTGTGAGCATATGAGAGAGGGTCTGCGTGAGCATATGGATCCGTAGAAGTGTGTGTGTGTCTGAAGGAGTGTGCGTGTGTAGGAGTGCGTGTGTGCAGGAGTGTCTGCGTGTGTGCGTGTAGTGCAGTGCAGTGGGGTCACCTGTAGTGTGACATAAGCCCAAGGTCCCAGTTAAGGCCATCCCTGTGGGTACCGAACTTGGCTATCAGCCTCTGTTTGGCCACTTTGAGTTGTTGCCTGTCCCAAAGCGCGCCTTGGAGGAGAGTCACCCAAAGGTCCGAGGTCGAATGTCCCGGACTGCTGAAGTGTTCTCCAAATGGGAGGGAACACTCCTGTCTGTTGATTGTTCTGCAGTGTCTATTCATCCATTGCTGTAGCCTCTGCTCAGTCTCGCTAATGTACCATGCCTCAAGGCATCCTTGCCTGCAGTGTATGAGATAGACAACGTTGGCTGAGTCACATGAATACCTGCCACGTACAGGTTGGGAGGTGTCCCCACACATAATGGTGGTATCCATGTCCACACTCTGACACATCTTGCAGCATCTACTGTGACAAGGTTGTATGGTGTTGTCCTGAAAGCTGTGCAGTTTGCTGCGAACAATGATCTGTTTGAGGTTTGGTGGTTGTTTAAAAGTGAAAAGTGGAGGCATAGAGAAAGTCTTGGCAAGGAGCTCATCCTCATTCATAATGTGTTGCAGGTTGTGAAGGACATGGCATAGTTTCTTGGCTCCTGGAAAGTACTGGACAACGAAGAGTACCCTGTCGGCACCTCCAAATCATAATTTTGGTGTTATCTGCAAACATACTAATCATAACCTCTCACATTCACATCCAAATCTAGTGCAGGAGTGTCACATGGTTCCCAATTCCCTCCTCAGCCTAACCTGACTCACCCCTAGTTCTGACTACCCCTTTGTCCCTTACTTCCCGTTCACTCTTAATCTCAGCTCAACTTGGCTTCTTCCTACAATTCCCCCCAGGAGAGTGACTCTTACATCAGCCCCAGCCCAAACCCAAATCCTGCTGTGACTCACTTGTCTTCCTTTCTTTCTTCCTGTATGGGGTCATCTAACTACAGTTCAGTTATAGTATGGTCTCTTTGTTTCGATTCCAACAACTATGATAAGCAGGAAGGCCTTTCACTGTCTTGTAGATTCAGTGACTCCAGTTGAGCAACTTGTTTTCTTTACAAATGCAACATTCACCACTGCTGCAGCCACTTCCTTTGCTTTTGAAAACACCCTAAATATAAATATATATTTGGTCAATGATATTCTAAATTAAAATTTCAAGTAACAAATCCTTATAGCAACCAGAAACTGAAGTGGACAGGCCATATAAATGCTGTGACTACAAGAACAGATAAGAGGCGAGGAATCCTCTGATTTAACATACTTCCTATCTCTCCAGCGTCTGTCCACCATCTACAATGTACAAGAATACTCTCCACATGTACAGATGAGTCCAGCTGCAACAACCCACAAGAATCTCAGCACCATTCAGTATCAAAAAACCCACTTGATTGGTATCTCATCCATCATTCACACCCTTCATCATTGACGCACAGTGACTGTAGTGAAAACCATCTATATTGCAGTGACTCATGTAGACTCTTTTAATAATACCTTCCTACCACCTGACCTCTATTACCTTAAAGAAGAAGGACAGCAGATGCATGAGAACACCATTTTCTGAAAGTTCCTCTTCAAGCTTCATATGCTACCAACTTGTAATGGTATCACTGTTCCTTCAATGTTGTAGGTCAAACTTTTGGAACTCCTTTCCCAGCAGCACTGCAGCTGTACCTCCATCCCTGACCTGCAACAGTTTAACAAGGTAGCTCCCCACTGTCCTCTCCTGGGAAATTAGGGACAGTGAATACATTTTGCCCTTGTCAGGGATACCATGAATTAATTTAAAAAAAACAACAGTACAATCTTGAGCTTGAGATGTGTGCAGTTGACTAGTAGATGTCCCCTTTATGCATTGGAATTAGATTGATAAAAAGCACAGTGATGAGTTGCAACCTGTTTGTCTGTTGTAGTTAATGTCTAAAGCTTTCTGAGTAAGGACAACATTATTCTCCAATAATTTAACACGAATCACTAAATAGTTTGTCAGGCTCTGATAATGCTTGGGTAATGACTAATGGGCTTTTACAAATGGCAATGGCTAAAAGCTTTAAATCTTACATAGTATTTGACAGACGGCAGAAAGAACCATATTTTTGTGTCTGTGACAAATGCCAACCTGAGCTAAGTCTATTATTATTTCTCGGTAAAATTTGACATCGACCAAAAAATTCAGCCATAAGCAGTCTCAAGCAAATCTTTTAGACAATATATTAAATTGGATTGGAATGCTAAACTTCAAAATTCATTGACATTTATAACATTTAAGGATGTCACATAAACAAATGGGTAGATCATGCATTTCAGACATGACAGAATGTTCCTGTATATTCTGTGCAATTTACAAAGTCTTCACCTGTCCAGTCACTCAAGTTGACTGTTTAAGTGCTTCTAAAAGGAAGCATAAGCCTTCAATAAAGGCTTAACTCTTGACTTACACAGAGAAACATGTTTATTTATTTCATGAGTTTTTTTTAATGTTTTCGAGAGCTTATTAGTGGTAGCAGGGAATGCAAATAGAATATAAACTTTACCATTCTGAAATCTGACAGAAAACAGAAAGAGTACTGATAGATTGCATTTGGCTTGCCCGTACAATGTAAGCGATGCTGGTAAAGTTGGGTTTATTGGCAATATAATCCTTATGGGGATGGTGATAAAATTGTATGGTAGTGTGAAAAAAAGAATTTCAAGAACTTGACTCAGTGGCCGCAATGAAGTAAGTGAAGATGAAATTAGCTTGGAGGAATAAATGCAATCTCATTTTCTAACTTTCCAATGTCCCTGTTGATTTCATTCACTTCAGCCACTTAAGCCGTATGCTTTGGAATATGCTTTCCAAATGTTTCCCATGCTCAGTCTCCTTGTTCCCTTGTACGACCTGATACCCTCCTTATTACAATTTGTTTTTGCATTGTTTATCACATTTCTCAATTTTTGGCTCATTTCGGTCTGTTTCTACTTACATATACCATGCATCCCCCTTTGCCCTAACCTAACATACAAGTATTATATATCTGTCTTAAAACTTTTAATTTAGCTTGCATCCACAGCCATTTTGAAAAAAAAACAATTTGCTCCTGCCCCTTTTGTAATGAAGTGCTTCCTGATTTCATTCAAATGACCAAGCTTTGTTCTGAAAATTCTGCCCCCTTGTTCATGATTCCCTTAGTGAATACAGCTTCTCTGCATTTATCAGGTTTAATCCCCTTATTATTTTCAGTGCGTTAACTTATCTCTCAACCTTATACATCCCTGGGAAATCTTTGACTAGGTTACCACATGTTTCCACACAACTAGAATCTTTACACCATGGTACCATTCCAGTGGATCTATATTGTACCCAATCCAAGACCAACATAGCATACAAGTGCTGAAAGTTGAATGTAGTCCTAAAGATGGCATCTGCCCAATAGTATACAATAGAAACATCTTTTTCCCAATTTTTAAAAATATTCCCAGCCCCTTGAGGTAAAACTTAATACCACATAGGCCTTTTTCAGTACTTTTTTTCAATTCTTGCATGTGATTTTCAGGCATGACAGCCCATTCGTCTATCACAGATCCATGTTTCACCTCATTCATGTAGTATTCCAATTTATCTTTCTTGAATCCATTGTAGATGAGCTTGCACTTTTCTATAATAAATCCTGTTTGCTTTTGTTTTATCTACTCACTGAGGCTTTACATGTCCTCGTAATATCCAACTTCTACCTACACAACTTGCTTCTATCTGCAAACTTCACCAAACCGATTAAAAAAGATAGTGAAATTTTGAAGACCAAGTGCAAATCTTTGGAAAGCATTGTCACATGAGTTAATTTTCTTTTATCCCCATTCTCTGTCTCCTACCTCTCAACTAATTACTGACTGACATAACAAGGTTACCTCTAACTGGGCAAACATCAGTTTTAGTAAATAATGTCATTGACAGAACTTTATCAGATACCTTCTGGAAATCCGTGCAACAATCATTTGCAGATATTTCATATCTATCTTGCCAGCTTATTCTGGAAATCCTAATAATTAGTGAAACAAGTTGCCCATTATCATTCTACTCTCATTCTTTTTGATTAGTTCAAATTTTGTTCAAGAGTTCAATCACTCTGTCTCTGAGGATAAATTTAAATAACTTCCTCACAACTGGTATTAAACCAATGAGTCTGTTGACATATTGTTTCCTTTTCTAACATTTATTGAAGAAAAAAAGTATAGTTTGCAATTTTCTGATCAAATAGCACAATTTCTGAATCTAGAGAACGTTGAAACATTATAACCAATGCATCTGTACATTCCTTGTCCTTTCTATTTTATACTTTGGGGTTTAAATCGTCATGATGTGCAGATATGTTTGTACTAAATTTTTGACATTGTCTCTTACCTTATAATCACAGAATGGGAAAATGATTCAAAGGATTTCAGGCTTAAAGAATTGTAGGAGAAATTAATTTCAGCAGGCCTTCTGCCCATGTACCATAATGGTGTGTGACTGTCCATAGTTCTCCAGGAGAAACAATGTGGCCTTATGAAGATTATTATTTTGAAATATACAAGCTTAACATTTCAGCCTTTTGATTCTGTATGTCATTAATTTAAGCATGGCAATACATTTGTATGAATGAGTGTCACATATCAAAGGGCTTTCTTCTAGTGTTGGTATGCTGGTCATCAACCTCACTCAAGAAAGTATGGGCCTGAATTTTTCCTAGCATATCACAATTTAACCTTAAATGAAATTTCTGTGGACATACTGTAATCAAATTTAGAATCTCAGCTTCTGTACACATGTATTTAATTGGGGTCTGGAAAGAAAATAACAGCCCTTGTTCTTGAGAACATAATCCTCAAATACTGAGGTAATCAAGAATTTATCTTGATAATTTAGAGTTCCGCAAGTTTACTGCATAAACTCAGATAACTGCCAAGACTTACTACAGTCATCAATCAAATGAATCAGTTAAATGAAGATTACATTTTATTTTTCATTAGTAAACTTACAAGGTAATTCAAAGGACCATAAGATAACGACAAAGATAAGTTTGCAGACAGAGATTTTGCTGGCCTGGTACAAGTTTTTCCTGATGATGCATGTCCTGTTGGATCTTTGGCAAATGGTTGCATACGTGCAGAGTCTGCAGTCAATATTTTGGCAGACCCTGTCCGAAAACTTCCCAAGAAGCAATATGTCAATTAGGTTTTTTTGGATTTTTCTGAAACAAAGATTTTTTTTACTTGAGCAGTCAGTTGGGAGCCAACGTTGTGGATAGTTAGAGTACTTTTCTGATTTTATCATTAACAAGGGATCTAATTAAGCAAAGAGCTGGTTGTAAGCTTTTTCTGTGCCTCAGGGCTCAACTGAATTGGCTCGATGAGTGAATGATGACAGATATATGTTTGTGTCTTATTTTAACTTGTTACATGGTTGAAAATATAATATACTGGAAAGATCAGGTAATTATTTTGATGACACCAGATCATTATGACACTTCAGAAATGTAAACATTATTTGATTGGCTTGAACGTGGGACTGAATCGATTCTGTGCAACCATTTCCTGGCACAGCTCATACACCTGTGGCTCGCAAAATTGCTAGGAATTTGACCTATATTGTAAATTGGAGAATCACAAATTTACAGGGACTGAGACTATACTTGAGCTCTCATATCTTACTGTGAGTAGTTAATCTAGGCTTTTGTGCAAATTGTGAATAGAGTAATTGAAAAAGAAGTGGTGGGACATCAGTATTACTTTCAAATATTTATAATTTTATGATCTAAATGTAGAAGTCTGTGCAAATTACAAAAAAATGCTTAATCTTGCAATTCTCCTGAAAATGAAACACAGGTCATTCTGCTATAACAGACAATTCATTAATGTGAATTCGCTGTCACATGTTTGACAAATTCAGTGACACTGTTTGTAGAGTGCGAACTTTTAAAGTATGTGATTGTTATAACATGATTCTGGCTCCATTAATTTAAATGGTGCAGCTATTACATGATTTTCTTTTAACACTGGATTGAATGAAAACGGAACTACTTCATTATAGCAAAACTGACTGTATCTTTTTCTTTTGTCTAGGCATTAATTATATTTCTATATTAACTATAATTCACAAATGAGCACTAGTCACTTTCAAATATGTCTTACTGAAGTTTGGATCTAGTATTCAAACCAATATGTTCACAGACATTTCAGCTTCTTGAAAATATATGAACCACATTCTGACAATATCTTTGAAGGCACACATTGGTTGATTAGCAGCAGAATGTAAATAGAATGAGATACTCAGAAACTGAATATGTATCTTGTGTCTCCAATTTTGTACTTGTTCACAGCACCCATATCAGCGTTGAGAATCAATGCTTGACAAGCCAAAATGCCTTCAGCTTTGTGGTTGGTTGTTGACAATTAATAAGTTGATTAACTCATCAATTTTAAATTGTGTAAATGAATCTACCATGTCATAAAAGAATTTCTTTACTCAGCCAGTTTTGAAACTTTGGAACTCTCTTACTCAGAAGTGTTATGGTTGTACAGTTAATTATTATATTTGAGATTGACATCAACAGGAAAACAAGTCATATTAGGGTAGACCTGGAAAATGGCATTGATGTAAAATGTTCGGCTATGACCTTCTGTAGGACTTAGAAGGTTAAGGGGTGATCTGACTGAAGTCTTCAAGATAATTACAGGAAAAGATAAGGATAAACTATTTCCTCTGGTTGGAGGTTATAGAACTAGGGGACATAGTCTAAACATGAGGGCCAGACCATTCAGACGGTATGTTAGAAAACTCTTGAGAGTTTGGAACCCTCTTCTGCAAATGGCAATTGATGCTCAATCGGTTGTTAATTTTAAACCTGAGATTGATCATTTTTTTGTTAAGCAAAGGTATTAAGGGATATGCATCAAATGCAGGTTTATACAATTAGGCCTCAGATCAGCCATGATCTCATTAAATGGCAGAACAGGCTTGAGGGGCTGAACAGAACATTCCTGTTCCTATGTTCTTATGTTCATACAGCTTGATTGGTTTACTCCTGATGGAACTTTTCATGTTTACTCTGTTTCCTTTTTCCTAGATAACTCAAATATGATACACTGAATAAAATATCTTTAAATATATTTCTTTATATAAATGGTGTATAATGGCAAATTTAAATAAAAACTTCATTATATATTGCTTACAATTTAGACCAGAATGGAATCTTTTCTATATTTGATCATTCTGATCATAAAATTCTTATTTGTCATAATTTTCCCAAGCTAGCCCAGACATTTGTTGCCTGTTTCTTTCCCAAAAAAAGCTTGCAATTATAAAATACTCTTTGTAATAAAAGATACCTGAATTATGTGTGTGTACATATATATTTTATAGAATTTATTTTTTACAATAAAGTTTTGAATTTGAACAAGTGGTTTACGGTTTTTCTGTGTGTCTAAAGGGTTTAAGGTTTAACTTGTAAGTATTTCTGCAACCACTTGTAATTTACATGAAAACAGAGTGTGAAAGTAAGACCTCCTGGAGCATAATTAATTTTTGGATCACCTTGGGGATTTTAAAAATGAGGAAAATAAACAGTTGTGCATTAGGCTTCAGTTTAGAAAATCAGGGATTGATTTTCCTTTGTTTTAATTAGGGGATACAGCCATAGCTTGGAACAAAAAAATACACTTTGGTTTCAGTTAAGCAATCATGCAGGATCCACAGCTGAATCTGGATGCAGAGAGCAGTTGTGCTTGAGAAATGGAGAAGATAGTCTGGAGTTGTATGAAATAGATTTCCTCAGTGTAATGAGTTTATTAAGAGTTCCAGAGCTGAAGTGTTTGGTTAAATTATTAAATCTGAAATTGTTATTTGATGCAGAGAAACTTTAAACTCAGTTATATAACGACTTCAGGAAGAGGCTATCAGAGTCTCAACACTAGGAGCTGAAGCCACAGTTAGATTAAGCTATACAGAGAAGAGAACTCCGATTGATGGAAATACTGTAAAAGATTGTTTTACAGTTATTATACTTTATAGTTTTATTTTTTAACCATGTGCTTCAAAATCTTTTAGATGTATGATATCTGTAAATAGTTTGGTTTATCATATTATAATATAGTATAAAATAATATCATCCCCTCAGTGGAATAACCTTCCATTTCATTGTTAGAGCTAAACCTGCAACATTGTGTATTTATATTTCCTCACTAAACTAAAATAAATTAAATATGATTTAACAAACCAGACATCAAATTCATAACAGAATGTCCAAGAGAAACTCAGCAGGTCTGGCAGTGTCTTTGGAGAAAGAAACAAAAGTTAAGGTTTTGAGTCCAGGATGACTCATTTTCAGGACCTCAGAAGTAATTTGGAAGAAAAGTCATAGTGGGCTGTAAACATCACCTCTGTTTCTCCCTCTACTGATGCTGCTAGACCTGCTGAGTTTCTCCAGCATTTTATATTTAATCCACAGTATGTGGCATATCTTGTTGCAATGCTATTGTAAGGATACTTGGTGTGCATGGGCATTCACCCAACTCACAGGTGTGCATCTCAGAACTCACTTGCTTTCTTGGCGCTCACTCACTTAGGGCCTACTAAGATGCAACAGCATCCCTGTCTTGCCTCATCTTTAAAAACATTGGCCCTGAAACACACTTAGGATAAAAGCAGGAGGGATATTCCTGGTGACTGGGAGTGTAAAAGCAGGAGTCGCATTCTAAGGATATAGGGCAGGTCATTTAGCACTGAGATGAGGAGAAATCACTTCACCCAGAATGGTGAGCCTGTGAAATTCCTTCCACAGTAAACCTTTGAGGCCAAAAAAATTGAATGGTTCTGAGGAGCTAGATATAGTTTTCAAGATGAAGGGCTCAAAGGTGTGAAACGGGAACAGGGTACTGAACTGATGATCAGCCATGATTATATTGAAGGTAGAGGATGCTTGAAGGGCTGAATGGCCTCCTATTTTCTATGCTTAAGAGACAACAATGCCTTGTTGTTTAGTGTAGGTATGAAACCAGGCAACTTATCCTACCTGTTGGCAGTCATCAGTCAAGGGGATATATTGCTGCATTGCACTGTGCTATGAGTGTAGTGCTGGAAAAGCACAGCAGGTCAGGCAGCATCCAAGGATCAGGAGAATCAATGTTTCGGGCATAAGCCTTCCATCAGGAATCCTTTTCCAGCACCACACTCTTGACTCTGATCTCCAGCATCTGCAGTCCTTACTTACTCGTAGTTGATTTTAACACTACTGGGAAGCCTCTTTCAAGGTTGCCTACCTTGAAGAAGTTCTCCTCCTCCAAGGATCTCCATGAAAATTCCTAACGAAGGGCTTATGCCTGAAATGTCAATTCTCCTGATCCTCGGATGCTGCCTGACCTGCTGTGCTTTTCCAGCACCACATTCTCAACTCTGATCTCTAGCATTTTCAGTCCTCACTTTCTCCCTCTTTGCACTGTGCTACATCAATCTCTCACCTTCTGCATGTGCCAGTAACCCACCCAGCAAACACTCTGTATGTCCATCAAACAAATGGCCATGTCTCAAAGAAGAAAGGGAGTCATCCTCGGTCAAGTCCGAGGAAACACCCTACAGTTAAGGGGTGCCGCTACAGTCAATCAAGGGGAGGATTAAATCTCACTTCAAGGACCTGGGCTTGGTCAATCATTCACTTGGGACAATCAGGGTCAGAGTGTCAGTCTCACTACAGCCCAGGGAGTAGGCCATTGTCTGTCCTGCAGGTCCAGTGTAAATACTCAGGGGATCCATAGATTGTTGGTCAAGGAGCTTCAGTGAGGTCAGTAAGGGGACTGTTCAGTCATCAGTCAGAACTGTCCATCCAAATCAGTAGGGGAGGTGGAGCATAGTGAAACCTGGGGGTAAATGCAATGGATATCATGGGTGAGTATTAGAGGACAATGACCTTCAGTCATTCCTTAACATCATGAACTGAATTGGCTGAAGGTTGGTATCTATGATACTAGGGACCTCAGGAGGAAGCCAAGTTGGATCACCGACTCAGCACTTTTGGCTGAAGGTGGATGGAAATGCTTCAGCCAATTATTTTACTAAGTCAGTTATTGCTTGCGAAGCTTAACTGGTGGATTTAAAAACCACCAATTGCCAATGATAGTAAAAAGAAGTGTCATTGTAAGAAATGTAAGTCGAAACAGAAAATTACAAAGCAATATTAATAGATTAAATGAATGGGAAAAACTGTGACAAATTAATTTATACATATAGGTATGAGTATAGATTATCTATTTTGGATATAAAAAGATAGAACTTTCCAAATTGTGAAAAGCTGAAACAACAAAAGGCCAAAGGCATTCCAGTACATTGATCATTAAAAAGCAATGAATAGGTACAGAATATAATCAAAAAGCTAAAAGAACATTGGCTTCTACATTTGGCAAGCTGGAATGCAAATACAAAGCTCTGCATAGACGATCAGTGCAGCACTGTGAGCAGTTCAAAGGCATTACCCCTTTGAAAGGATAAACTGTCCCCAAGGTGTTGTGGTGCGATTCATCAGAATAGTACCAGATATTTGAAGCCTGATGGAATCAGACTGGAGATGGTTAAGTGGACCCAGATTTCCCACTTCCAGACAGCTTTCCAGTTGGTCACAAGGATTCAACTTTGGAGCCATTTTCTAAAAGGACAGTTCGGGAATAGAATGGTGAATCAACTGCAGGAAACAGGTAACCAATAAAGATAATTAAGCGGCCTATTAAGGGACCAAACTGGCTTTCTCAAGACAGTGAATAAACACAGCCAGAGGGCAGTTTAACAAGTGTTTTGAAAAACGTTGAGAGCTCCTAAAGATTGAGACATCTTCTCTCCCTCCTACACCGAGACTTCAGATGTCATTGCAATCTTTAATCAAATGCCAAGTGTGTTCTCTGTGACCATTTATTGGCCAAGCAATGCAAACAATGTCGGGGGGATCTACTTTTGAAGCAGTACAGGGTAATGATCTAAAAGTTCTTGCAGTGCCAGCATACCAGTCCAAAAAAAAATCCAGCCCCTCAGTTTGAAGGATTGAAATACTAGGAGAGATGTACACAAACCAAGGTTGATTTTCAACTGGTTGTGCAGACTTGGACAAAAGCGCATAATAAAGAAATTAAAACTAGGCCTTTCTGTGGTGAAAATAGGAAAACATATCTTACACATAACGAATGGTCAAAGTTTAGATTTCTCTTCTGCAAATGACAAATGTTGCTGGATCAGTTGCTAATTTTGGAAATGAAAGAAGGCAAAGATAGCTACATGGAAGTAGGTCATAGGCTAGTCAAATGCTTTGAGAAATAGTCAAGAGAATTGAACTGACATATTTCTGCTCCTGTGTCCTTATATATTTCAGGAAACATTAAGATCCATAATACAATGCTTAATTTATCATTGGAGGTTTGGATTCTTTTAATTAAAAATTGAGCTACTCTGAACTGTCATATTCAAAATATTCACAAGAAGTGATTATTATTTTGTAATAGAATCAAATTATTTTACAGTATCCAAATGTATTGGAAATATTCCAAGAAACAGCTTGTTGTAGATTTGGAAAGTAAATAGCTTCCAAACATAGAGTAAAATATAATGTGCAGTATGAGGCAAAGGTTCCATCATTATAAGCAGCAACTGTTTTTTATTAAATGGAATGGATCACTATTGCTTCTGATTCTAGATTTTCACTTACTATTTTTTAAATTTTTGTACGACAATTGAACATTTATTACAGATGTTTCCATAAACTCCCACAGCATTAAAACTGAACTCTTGTTTTTGCACAGCACAGTTAAGCCTTTGGAAAGAATGATTCAAAGTGCATGTGACTTTAAGGGAATCATTTGGTAAGTAAAACACGTGATTATTTGCAGTACAATCTTCTGCAACAAATCTTAGAAACTTGTGCCCTTACCAAATGCAACAGGCCTTGATATCCAAGTATCATAGTTCTGCTTAAAATGACCTAGAAGTGGTGCATGTTGTAGTTTCTGAATGAATCTGCACAATAACAATGATTTCCTGCAGGAATTCATGTGATACATTCAGACATCACTGTGGGGTGATAGAGTTGTTCAAAATGTTTAAGAATGAGTATCCTGCCAACAATTTCCTAGTCTGCAGTATTGAAATATTCCTCAGTCTTACAAATTTGTAAATGGTGAAGACTGTCAATTTTAATTATGAAAGTCGTGAGAAATTTAGAAGCTAAGTTGCCACAGTTTTTGTCATTTTTTATCATTGGGAGAAAGCATATTGATCATCCATTTTACACCAGAGCTATTTTATGTTTGATGCTGTTAACCCATAGCGGCATTTTCTAGATATATATGCTTGTTTGAGCAATACTTGTTGATTTTATTCTTCAAATCCCCAGTGGAATTTTCTTCCCTGGCTGAGCAGCGTGGGCAGCTGTGAAGCTAACTCCCAGTCCGACAGTGCTCCAAACACTGACTCATCAACTCACCTAATGATCCCATACCAGGGAAACATGTAACTTCACTGGCTCGATTGAGATGAAAAGCTCTATCCACGTAGGTGGAATCATGAGTTCTAACCCACATCCTTGTGTCACAACATGTTGCAGCAGAACCACTCTGTGCCTCCAGGCTACCTTTCCATTCATATTTACTTGAGCCTATCATCTGTTTCTCTTCTGAGGTGTTTCAGTTGTACTGATGTTATTTGATATAAACTTTTGAGTGTGATTTTAAATAGATTTGGTTAACAAATCAAGTCAAAATCAATAAAATCTGACAGTTAGTCCATCTCAATGCATTTAGTTTACAAACTTGCACACGTATCAATATTTTCACATTCACTGTTTTATCTAATGGACTGTTTCACCATGAACAAAAGTTGTCCTGCTTTTAAACATATTCTATTTCTAATGGGTATTTTAGAGATTGCCAGTTCTCTGCAGGTATATAAGATTGCCGTGACAGATATGACAGATACTGATGCATGTGTAAGTTAAGTGTCAGTTTTGAACTTTAATGTGTTGCGCATGCTGATGCAATAAACTAGTGCATGTTTTCTGGCAATTGATGTATGATTTTGGAATAGACCTTGTGACTGCTCTCTCTAAAATCAAATATCTTGAAGTACATTGCAACACTGTAAAAATAAAGTTGGCTATTGCAAATTTAATTCTTGAAGGGCAACTTAATTTTCACTATCTTAAATTAATCATTTTTATCCTCGCTTCCTTCAGCCTCATCCTTCCAGCTGTGAACACATTTGGCATATTGTTTTCTCTCTGGGCCGTTTAGGTAGCTTCCTGTTCAAATGGATTGTCTGCCCCTTGTGGGATGTGTTGTATCAATGAGTGATTGACCTATTCTGTTTGGTAGCCATTTAACTGGAACAGTGAAAATGACCGTCCAATGTCAAACACCATTTCTCATTTGGAGAGAAGGCCCCTTTTAGGACTCTAATCAGGAACATTTATAACACTTGTGTAGTATTAAACTATTCACTTGCATTGACATAGCCTCCAAATGACATAGCCACCTAGACCAGGAACTGAGAAAGGGGATTAGATTAGTCAGTTCTTTGTTGACTGGTACAGACCGGATGGGCCAAATGACTTTTTTCTGTGCTGAAAATATCTATGAGTCTGTGAGAAGTTATTTAGGGATGCTCATGTGAAATGGGAACTCATATGAGGTTCTCCTGCTTCTTTCCATACATGGAGAATGATGCTGGGTGTTTATAGAAATGAAAGAGATTTTGAATAGCAAACTGAAAAAACTAAGCATTTCAATTATCTTCTGAGTAGATTTAATGCAACTACTATCAAAAATTAGAGCTGAACAATAAAAGTTGCCATTAACCATTGAAAGGTGTATCAACCCCAACAAGAAATGTTAAATATGCATTGCCATAATATGTTTGCTGAAAAGATCTTCTCAGGGTAAGCATATTTTGTTTGGAAAACAATGATCAGTCAGGAAAGCAAACAGATCATAAGGATAAAATGTATAAGGCTAGAAATTACTGTTGCCAGTTTTAGTGGATGGGCTATTAATATTCAATTAAGTTAGCATTCAGAATGCATGCTGTACTAATGTCTTGGTACCCACATACTAAAATTACCAGCATTACCCTCTAGCCTATATTAACTAAATGGATGCAAATGTAAAAGTTATTTGTTACTGTAAAGTCCCTATCTTTTTATTTTCTCTATTTTTGACTGTGGACTGAAATGGAAAACATACTGTTTTAAAAACCATGAATGGTTGAAGGATTATTTGTACTTTTCGAATGCAATTTAACTGACATCCGTTGTAAGTGTTGTTTACACTGCTGTTTCTTCAAGCAACAGGATCAATGTTTAGTTGCAGACAAACTGGAGCCATGGAGTGTTTACAGAATAAGATATGGCTGGCAGCAGGTAACTCAGTGGTCTGTGGGATGGTAAGCAGTTGTTAATGTCCAAAGCCATCTGCTTCTCAACAACTTTGTGATTGGTTCCTAAGTAGCTGGATAGCTTGTGGATGTGAATAATTAGTTAGAAATCTACTGGATTTGCAGAAAGTAAGATGCTATGCTTCTCCCTCTTGCAGTAAAAGAAAACACCTCAAGTTGAAAAATTCCAGTTTATTTCCCCTCATCGCATGCTGTAAGGTGTGGCTTTAATCAATAAGTCAGAGATTTTATAAACGTTAACCAGTCACTCTGCGCCTCCTGCAAACAAGTGGAAGTACCTGGAGAAGGAAGTTCATGGAATAGTAAGTCATGACAAGCTAAAAGGATCATAACAGTGAATCCTCTAGACAGGAACATTGTTATGCCTTTTCAGTCCTTTCCTCTGCCTGTAACATATTTCTGTGTTTGTCCATTTGTGTGCGCAAGGCAAGTTTTATAAAGGAGTTAAAGTTTTAAATAGTGAGTTATATATCAACAATTCATAATTGTTTATCTGTAGCTGGAATCTACTCACTGGTAATAAGTAGCGATTCTTATTATGAACAGAAATCTAGTCTCTGTTTTCTGTCAACCTGGGTCTAAAAGTCAGATAAATTGGAGAATTATATGTACTTCTTAAAAATCTTTTGTGATGACTTCAGGAATAGTGGGACTTGATTTCCAATGCACTATCCCAGTGAATCATTTTGGCTATTATTTAGATGGTAAAAGGTATTATCCTAATTGGATAGGATACATCAACATAAAGATACATGTGAAGTCAGAACATCTCTGGTCCAACCCTACACCTGTTCCCTGATTAAAAAGGAGACAACATCATAACATATACAAGGTTTGAAAAGGATAAGCATTCCACACATTCTAGACAATAGTGTTGGAGAAAATACTGGACAGGTAAAGCTAAACCACCCTGCATTTGGGTTTCAACTTTGAAATTTCAGAAACCTTGAGGCTATACCTGAACCCCCACAAGCTGCTCACAGGTTGCAGGATAACTGCAATTATAACGCAAACTGTTGAAACGAATTTTATTTAATCAATCTTTAACAAGCTGCCTTTTAATTTTCTAATAAAAATACTTCTGTCCCTGTGATTAGTAGAAATTAACATTTCTTTTTAATACACTTCACACCTTTAAACATCAACTAACCTTGTGTTTAGTTAGCAAAGAATTACTTGAAAAATCATTATTCCAGTTTCTTTAAAGCAAAATAAGTTTTAGATCTGTTTAGGAAATGTTGTATTAGTCACAGAATTTTCACAGTGACTTTCATATTGCCCATACCTGTCAATTTGTATCCATTGGGTAACTAATGGGCATCAAGTCTCTTCATCCTTTATAACAACACAGAAGGGTTCTGTTGCCTCTGACAATATGTGTACTGGGTGATTTGCATGACACAATTCACTTTTCCATCATTTTTGCTTTCAGGCTGTGTTATGATTTTAGAGAGGTCAAGAATGAGGTCAGTGCTCCATCTCTCTTGGATTGAGGGGGAAGAAAGTTCAGTACCTTTCAAAAATCCAAAGCAAAGAATGAGTGTTGTAGATGTCAAAATTGATCTTGATTTCAATACAATGAAGGTGAACGGAGGAGTGAAGACATGTTATATTTGAATTTTGTAAAGAACAGAAGTTGAACACTCAGCATTAAACATTTATAGTTGTCAGAATAGAATAGAGGACTTTTTAAAAAAATATATTTTCTTTAGACTTCAAAGCAATGATGATTATTTAATCTATAAGTATCTTGGGGGTGAAATTCCTCCTGTCAGATAATTTTACTGAGGAAGTCATTTATGAATTAAAAGGGGTTTTCCTTTTGTATCAATACCAATATTTTCACAAAAATTATTGACAGGAGGAATTTTATTCCATCATGCGTTCCCATGAACATTCACTCTTCTCATGCAATTCTTCTGAAAAGATCCTTTCCAAAGCCCCAACACGTTTATTTTAGCTCTTTAGCTTCTCTTCTCTTGTTTTACTTCTTTCTGAAACTATTGACTCTACTGTTGAATTTAGAACATAGAACTTAGCATAATACAACACAGAACAGGCCCTTCGGCCCTCGATGTTGCGCTGACCTGTGAACTATTCTCAGCTCGTCCCCCTACACTATACCAAAAACATCCATGTGCTCATTGTTTAAATCTCCCTAATGTGGCTGAGTTGACTACATTAGCAAGTAGGGCATTCCACGTCCTTACCATTCTTTGCGTAAAGAACCTGCCTCTGACATCTGTCTTAAATCTATCACCCCCCAAGTTGTAGTTATGCCCCCTCGTTCAAGCTGATGTCATCATCCTAGGAAAAAGACTTTCACTGTCTACCCTATCTAATCCTCTGATCATCTTGTATGTCTGTATCAAATCCCCTCTTAGCCTTCTTCTTTCCAATGAGAACAGACCCAAGTCTCTCAGCCTTTCCTCAGCCTTCCCTCCAGACCAGACAACATCCTGGTAAATCTCTTCTGCACCTTTTCCAATGCTTCCACATGCTTCCAGAAGTATGGGGACCAGAACTGTACACAATATTCCAAGTATGGCCGCAACAGCATTTTGTATAGTTGCAGCATGGTATTGCGGCTCCGGAACTCAATCCCTCTACGTATGAAACCTAACACACCGTATGCCTTCTTAACAGCACTATCCACCTGGGTGACAACTTTCAGGGATGAACTCCAAGATCACTCTGCACATCCACACTACCAAGAATCTTTCCATTGACCCAGTGCTCTGCCTTCCTGTTATTCTTCCCAAAGTACATGACCTCACATTTAGCTGCATTGAACTCCATTTGCCACCTCTCAGCCCAATTATGCAGTTTATCCAAGTCCCCCAGTAACCTGTAACATTCTTCCAAACTGTCCACTACTCCACTGACTTTAGTGTCGGCTGCAAATTTACTAATCCATCCACCTATGCCTGCGTCTAAGTCATTTATAAAAATGACAATCAGCAGTGGTCCCAAAACAGATCCTTGTGGCACACCACTAGTCACCGGACTCCAGCCTGAGTATTTTCCATCAACCACCACTCGCTGCCTTCTTTCAGAAAGTCAGTTTCTAATCCAAACAGCTAAATCACCCTCAATTCCATGTCTCTGCATTTTCTCCAACAGCCTGCCATGTGGAACATTATCAAAGGCTTTACTGAAGTCCATGTATACCACGTCATCTGTCCTACCCTCATCTACATGTTTGGTCACCTTCTCAAAAAACTCAATGAGGTTTGTGAGACATGACCTGCCCTTGACGAAACCATGTTGACTATCTGAAATCAAATTGTTGCTTGCTAGATGCTTATCTCTTATAATCCTTTTCAAAATCTTTCCTACAACAGAAGTAAGGCTCACTGGTCTATAATTACCTGGGTCATCTCTAGTGCCCTTCTTGAACAAGGGCACAAGATTTGCAATCCTCCAGTCAAAGAACAAAGAAAGAACAAAGACAATTTACAGCCCAGGAACAGGCCCTTTGTCCTCCAAGCCTGAGCCGATCCAAATGTACTGTCTAAATCTGTCGGTCAATTCCTAAGCATCTGTATCCCTCTGCTCCCCACCTACTCATGCATCTGTCCAGATGCATCTTAAATGAATCTACCATGCCTGCCTCTCCCACCTCTGCTAGCAACCCGTTCCAAATGCCCACCACCCTCTGTGTAAAGTACTTACCACGTGTATGCCCCTTAAACATTCTACCTCTCACTTTGAAAGGACGATCTCTCGCTAGTCCTCTGGTACTAAACCTGTAGACAATGATGATTCAAATATCAAAGCCAAAGGCTCTGCTATCTCCTCCCTACCTTCCCAGAGAATCCTTGTATAAAGCCCAGGGGACTTGTCTACTTTCACTCTTTCTAGAATTGATAACACCTGTTCATAACTAACCTCAATCCTTTCTAGTCTAATATCTCATACCTCATTCTTCTCTACAATATTCTCCTTTTCCTGAGTGAAAACCGATGAGAAATGTTTGTTTAGCACTTCTCCAATCTTCACAGAGTCCACACTCAACTTCCCACTTCTACTTTTGACTGGCCATATTCCTACCCTAATCATCCTTTTCTTCCTCACATACCTATCGAAAGCTTTAGGGTTCTCCTTTATTGTATTTGCTAAAGACTGCTCGTGTCCTCTCTTTGCTGTTCTTAACTCTCTCTTTAAATCCTTCCTTGCTGATCTGTAACTCTCCATTGCCTCATCTGAACCATCTTGCCTCATCAACACATAAGCCTCCTTCTTCTTCTTAACAAGAGATGCAATTTCTGTAGTAAACCACGGTTCCCTTACCTTATCACTTCCTCCCTGCCTGACAGGTACATACCTATCAAGAACATGCAATATCTGTTCTTTAAACCATCTCCACAGCTCCATTGTCTGCATCCCCTGCATTTTGCTACCCCATTCTATGCATCCTAATTCTTGCTTAATCGCATTATAATTTCCCTTGCCCCATCGATAACTCTTGACCTGTGACATGTACCTATCCCTTTCCATTGCTAAACTAAATGTAACTGAACTAATTTTTAAGGCTATTTGATTTTAAACTGACTCAGATCAAGCTGACAAGCTGTATTATTGACTCATCTGCATTTTTTCCCTGTAACATAACCCTCTTTTAAAATTTCTTCTACTTCTTATAAAGTTAAGGCCAAGGATCATGCCTCTGAAAAGCTCCCTAAGTAACATTTGGCTGCGGTAGCTGTATTTATCCTGTAATCCATAGTGATGTGCTGACAGCCACATTCTTGTGCTCAACTTAGTTTTAAATAATTCTGTGACTTCAACAAATGCTTTGTTTCTGATTTTGGGGGGGAATTGTTGGGATGTGGGAGGCAGGGAGATGGAAGTTATTGTCCTGCTCAAGTATGTAGGAAAATGTTGAAATTTCATGAGTTTTCTGATCATCCAAGTGGCATCTAAGTCTCACAAAGGAAATGCTTTTATGTTATCCACAACTCAACATGAATTTGTATTTGAAAATGAAAATAGGGATGACAAGCAGTGAAACTCTTTGAAATTAAAACGAGTTGGAATAAAACTGAATTCCTTTGAAAAGATTTGTAAAGCATTGTGGTGGGCGCTGAAACATCTTAATGAAGCTGTGGGATCGACTTGATTGATTGGATAATGTTTATGCAAGTGAATTAAACGGGATATTGCAGCTTTAAAGAGAAAAGGGAACTTGAATTGGAAAACAAGCAACATTTTATTTTCCTAAGAAAATTGTTTAGAGCTAACAGTAGGTTTGTTGTAACCGTTTATAATCATAGTATGCTCAGTTTCCTGTTAAATGCGCTGTGGCATTATATTATGCATGTAGAGAGGGACAAAGACTTACTCGCTGTCAAGAAACATACAACATCAGGTATGTCTCCTTACTTTGTATTTCTTCAAAATCAATGTCTTAAATGTGGAAAAGGCTTAACTTCTATTAGACATCTGTTACTTCTTTATGGTTATGTTTCATGAGGACAAGAAGATAGTAAGTATAGATACCTTGTTATCCAGGCAATAACTCAAAAGCCTACATTTTGGTTATAACTGGGTACTATAAAGATAATATTGTCAGTGTTTCTACCCAATTCAAAGACCCTTTTTTTTATACCTTCATGGGATTTGGGTAATTCTGGCTGGCCCAGCATTTAGTGCCATCCCTAATTGCCTAGAGGACATTTAAAAGTGAACTACAATGCTAGGTCAGGAGTTACAAGTACAGCAGACCCGGTAAGGAAGGAAGATTTCTTTCTCTGAAGGGCATTAGTGAAACAGATGGGTTTTCACAATAATCATCAATAAATTTATGCTAAATATTAGACTAGCTTATTCCTAGTATTATTTGAATTCAACATTTTACCATTTGTCATGTTGGGATTTGCATCCATGTCCACAGATCATGAGCCAGGCTTTCAGAGTTGATTTTAGTGACATTAGCACCACAGCAGCACCTCTAGGTGTAAATGTTGCAAGTACTGCTGGAATTCTAAACTGATTTTAAGCTTTTATGTTATTGGAGGTGTGAAGTGACATAATACACCCCTGGGGAAGGAGAAAAAAAGGCACAGAGGGAGTTTTCTTTTCATTTTTTGTGAAGAACCACAGCTCAGACTTTGCTGTTTCACATAGTTGGGATTGACAGTAGCCAGACGCTAACACTTAGATGGAATCTCCCAAATAGCTGCCAGAAAACTCCTAACTGGGAGAGATATACTGACCCTCCTGGCCAGTTGTATGTAAATTACAGTCAGTACTGAGCATCTCATACACAACTGGGAGATACATCAAGGTATGTATGAGATACTATTGATGATGCGGTATCTCCCAGAATTTATCAAATTGCCTTTCTCATTCACATTTTCTCCCATGTCCTTTATTTTAAGAAAAGTGTCAGCAAGCAGTGTACATTTATTGCTTTCCCTTTGTTTAATGTTACTGTAATCTCAGACGGTGCATTGAAAAAATCTTAGCATGTGAGAGTTTGGTGATGACTTCGTGTCAGAATTTATGGTAGGACATTGAACAGTTGAACAGTGAGTTAAATTACATCAGTTAATGGTTCTGACAACGTTGAAGTCTTTAGTCTTCATCCAATTTGTTGATTTGATGGGGGTGTGAGTGGGGCTAAAACAGAATGTCTGACAGTCTTATTGACTGAAGGCCTACACAGATGAGTCTTTTCATAGTCTTAGAACAATGGGTGGGATTTTCTCAGTAATACATCCCAAAATGTTTGATTCTCAACGTTCAGGAAAAGGAAGTCCAACTTTCCTTCAAGGTTTTATCAGCTAAATGAAAATCTCATTAGTAAGCAGACGTAACCTTATTTCCATGAATTTAGATCTCATAATGAGCTCATTTTGTCTCATTTCTATGTAATTTGCAATTCTCCAAAGCAGTTGTGAGAAACTAGAAGGTACCAATTCAGGATTTGAAAGTAGAATGATTACTTGGCAGATATAGGCCACAGCTTGCTCATTTGGATCTCCATGTTCAGTGATGTTCACCAACATCTCATGGCACATTCAGTAGGTGACTACTGCCACACTTCATGCATAGAAGTAAGCAATGACTAAACACCAGCCTCACCACATCATCATGGTCCATCTCAAATAACTCACATTGCACTTTAGCACTTCATTATTACACCTCGAAGCTCATGGACACCTTACAGAGTGAGGTTCCTGCCAGGTCATACACCCATCTCATGCATCTGAACAGGATGCAGTCAAGGGCTGTTAGTTTGCTTTCTTTAGTATCCACTTACTTTGCACTTACTTGGACATTCACAGCATCTCTGGCCTGGCTTGCCTTTTCCATCGCTGAGTCATTAAGAACTTACAGATTTGCAGCATCTCTGCCTTCTCTTACTTCTTTATACAGCCATGAAATTGAGCAAATCAGCATGGCTGGCTGCACTGAATAGTCAGGGGATTGTGCAGTATGACAGTGCTCTAAACCAATGCTACACGCATAGCATACACCAGAATCTTATGTTGCAAACCCGCTGCATGTGCTTTAACTAAATGACCATATCTGACCACCTAAATGAAGTAGTCCTTAGTTGAGTTGAAGGGCAGTGCGATCACTCAGGAGATACCATTACGCTCAGTCAAGGGTGTTGTGTGATTTCGGTCCTGGCTCTCAAAGTCAGTTGATGGCTCAACATGATCAGTATCCAGGTATCTCTGTCAGGCCAGTTTGGGAACTGGACTGTGATTTGTTCTGTATGTCAAGTCCAACTAGACTGAAGGTTACAGGGAAGTCAGTCAGGGAGTTCGAGAGACATCGGTCAAGGTTGGATTGTGCTCAGTCAGTCCTGGGGCTGTGGTGTACCGAAAGTCATTCCTGGGGTAATTGGATCATAAATACTAAAGGGCATTATCAGAGGACAGTTCAAGCTGTCCTGGGGCAAGTGGGAAACTCAATATCAGAGCCATGGTTCACAGAGGAGATAATGATTCTGAAGGAGGGCATTTCCAAATATAAGGGTAGATCTAATATAGCATTGGAGGACACAGGGATACTGCAAAAGGGTTTTTTCATGTGTTACCACCACCCTGATTTCAATGAGGTGACAATGAATAGTAAGGCATTGCATTGGGCCAAGGTTAAGGGGAAAAATGGGGAATTTTGAAAATTAAGTAAAAGATTTTGATGCGAACTTGGAAGCCTGAAAGCTGATAAACTTCATAGAGATAGCCCCTGACATGCAGAAGGACTGGGGTGCATGAAAAGCGTTGTTTAATAGAATCCCTATAGTGGGGGAACAGGCCATTTGGCCCAACAAGTCGACACCATTCCTACCTAGTAATTCTGCACACAGACAGTCAGCTGAGGCTGGAATTGAACAAGGGTCCCTAGCACTACCAGGCAGCAGTGCTACCTACTGAGTCACAGTGCCACCCTTGGTGAGGTGATAACATGGTGGTTAGGATGTGGAATCCTGACAGGCAAAACCTGGAACTCATTCTGAGGATTGAGCCCTGAATAACTTGTTATCTGGAACCATCTGCACAATAATGATGGGAAATGGCTGTTAGCGCACTCCTAGTGTGCAGGATAAGTTTGTGTCTTTTTCTGTGGGGATGGGGAGCACTGCAGGTTGATCTGAATCTATTGACATGGCAATTGCAATGATCAGGCACCCATAGATTCAATGATGACACATATCTCCTATCACATTACGGTTCATGGGTAGCTCATGCATTGACTAACAATATCAAATCTTGGTCATAAGCAATGATCATGACAAAGTTATACAAGTAATTTTTGGGAAGCAGAATTGATCATAGGTGCATTTAAAAATGACACCTGTGGTCACCAATTCTCCTACAACTTCCAAAGATCACATTGCTGTACACGAGTTCAGAGTGGATCTCCTCTCATAGCGAACAGTAAGCATGTGAGAAAATGGCACTGATATTCAGTGTTGCTTTTTACAGGGTTTCTGGGTTGGAGATGGTGCTACAACTGGAGTTTTCCAATCTGTTGTTTCATTACATGGATTGTGCTACATACACCTGCAGAATGTGTAATTTGTTGGAGGTCCATGCAGAGGCAATACATTACCCTCATTCAGGGACACATCGACGATACAGTATATCATTCCAATTGGATTCAACACTGGGAGGAACTATCATCATTGTGGCAATCAAAGAAAGACAACACACACAAAAGCAAGATTTCCAAAGGCATAAGCAAGCCCAGAAACAATGACAACTTCCAGTGCTTACCATGAAGGGAATTCATGAGATTAAATCAAAATGGTGTTAATGGGCATCCAGCTCATTTATCATGGAAAGTTCATCTACAAAGAAAATTCAAGAGATTAATGAGCTCTCCGGATCAGGTAATTGACCAACTAACAATTTGTTATAGCAGGATCAACATCCTCGGTAATGGACACCAAAGGGGTGACGGATCCTGCAATGTAAAGAGGTATTACAGACCACCATGCTGGGTCAGAACAAAACCAAAGATAACAGTTCTAAAGCCAGAGACTTCACAATCTCCCAAGACTTGAAAGAGAGCATTCCAAAAGATTTGAGAAACTTCCAGCTAGCCCGAATTTCTGACATCAGAGATTGGTGACGAGATGGAGAAATGGTAAATGTAATTAAACACATGAAATTTTAAGTAGTAACTATGTTTGGTTTTAAATTATCGTATAAAGTAATTGTTCTGAAAGTGTTAATGCTGGAGACTATGTTAAATCCTCCCAATCTGACCATTATACAGGTGAGGGTGCAGATACAATGGAATATCTTAAGATTGCATTGACTCAAGGCCAATGTCTACAGAATGCTCATAGTCTCAGTCACAATATTTATTTTACTAAGTTTTCCTGTCTTTGATTGGTATCATACAGTAATCCACAACTTGTTTATGATGAAAGCCTCTTCTCATTAAGACTGCATTGGTGACAGCAGTAAAATGCCACAACTATATGATGACAGTGGTTGGTATCCCAAAACCAAATATAAGTTTGCTAGTTCTAATTGTCAAACTGTGAAATTGAATGCTAGTCAAATATCACAAGCAGTACTGATCAGTGAGGGTATTCTTGAACTTCATTGGAATTTATGATAGATTGAGCCAGTTAGAACACTTCTTACCTCTCCTCATTTCAGGAGAGTGTATGACATTTCTTTTGATCAATATAACGATGGAATCTCGTGGGCACAATAGGGGTTTTAGTCAAGACTTCTGCATTGCTTCTTTTTGAGAAGCCTAATCAAGCTAGCGGGAGTTTTTATCCTGTCATGATCTCGGGGCAGAAGTCCCCTCACTCAGTCAACTAATTAAAGGCTGGCTGCTCTTCAGTATTCAGAAGCACCAATACTGCTAGCATTGACCTCAGAGGGACTTGGGCACAGCCAAACAATTGCAGGAAGACTCTTTCAGTGTAGAAGGTCACATGGGATTGGACAGTGATGTAGGTGGACAGCAAAAGCAAAACTGTGGTTCCCAGTGGTCTCTCATATTCCCTTCCTAATGCCAATCACTTCATCAGATGCCGGGTAGTTTTTAACAAGGCTACACCTCTGCAAGGAAATACACCGAGGTTTGATTGTCTTGCTCCCCACGTGACAACTCCTAAACTCCAAGTGGGTTAATGCCAGTGGCAGCAGGGTAAGGCCTTTAACTGGGTATTAATTGCCCACTGAAAGGTCTCAATTGACAGCATCCACAAGACTTTCCATTATTTACAGAGAACTAGGGTGGAGGCAGGAAGGTTGTGAAGTCCTAACCCACCACCTGCCCACCCAGTTGAATGCCCTCCTGCCACCAAATTCAACATGGGAAAGGACACAGGATTTTATCAAGTGAATTTCCAGTCAGTATCAAATTTTCCTGTTGGTTGGATTGTTTTTAATTTCTTCCAACATAGGTCTTTATTTTTGACATAATTATATACTATCAAAGAACAGTGACTATAGTCTAATACTAACTTCCCATTCTGCTGAGATAGAGATCCCTATTATAATCATTACCTGTCTCCATCTCTAATTACTTATTGGCAATTGAGTGGATCAGAAGGAGTTTTTGCTAAACTGGGTGACAAGGTTTACACCTACAAAGGGACTTTCCACCCTTTGCATCTTTCTGTTCACTTTTAAATACATCTTAGCATTTCTTATGTACCTATAGTGCATTAGAACGGTTTCTCAAGATTTGTGATCTTATCGATCAATCCTACTTTGTACTGAGGATTACCTACCAACAACTGATGTCTGCAGTTTCTGTTGACAGGCATTAGAGTAAGCAAACTTGGTATGAAATGAATTAAGTCCCTGTTTTGTGTGATAATCAATTAAGGATTCCCTCAAAGGCTAATAATGACTGGCTTTCCGAAATACTACAAGCATATTATATTCACTGATTGACAGATACATTGTATTCACTAATTGGGAATCTTATTGAAAGCAAAACGATTGGGTAGTCACTTTGCAATTTCTCCTCAAATCATTGAAGCTCAGTCTTTAACCAAAGGTCAATATTTTTGAATGTTACAAAGCAAGATGGTGGAATTTCATTTGTAAGATTGTTCAGTAAATCCCCTGAGCTTTTTTTAGATGAGCAAAAATGGGAGGTAATTCCAGTGGAATGGGAGATAATTCCCATAACTAACACAAGAAGAAGTGTCACTAGACCCAAAACGTTGATTCTGATTTCTCTTCACAAATGCTGCCAGACCTGCTGAGCTTTTCCAGCGACTTCTGCTTTTATAACTACCACAAGGACTGGTTGGGCCAAATGGACTATTTCCTTGCCATATGGCTCATGTGAAATAAAAAAAATCATTAATTTTATGAAGGTGGCTCCACAGTTATGTTAGACATCCATTGTGAAAAAAGAACATGCAAAGTTGTAAAGATCTGTCAGTTTTGAAGACATTCATCAGAAGCAGACTGGCCTTTTTAAGTGCATATCATTAGATGTTGTCCATGTGATCTCTGGGAATAAAGAAACAATATTTCTTTGTTTGCCTTTATTGGATGTTGTTCAACTCATCTGTAGAGCCTTTGTACATCATCTTAGATGAGACTATTTTTCAACAATGCCAGCTTAAGAATTTTGCAGGTGCAGCATAGCCAGTCAGTTAAATCATAATACAGTCTGAACAATGACGAGAAAATAACTATTTTATGCCAATATTAAGATTCACAAGCTATGGGTGACTTTACATTTTAACTATAACGCCCCACTTTGAATTTTTTTTGCCAAAATTGGGTTTCCTATCTGCTGTGTTTGTTTCATATAACCGTTTTCATGATCTCAGGAAGTGTAAAAGCACTTTTTTTTTTCCATAATGACATTGATGTAATACCATTTTTGCATACAACCAGCTCCCACAAACAACAATTAAATAAAGGACAGTTGCTTTGTATTAGATGGCCATGATGTGGAGGTGCTGGTGTTGCAGCGGGGTGGACAAAGTTCAAAATCACACAATACAAGGTTATTGTCCAGCAGGTTTATTTGGAAGCACTAACTTTCAGAACACTGCTCCTTTGTCAGGTAGCTAGTGGAATGGGATCATTGGACACAGATTTTGTAGTATAAGATCAAAGTGTCATACAACTGATGCAATGTATTGAATAAACCTAAATTGCTGTGAATTCTTTAATCATTGAGAATGGGGATACAGGTTTTGATTGATTAATATGTAAATCCCAGAACGTCTTTCAAGTCACAGTCCTGAGTTAATTTAAGCTTTTATTAAAAAAGATGGTATCTCAACTCAGACAATCATTAAAGGTGTGAGGTTAGAGTCTGTATTTATCCTGAACGTGAGTCAGACTGGTTCTATTTCCATGGTAGGAATTTATAAAGTGTCACATGGACTGACTGCCTACAGATTGTGTGCTTTTTGAACAAAATTGAGCGTATCTGCAAATGCAAATTCACCCCACAGACTTATATGTGTGTGACCGTGTGTGTGACCGTGTGTGTGTGAGTGTGAGAGAGAGAATGCATGTGTGTGCGTGTGTGCATGCTTGATAGAGTGTCTGCATGCGTGTGATGGTGTATATGCCTGTGACAGAGTGTGCGTGTGTATGTGCTTGCGTGTGTATGCGTGTATCTGTGAGAGAAGTTGTATGTGTATGAGAGAGAGTATGTGTGAATATGGTCATGTCTGTATGTATATGTGGGTGTGTGTGAGAGACTGTATAGTGTAGTGGGGTTATCTGTAGTGTGACATGAATCTCAGTTGAGGCCATCCTCATGGCCACTGAACTTGACTATCAGCCTCTTCTCAGCCACTCTGCATTGTTGTCTATCTCAAAGTCCACCTTGAAGGATGATCACCTGAAGATTCAAGGCTGAATGACCCTGACCGTTGAAGTGTTCCCGAACTTGGGGGGAACATCCCTGTCTGGTGATTGTTGTGCAGTGCCCATTCATCCATTGTTGTAGTGTCTGCTTGGTCTCACCAATATACCATGCCTCAGGGCATCTTAGCCTGCAGTGTATGACATTGACAATGTTGGTCGAGTGACATGAGTACCTGCCACACACGTATGATGATAGTATCCATGTCGACACTCTGACACATCTTGCAGTGGTTGCCATGACAGGGTTGTATGATGTTGTGATCGATGTTGTCCTGAAGGCTGGACGGTTTGTTGTGAACAATAGTCTGTATAAGTTGTTTAAAGTTAAGAAGTGGAGGCATAGGGAAGATCTTGGCGAGGTGCTCATCCTCATCAATAATGAGTTACAGGCTGTGAAGAACATGGCACAGTTTCTGTGTTCCCAGGAAGTTCTGGACAACGAAGGGTACCCTTTCGGTTGTATCCCATATCTGTTCTCCTGATGAGGTCGTTACAGTTTCTTTCTGTGGTACATCAGAACTGGCAACTGATGAGTTGAACATCATATACTGTTCTTATGAGGGGACCCTTCAGGTGTCCATCGCATTCCTCCTCATCTGCACAGATCCTGTGTATGTACAGGGCTTGACCATAGAAGATGGCTGTTTTAATATATTTAGAATGGAAGCTAGAGGGGTGCAGCATCGTGAGGTTATCTGTGGGTTCGTGGGTGCCTATCTTCGATGGAGATCCAAGAATGAGCCTGATTCTAAACAGTAGTCCATAGTAAGTCTGATGGTGGGACGAAACTTGTTGATGTCACTGTGTAGTTGTTTCGGTGACTCCTTGCTACAGGTCCAGAGGAAGAAAACATCACCAATGTATCTGTTGTATAGTGTTGGTCGCAGGTCCTGTGCAGCAGTGAAGCCTTGTTTGAACTTGTGAATGAAAATGTTGACATATTGAGATGTTAATTAGCACAGCAATCTAGGTTTGTTCACTACATCACATCAATTGAATGACGCTTTGATCCTTTACTATAAAATCTGTGTCCTATGATCCTGCTCCACTAGCTACCTGAGGACTAGCACTCCGAAAGCTTGTACGTCCAAATAAACCTGTTGGACTATAACCTGGTGTTGTGTGATTTTTAACTTTGTATTAGGTATTGGATAAAGGATAAATATTGGTTGGGATATTGAGTGAACTGCCTTGATGATCTTTAACTAATACCATTCAATCTGTTACATTCACCACGAAGATCAAGTAAGACCTGGGGTAAATCCCCAGCAGGAAGACACCTCCTCATGGAAATGCTGCCGAGATTACGTCCTCAAGTCTTTGGGCTCTCTGGACCACTTGTCCTTCTGAATCAAAAATAAGAGTTCTACCATTGAGCCAAGAATGATATTTAGATTTGGTGTTTCTCTTCAGGAATAGTCTATTTAGACCCAATTTGGTGACTTTTCAGTGTTTCATCTAAATGTCAGGTCGATATCAGAAATGCGAACAGTATCATACCCTTATCATGTGCGCCTCCTATATGGGAAGACTCATCAGGACACTTTATAATGAAGAGATTTCAGTGGACACTGGGTATGGGAAAGATGAAAAAAGTGGAAAGGTAAAATGGAAGCTTTAGAGTGTTTAAAGAAGGGAGTATAGAAATGGTTCACAAAAGCAGGGTGAGAGGGAAATAAGAAAAGGAAATTTGATAAAGACTGCCCGAGAACTCATATTTTAATAAACTCTAAGTCTGAGATGATAATGTGAATTCTGGTTGTGAACCTAATAGTCAGCTTTCACTTATTAGAGTTAAAAGTTTATGATTATAATATGCCAATTATGAAAGATTACATTGCACAAACTGGAAATGTTTTTATAGATAATGATCAATTTTTACAAGCAACAGTTGTGTAAAGAGTCATATCGAGCTAGATTTCCATTCAAATCATTAGAATATTATTCCCCTTTGATATAACTTCTAACATCACTCAAGAATTAGTTGTCTTTAAAGGCTTGCTTAACAAAAATCTGTTTGGTGGCATTCAAGCCAATGTGTTATGTAGACATCTGATCCATATCTTTTATCCTTATTTATATGTCACTTGGTGTATTTTATACAGTAGTAGGACCTAGATTAAAGCTACAAATGGTGAACACATTGACTTGCTAACCCGAAGGCCAAGAAACATGTGAATTTTGAATCTGGTCACTAACAGACATCGTGTTATCATTCACAAAAATATATGTTACGGTCTAAGCCAGGCTTGACAGTTATTTACACCAGCTGTTGAACATAATGGGATCGACTTTCACCTTTTGGTGTAATTGGAAAATTGATGTATTTAATGGTTACCTGGTTCAGCTTCATTTACACAGCTGAAAATGGTCTTGTTCTCAAAAATATGCTTTCTTAAAGTAAGTTCTTCACCTGAGGCTAACTTGATTTAATATCAATGAAAATGATTCCCCAAGAAACTGTACTGAAATATTCCAAAGTTAATTTGTTTACATTGGTCACTTTCACAGTAACTTAAATACTTCTTGTCGTACATAAATGTTGAAATTGCCTTTATTAATGCTGTTGCCTATGCACCTAAGAAAATGAGTATCATTTGAGTTACATACCATGCTTAACATAATAAAACATACCAAGACTGTTTACTGGAATATTTTAAATTAAAACATGACACTGAGCAATTCGACAAGATGTTCAGTCACACAATGGAAGATTTTCTGGAGAGATACATTTTAAGGCATATGTAAAGAGAGTTATGTAGGAGAGAGACAGATGGATAGGGAGGGAATTCCAAAGCTTGGGTTCCAGGTAATTGAAGAAGATCCTTCTCAGTTATTTTTGTTACTAAAATACTTGCTTTGGTAATTTCTCCAATGTTTGCTCAACCCATTGCCATGAATCTGGTAGTATTACCTGAGAACAGAACTGTAGGAGATGAAACAATGTTTTTACTCTTGGCTTGAACTTGGCACTCCTTTGACCCTTTCATGATTAAAAACTTTTCACATTACGAATCCAAGCTTGATGATATATTATTCTGAGTCTCTGTCCCTAGCTCATAAATACAATAACATTCGGTACCATAAATGAAGTGGATGGAAGGAAATGGGTACTTAGAGGGTTAAGAAATACCCTTAATTTTTTTTAACATAATATGAAAGATGATATAGATATGAATCACTGATCACAGAGTGATAGCATCATATAATGGGCTTGAAGCCAAATGTTAATTAAATGTCAGGTAAAGAATACAAAGCTTTAGAATGTTTAAAAAATCCTTGGAAGATAGTGATCAAGAATTGATGTTAATAAAATGTAATTGAAATGAAAGGATTATCACCATTTAAGTGACTTAATATAAGGTATAGCCTTTGGAGTAAGTTTAATGCTTCCAGTTTAATGCAGAAAAGGTATTACCTTTATCTCTTCTCAAGGCCATAATTAACCCATTCATTACGCACCATTATTGCAAAGGTGTAACAGGCACACATCTACAGATTTAAAACTATTCAATCTTGGGTAATATTTCCTGTGGCAAATATTAATGCCTTGTCTTTCACGTAAGAGTCTTTTCGTTAATATGAGTGGCATAGGAATGGTAAAAGGTCGATGAACCTGCCCATTTGTTGGTACATGTTGAAGTATTCGTATATGCATTTGTTTCCTTTCTTCGAAAATGTATCCCTTTCTGTAGATCTTCTCTCATTTCTAATCTATCCACGGTCTACCTTTCCGCTACATGATTTCCATGCCATTAGCACCAAGGACCAAAACAGAACACCAGAAGTAACAGAAAATACAAGTACTTGTCTGTTAAATAAGTACTGGAAATAGAAATGAAAGAAAATTAAAATAGAAAATAATGTAAGTATTTACTAATACACTCAAAAATGAACATGTCTGATGTGGTTTTGTGGCTATGATTTTGATGCCAAGTGATGTGATGTAAATCAAATTCAATATTTTAAAAAGTGAAGTTATTGTTTTTGATCCTTGCCACAAACTCTGTTCCCTAGCCATTGACTCCAATTTCTCCCTTGCCAATCCCTGTTCACAACATCATCATGCTCCTGAACTCAGAGCTGAGGTTTGAATCTAATATAATCTTACAATCAAATCCATGTCCCTTCCCCTCCATAATATTGCATATTTTTGTTACTGTCACTGTCCAACAGCTGCTGAAAACCCCAACCATGCTGTTATTACCTCTAGACTTCCTTCATCCACTGACTGGTTTCCTGCGCTCCCCACACCCACCCCCCACCTCCCCTCCCCCTCCCCCCCACCCCCCCCCACCCCCCCCACCCCCCCACCCCACCACTCTCTATAAATTAGAATCAGACAATTTGTGACAAAAACACCAGTGCTGAGATGGAACAATGTGAGTGATATTTGAGAAGATTACATTCATACAACAATGTCTTAGCTGTCATCTTGCAGTGTGAATTTGAAGCCACTGTATTGCAGCAAGGGTAACCAGTTGCTTTTGCATTGAGATGCTAAAATAAACAGAATAATGCTATGTATGGATGGAGAAAGAATGCCTTGACTTGTGAGCTTTTTTACTCAATATCTGTTTGGGAAAGACAAAGTGACAATGAAGTCCTGCCACAAGCCATTTAACTGCTCCAAAGCTTCTGCAAACAATGCTACTTTGTTTGTAGAAATATCATCTGGATGTGAACTGTAATCAAAATGGCCCAAATGGAAATCTTGCTCCTAATTGATATACTTGTAAAGGAAACCGATGTACATTGTCAACATGCCATCAAGGACATCCTGAGTTCAGGATGCTCAGGTTGAGTTGAAATTTTCCAGAATCAACAAGAAGCACGCTGGGGCAGCATGGTGGCTCAGTGGTTAGCACTGCTGCCTCACAGCACCAGGGTCCCAGGTTTGATTCCAGCCTCAGGCGACTGTCTGTGTGAAGTTTGCACATTCTCCCCATGTCTGCGTGGGTTTCCTCCGGGTGCTCCGGTTTCCTCCCACAATCCAAAGATGTGCAGGTCAGGTGAATTGGCCATGCTAAATTGCCCATAGTGTTAGGTGCATTTGTCAGGTTATAGGTTAGGGGAATGGGTCTGGGCGGGTTACTCTTCGCAGGGTTGGGGTGGACTTGTTGGGCCAAAGGGCCTGTTCCCATACTGTAGGGAATCTAATCTAATAAAAAGCAACAGTTCAATATTCTCTGGAAGTCAAGCCAGCAGAGATATTGAATCTGAAAGATAAGTACCTTACTCAAATCAAGCAAATAACATAAAAATATGCAACTATCCAAGTGCTTCAGGAAAATAGTGATGAAAAGATGGCATGAAAGCATTAAGGAAACATACGTTGCTATAACAGAGTATTAGATGTACTGAGATGAAGGGATAGATCAAGATGGCATCTATTATAAATAATAGAGTCATTATTGCTAAGGAGATAAGTAAAATGATGCTGAAAGCCATCAACCACTTGAGTCTAATTTGAGGAAGGCAAGAAAAGTACTTATTTGACCAACATCGATGAGATTATGGATCTCATCAGCCAGTGCAGCGCTTGCAATGAATCCCAAGCTAAGCAAGCTAAAGAGCAGCTTATGACACATGACAATGGATGAAGCTTGGAATTAACCTATTCACTCTTGCAGGATTTGATTATTTTGCCACCATCGATGGCTATGCTGAATATTTAGACCAGCTGACATCCATGACAACGGGTGAGATTGTAAAATTCTTGAAAGCATTCTTCAGTTGTGCCACTTTCCAAACATCACGATGAATGACACTAGCCCTCAATTCATGATTGAAGGCACCTCATATATTTTTGGGAAATGCAACACCATGCATTATCTCCACGTTATTCTCAGTCAAATGGAAAGGCTGAGGCAGTAGTGAAATTTGCCAAAATGTCATTACAGAAATAACAGATGAGCAGAGAATGTATTTATGTATTTCCAAAGGTATCACCAAGGCTTGAAAATCACAACTATTAAAATAGATTTGAATGTGTTTATATTGTCTTTCTTAGAAGAGTGGAGTCTGAATGATGACTTAATTGAGGTGTACAAAATGAAGAGTGTCAAAGTTAGAGTGGACAGAGAAGACCTGTTTTCTCTAGGTGGGGTGGGGGTTAATTATCAGGGGGCACAGATTCAATGTGATTGGGTGAAAGGTTAGAGGGATCATAGGAGGGTGGTGAGTTTTTGGAATTCACTTCCTGGTTTGGGTTTGAGGTGGAAACTCCCCACTCATTTAAAGGGAACTTGGATCTGCACCTGAAGCACTGCAACTGGAAAAGCAACAGATCAGGTGCTGGGAAGTGGGATTAAGATGGACAGTTAGTTTATTCAGCCAGTGCATAAATGAAGGGCTGAAGGCCTCTATCTGTGCTTTATGTTTTGTAAAATTCTATGGATCATAACAAAATTCAGCACAGACCTGTGCAAGGCAAATTTAGAGTGAAAACTTATACTGACTGATGCATGTATTGTCATTTCTGATATAACGTGGTAGTACTGTTCTCATGTGATCTTGTGTTATAAGAAAATCATGCAATAACCATGCCACTTAAATTAATGGGGCCGGAATCACACTATAGCCAATACAGGTAAGGAAAGTTTGGATTCTACAAATAACAGTCTAAATTCTTCAATCGCGTAAAAGCCAATTCACATTGAAGAAACACATGTTATAGCAGAACAGACTGTAGTCCAATCCAGACCAAACAGCAATTTGAAACTGCACATAACAAATACTTTATTTTAAGTAGTGCTTAACTAGAAGTAGTCACAAGTGTGAGTGACAGAATCATGCCAAAATGGCAGAAAGCCAATTTTCACTTTGATAAAACTGACAAATCATTGTGAATTGAGCACTGGAGAGACAATTAGGAGAAAGTGAGGACTGTAGATTCTGGAGATCAGAGTCGAGATTGTGGTGTTTCTGGTGAAGGACTTATGCCTGAAGTACCGATTCCCCTGCTCCTCAGATGCTGCCTGACCTGCTGTGCTTTTCCAGCACCATACTCTCAACTTGGGTTGGAGATCCGATCAAAGGGTTCAACAAGAGTCAGCCCAGTGGCAACTTTGGACATTCATGGAGCAATTGTCATATAAAGGCAAAGTATTGCAGATGCAGGAGATCCAAAAGACAACTAGAAAGTGCTGGAGAAACTCAGCAGGTCTCGTCGCATCTGTGAATTTTGAAGAAGAGTCTCATTGGACTTGAAACATTAACTTTCTTTCTCTCTCCACACGTGCAGTTAGGCCTGCTAAGTTGATAAAGCAATTTGTTTTTATATTAAAGTAGTTGTCACCTTGATTATAGGCAGTGAACCTGAATGATCAAACATATCATTGCAACCACACACAGACAGGTACAACTAGAGCAGCTGAGCGTCTGCCCAGAGTAAAACAAAATCAGACCCAGAGGTTTACCATTCCCCATCAGCGGTTCTCCGGTAACAGTACATGCCATAGAAATTAAATTCCCCAAAGAAGGAACATTACTTTAGGAATGAGTAGACATTGGATGAGTAGCCAACAATAACTTAAAACACTTGCGATAATTTAAAGAATATATTTGAATTCATGCACAAAGATTAATAAAGTGGAATTCCCTAGACTTCTGTTCAACTATTGTAATTTTTTTTGTTGACCATGCATTTTAGGTAAGTCAGTTGCTTCTACAAATGGTGTTTTATTTTGTTTTTTATGGAAGGACTATGTTTGGGTAAAGATAATTTGGCTTGCTATTGCATCTAAGCATGGGGGGGCGGGGGGGGGGCGGTTGGTGGGTGGGTGATGGTGATGGCCTAGTGGTATTATCGCTAGACAATGTTTTGAATCCTGCCATGGTAGATGGTGAAATTTGAATTCAGTAAAATAGACTGGAATTAAGAGTCTAATAATGACAATGAATCCACTGACGATTGTTAGAAAAACCCACCTAGTTCACTAATGCACTAATGGCTGCACTTCCCTTTAGGGAAGGAAACTGCCACTTTCACCTGGTCTGGCCTACATACGACTCAAGACTGTGGTTGACCGCCCCTGTGGACAATACAGAATGTGTAATAAATGCTGGCCTAGCCAGCAATGCCCTTATCCCATGAAGGAATAAAAAATAAATTATTTTACTTCAGCCATCTCACACACTCCTTGAACAATGTATATTTTAATATGTATTTATCCCCTTTTGGAGACATATATTAAATTCCTGTCAGTTACTGTGTATTCACAACAGGATATGACGTATTTGTCCCATGACGTTTCAGTCAATCTGAAGGAGTAGCGGTACTCTACATAACTCCCAATGAAAAGTTATCAATATACACAGTCTTATTTACAAATAAAGAACTATCACTATTCTTTCCCCAGTCCTTGTGTTTGATTGTTATGCTTACATCTAGAAGAAGAGCAAACATCTAATTCGGTACAGTCCTATAGCATTACAAGATGTCTGCATTCTGTGGCTAAGCTATGAAATGAATTCACTGAAATTCTGGTTCTTAATCTTTCTGACCTCCTTCAAGATACTGAAAATTTACCCTTCTGACAAAGTTTTGTTTACTGCACCAATAATGCTTTGGTGACTAAGTGTAATTTTTGTTTTGATAATGTTCCTTGGAAAGTTTATTAATTTAATGTGCCAGCAAGTAATTTTTCGCTGTACACTGGCTATCATAGTAAAATTTCTTTCTACTGAATGCGTATAATTATTAGTTATGGTTGTCATCAAGTTTGCACTGTTGCAGTTGGAAGAAAAACAGTTTACTGTTCTAAAATAAAATCAACCTTAAACTACATCACAATTTCACATTATGCTGAAAGACCTCCAAGCAATGCAACCATATGGAGAATAAATAAATATTGTGCAATCAATATTGAGTTTGATCATTTATTCTTGTATTAAACAAGTAAATGGGCTTTTATTCCTTTCTTATTAATGGATATATACTGGTTATGGTGAGGTTCTGTGGGCTTGGTTTGTCTCATATTGTATCTCATGGATGGGTATTAAAAAATAATTGATGCCCTGGCTGAACAACTGCATCATGAAGGGAACAGGAAGGCAGGATGGGAAGATTTTTACCAAATGTTTGTGAAGTAATTTTGAAGAACTGTGCCCCATTGTTTCTGTGACCATAAAGAGAAGGGAGTTGGTGATTCCATCCCAGACAGCTGCCTGTGTGTCTTCAAGCATAACATTGAAGAGAGGCCAAAGAGAATGTATTTGAGGATGACTTTGAACAGGACAGTGATGTAATTAAATGTCAATTAAAGAGGCCAGAAAAAGGTTTATTTCTAATCTTATGTCACACACTGCCATAATGACAGAAGTGGTATTGAAATGAACAACTAGCCACTGTAGCCTGGATAGAGCAGTTTGCTTAGCTGGTCTGAAATTGTGCTAGGAGACCTGTTGATAGATTAATAACCTGAGACAGATTCCACCCCCACCCACCCACTCCAGTGCATGTGCCTCTTAAGTAACCAGTGTCATTGTGAGTATGTAATGTTGCTTAGTTGTGTGACAAATGTATATCACATCAGGAGAATGGTATCCAAGTTGTGTGCCATCGATATTTATGTGAGAAACCTTATAGGTGAAAAGGGGTTTTACAAATGTCAGAGGTCAGGGTGATGAGGAAACACTGGGGTTGCCCAAGCTTTTCAGCTTTGAGAGCTGAGAGCTGCTTCAAAAATATAAATAAAATACTGATAGCTACACAAATAGCATATGCAAGGTACATCCGGAAAATTACTTCAGCACTTTTTGTTCAACTTAATGAAACATGAACATAAAACTGATTTCAAGAAATTATACTTCAATCCATACGAAATAGTCTCCTTGAGTAGTGTAATGGAACTAATCTATAGTGAATAGTATCCTGCTGGTAAAATGGAAGTCAAAGCCTAGGTATCAAAACCACATACAATTAGGTGCTCTAATCATATTGGATGGATGAATATACAGGGATGGGCTGAGGGCCATCGTCATCTTTAATTATTGCCTCATTTAGAGTCTGATTTAGAGACTGTCACATCCATGGAAGCACCAATGATTGAATACAAAAGTTTTAAAAAGGAATGTTCTATATCATGCTCACCTGGATTTCGCCGAGCAATTATCAGCTGAAGAAATTTCACACACAAGTATTATTACATGTCACAAAAACAAAAATAACTAAAATAGATTTGCATTCATATAGCACCTTTCATGATTATAATTTTTTATTAGACAAAATAAGGAATTCTAACTTCAAATTGTGTACAAGTAACACTGGCAGAAGCATTTTGTGGATCGAGGCATCTACAATGCTGTAACAAGTTATCAAACTGGAATGTATTATCGTCGAGTGTCAGTTGGACAGAGGATTCATTGCCACAAACCACTTTGCTGAAAGGAATATATTTGGTGATCTCATCTTGTCACAAAAAACATTTATTGAGAGCGAAGACAAGCAGCATATCAAATTACTTGAGAATTATTGAAATCCCCGTGCTAGTGATTATGAAAGTCATGCTTAGTCTCTACAAGTAAACTTTACTAAATCCAGACTAGTAATGATTTTCTTTACTACAAATGGGGCAAAACAATCTGCTTTATGATTTATTTATTAATACTGCCCTGCCTTAATCTTCAAGATAGTTTCATGATATTATCTGGTAATGTAAATTCAAATATTAATGCAAAATTGTACATTTCAAACAGTAGATACTGGTATTCCATTTATGCCCAAATTGCCAGAATAAAAAAATAAATTGATGTATGAGTATGCAATGCAAAATACTGCCAACATGGCTTTGGGTAGTTATTTTCTAACTGGCTCCAGGGACTAAAAAGTCTAGAATGGTTTAGGAATACCACCAAGGAGTTTAATCTTAAACAAAATGTAGTTTGTAGCATGATAACAATCAGATATCAGTTACATTAGTAATAACCATTCTTATTAAGACTTGGATCATAGATTTACTTTCCTCAAGATTCAGATTTGTTCTGCCTTTCCCTGCTCAAGTTGTTATAACATTATCCGTTTATGTGGAGCTTAGTGCAATCTTCAGCATTCACCTTTTCAGCCCATTATCTTAGAAATATTCACCACCAAGCTTTTCGTTCCATAATTTACATAATTGCACAATCATCACTGGAGTTTTCTTTATCACTCTCCTCATGCATGTTTGGTGTGTTGTACATTGGTCTGGGCTGGCTCCTGTTCTTTTGCAAAGTAGTACCATGACCATAATGACTCTGTATGATCTGAGCTGGTTTAAATTTTAGAAAGCTTTGCTGGTGCCAACTATTTGTATTTGTATTTCTAACTCACACCATCTGTCCAATGGTAGTTCTCTACCTTTCAACGCATCATATATCTTATTATTCCCTATCTTTGAAGAAGGAGGTCTGTGTTTCAGAATGGCGAGACAATTGTTTCCTGGATGAGGTTGTTCATCCTTGCCTTCTGAGCATAAATTTTGCTGGGAATGGTGATCTTTACTCGATTGACATTTTATAAAATGGAGCAATGCAATGTGAAAAGATTGTCTGTTGGTTAACACTTAATGGTTCTTGCTATGATAGAATGTTTGTGCAAGGATGTGACGTGTGGGACACTCTCCACATAATGTATGCATTACCATAATTTGCCAGTGGTACTTTTGTCAGGAAATATCTATTCTAAGTAAACTAAAATAGCGGATATTTTGTTAGCAATAGCTGCACTCCATGTGTTGCTAACTTGTTGAACAATGTGAAATTTGGAAAAGTATTTCAAGTTTGCAATCTTTCCTTTACACTATGAATAGTTCTGTTGCTACCTTCATCCACGGAGTGAATGGAACATTGTGATGATATGGAGTGTCTTCCCAATCTCAGGCTTGGTATAATTGGCATGCTCTCACATATATTCATACATTAATGAGTATTCTAATTCATCCAGTGTACAGATTCATGTGCTAGTCATCTCATGTGTTCAACACGTGTCCCTTATATAACATAGGTACGATATTTTGGTGTATTGCTTCCAGGAATAGAACTTATTTGTACTTGAAGTTGATTCTTCACTGTATAGCCAAATTATGTATTTACAAAAGAATTAAATCTTTTCACCCACTTCCAGAATACTGCCAGGCCATCTCTGAATAATGCAATTCTTTTGCAACTCTTGAAGTTGTTAATTTTTCACAGTTTCCAATTGCAATTGTTCACAGTGGCTCTGACCAAAATGTAACTGATCAACTTTGACATGGAGAACATATTCACCTGTCACTGATTCAGTTGCATCATGCATGGCTGTTTCACCACAGTGGCTGTAGCTTGAATCTCATAAGTTGTGACTGCATCACTATCTGTGCACGCTGGTAGTCCTGCCACTGCTGGATTGTTAGGATCTAAAAGGTAGAAGGCTCTGGAAGGACAAGACGAGATTTAATTGTTGCTGCAGTGTGATATTGATAATGCATGGAATTGGTGAACCATTATGTACTGTGAACAGCCTCTCATAGACTATACATGATGTGCTATTTACACAGGTTTGTGTCTTTGAGGATGATAATATGTGTGCACTCATTCCTGCATTATATTAGAGTATGTCATATTGTCTTTTCAAACATATGATCTTAATGATTTTAAAAGTATCTGATATTTTGGCATGTTAGTAAAGTCAACAAAATGGGAAGATGGCCACCTTCTGAAATTTGTCTCTTGGTCAGTTGACTTATGGATGTGTTTGTATTTGTACTCCTTCTTCACTCTTTCCATACTGCCAATGTTGAGGTATTGTACCATCTGGTTGGTCACCTGTGCTTTGTTTTGCAATGTGGCTTGGCTGTTGGAAGCAAATTTCCTGCATATGTGTGCGCAGTGACAATTGGTACCTCAGTCTTTACAGCTTTGGGGTAGGCATGACAAACCAGATTTGTTACAGATCTTGTTCATTTCATGTGATTTGATGACGATAGCAATCGTGTAGCCCAAAGCATGTGAATGTTTCTTGCCTGCCCCACTCTGTTTCAAACTTGTGTCCATCTTCAATTAATCAGTGTATGGCCCTTTTCACCAGGTGTTCCTTCCTAAAGGCTCTAATCGGAGGTAATTGTTAATTGGTAGGAATGGTGTCTTTATATTTTTGTGCATTTAAATCTTTGGGTTACAAGGAAAAGAAGATTTTTTTTAAAGAACAAGAATTAACCAGGATGGCCGCATTTTTTTCACATCAAAGAAGTTGATAACTATTTTTAACTTTTTTTCTTTGTACCTCTGGATTCCCGCAACGTGAAGGTAATCAGGAACTCATGAGTTGTTTACAAGTGAAGCTGATTTGTTCTAAGTTAACTGAGCAGGTTAGTACTGGAAACAAAACAGAGAAAGAGAGAGAGAGACAGAGAGCAAGAGGATGAGAGAGAGAGCAAGAGAAAGACAAGAGAGTGTGCTGTTGTTTTCCCCAGCAGAACTTGCCAATTTTCTACAATAAAAACAACTTATTGAAGAAAATAAATTGCATTTCCTGCAGCAGTTGTTGTGAGCTGTGACTCTTGAATTGCGAGATCAGTAACATGTTATGAGTGAATCAGTCACTCTGTGCTTCTTATAAGCTACTGGAAGCTTCCAGAGAAAGACAACTGAACACCAAAGGCCTGGCTAACCAATGTAGGATCTTCACAACATCAGAATCAGGATGCAAAGATGACTGAACTGACCTCCTAGTTTTTTTTCCCACTTCTGCCAATAATCTTCTTTCCCTAGTCATTTGTGTAAGTGTGTGTAAGGTGAGGAGGCAGGGTGATGTTATAAGGGCTTGTATATTTTAGTTAGTAGTGTCATATGCTAATGGCTCATGTCCATTTACTTGTAACTATGTTCCTATTACTTACAATAAATAATAATTCTCATTTTGTACACAAATCTGCTCTATGCTTAATATCAGGTCAGGCAGCATCCAAGGAGCAGGAGAATCGACATTTCGGGCATGAGCCCTTCTTCAGGAATTCCTGAAGAAGGGCTCATGCCCGAAACGTCGATTCTCCTGCTCCTTGGATGCTGCCTGACCTGCTGCGCTTTTCCAGCAACACATTTTCAGCTCTGATCTCCAGCATCTGCAGTCCTCACTTTCTCCTATGCTTTATATCAACCTTCATTTAGAGGTCAGGTAAATTGGGGTGCCATGTGTATCTTTTAAACAAAGCTATTTTAACATTTGATAGGACTCAGGAATAGCATGTCTTGATTTACAGAACATGACCCCACTGGGTAATAGCAAAATTAATCATCCCCTCTCTGACTGCTTCTCTTCAGAAAAGTCCCACTCATGTCCTTTGCTGCACTATCCTCCAGCAAATTAATCAATTCTCTCTCGGAATTTCAGTCTTGATGGAGTCTGTGTTGGAGTCTGTTAATCGTGAAGTTAAATCTTGCATTGAATTGGTATTCAAGACTTTCTAGATCTTTTTCTGGATCTTCCTGATTATCCATGGAAAGACTGAATATGTTATTTCTATGTACTTCTCCAGAAACAAGCAAAATGTTTAGATTTCTCTTCTCAAGATCATCTATCACTTTATTTTGAACTAATACATTGGTTGAAAAGTTGTAATTCAGTAAAGATGTCATTGGTTGCTCAGTCCAATATTAAGTATTTTCCTTCAATCTTTCATTGAAGGTTTTTGTTTTTCTTTTAGGAAGTCCAGTGTACTGCTTGTTTCTTTTTCACCTGTCATTTTATTCTCCTTTTGTTTCTGTTTCTCTTGAGTTTTCTTGTTGTTGCTCCTTTAATTACCTTGTTCACTTTAAAAGTGCAGGTTTAAGATCTACAGTGTTGCAGGTCAAAATGGAAACTCTTAATTGCAGGTTTCAGCCTCTAGATGGCGTTCATGCCAAACAAGGAGTGATGACATCATATGGGTAGCCTCCTACTTTGGCAGTGAGAAAAGGAAATGGCTAAAAGGACTGACCTCAGGATATCGGTTTTCAAACAGAAGTGCAGAAAATCTCTTTTTAATATGTATTTTCTTTCAGTTCTGGAATCCACATTATAGAAGGGATGTGATAGCATTGGAGAGGGCACAGAGGAGATTTACCAGGATGTTGTCTGGACTTGAGAGTTTCAGTTATGAAGAGAGATTGAACAGGTTGTTTACCTTGAAGCAGAGGAGACTGAGAGGAGACATGATTGGGATGTAAAAAATAAATGACGGGCATGGACAGGGTATAGAGAAAGATACATTTTCCCTTGATGAAGTGATCAATGGTTGGAAGGCATAGATTTAGGTAAGGGCAAAACATTTAGAGAAGATGTGAGGAAAACTTTTCTTCAACCAAAGGTGGCATGAATCTGGAACTCATTGTCTGTGAGCATGGTAGGGGGAGAAACCCTCATAATGTTTAAGAAATATTTAGACATACACTTCTGATGCCATGGCATACAAGGCTGTGAGGCAAGTGCTGGAAAATGGGATTAAGATAGTCATCAGTTGTTTTTGGCTGGGTTGGTCTCAATAGGGTGAAGGGCCTTTTTCTTTGCTATAGGTTTCTGTGACTCTATGAGAACTTTCTAGCTTTCAGGAGTATTTAACTTCAGGAGTATTTATTTTAAATAATATTAAAATATTATTTAATATTCAATAGATTTCTATGACTCTAGGAGAACTTTACAGCTAAGTTTTCAGGGCTATTTAACTGCTGTTTATTTTCAACAAAATTAAAAATGTGGTGATCAATTAATTTTTATAAAGCAAGATGAGTCTTCTAATGTAAAATAATGTAGATTTTAATCAGAAAGGAATTAATTCTGTATTGTGGCTTGTCAAAGCCTTTATGTAGATTTGTACTCACAGTAGCCAAAACTGCTAATTGTCTTAATTCTTTGATCTCTAACCCAATTGCCTAGTTGATCTCCAATTGAGTTGTCCCATACCTGACACTGAGATCTTGGACTCTTTCTGTAGATGGCCACTGCTGTTAAATGTCATGTGCATTTTGCCTCTAACAGGGTATGTTTGACCAATGCAATATCACTTATGTTATCCCTTGTAACATGAGAAATTAATGTGTGGGTAACATTATCGAAAAGTACAACAGACATTTATTAAGCTCCCAAATATATCCAAATTTATATTCATAAGCACCTCATTTCCTGGGCTAACAGTAAGGTATTCAGTTGTAGAGTAGCATGGTGCCATCAACATGTTATCCTTTAAGTGACACCATATTAAAATGGAGTCTGAGACATCTATACCATCAGGTCCTATGCTATAGTACAGTGATATCATGAGCATGTCCCTTAAGGTTACACTGACATTCTGTGTCTCTTGAAGATTACTACCTATGAGACATAACAGATACCTGCACAACAGAAATATCCACGAGATAGGAGCACTATCAAGTACAAAATTGACTTTCCATTGGCAGAAAAGTCATGAAGCTGGGAAAACATGTACAGGATGATCAACATATCCATTAGTTTAAGTGCAGGAAACCTCACCAGTCATTCTCAGATTTTCAGGTGGCACCAGCAGTGATCTTAAAATTAATCAATTACATTTTCTATTTTTTATTTGCATGTAAGAATTCAAAATTATCTATCTTATCCGAAAATATATGAAGACAGACTTGAATAAATTAATATACTGGCTGCGGTATTTTAGCTAATTTTTAAAGTATAATGTGATGTGATATTAGCCAGTTTCTTCGCAATCACAGACTTGCCATTCTTTTAAAGGATATGTTTTAGAGCTTATTATGTAAGTTGCTAACACCTTGAAGCAAAATATCAACACTTGTTTTGTCACTTTAGTACAATGTTGGTCCTTTCTAAAGTGTTTCATTTGGAGGTCAGTCAGGTATGAAATCTGCAAGATTTTTCTGGTGTTACTGAAACAGTAACAATCTGGTCGATGTCACATTGTGGTTTGTGGGATCTTGGTGTGTGCAGGGAGAAAGTAAGGACTGCAGATTCTGGACAGTCAGAGTCAAAAAGTGTGGTACTCGAAAAAAAGAGCAGGTCAGGCTACATCCGAGGAACAGGAGAATTGACAGTTCGGAACATTCCTGATGAAGGGCTTCTGCCTGAAACATTGGTTCTCCTGCTCCTCAGATGCTGTCTAACCTGCTGTCCTTTTCCAGTGCCACGCTTTTCGACTCTTGGTGTGTACCATGCTGCTACATTGCAATAGTGGCTGCTCTACCAAAAGCACTTCCTTGGCACAAGTGAATATTAGAATGTTTCAAAATTGTGAAAGGTTCTATATAAGTCAAAATCTGTTCTTTCCTGTTTCTTTATTCTCACTTAAATGTAGAGCATGGCGCATTATTTGAGATACTTAAGACTAGGTAGCATCTGTGGAGCTGTATCTCTGCGCAGGTCAGCACATTTTGGTGGAGGAGAAAAGGATGACAGAAGCAAGGAAGAAGAATCAGATATAGAATATTTTCCAGGTACAAAGGGAAAACCATTCCAGTTAGTGGCACCATTTTGGTATAATTTGGATTTCTGTGTTAGTCACATTCTGCAAGATATGGCTGAGTCTGTTCACATGAGGAGAGAAAAAGAGGTTTTTGCACTTGCAATTCATAAATTATTATTAGTAAACAAACTTTCGACAAATTACTATGCACAAAGCAACCTTTTTGCAGTGGTAATTTATTAACCAGACAGAATTACTGTCAAAAACTGATGTTTTATTCACAACTTTATAACAAATTGCAACAATTTAGAGTTATTAAGTGAACTGGCCACATATGGTGCGCAGCTAGTTACACAATTTTCCTCCTCAGCATGCCATTGCAAACCACTTATTTTGATAGCATCATTTGTCATTCATTGTTAGTACTGGCAAAGCCAAGGGCAGTTCTGTTGGATACTGGCTGGACAAGTGGCTGAACAGGAGCGTTCATGAACAAGCTTCTAAGGTAACAATAGTTCTGGTGTCAGACAGCGAACAGAAAATGTAACCATCTACTAGCTGCTGTTTATTGGAGAGTGTCTTGATAAACTTGTTAACGCATGGTTTATTTTTGTTAGAATTAACTATTAAACAATTACTAAAGAATGACTTGAGCTGTTGTAATATGGCACATTGTGAGTTGTGGATGCAAGGACCAAGGTTCTGTGCTGGGAATATTGGTGAGACTATCAACACTTGCTGTCATTAACTTCACTGAAACTGATGGTGACCTGTTGTTTGGGGGATCTGTTGTTTGCACAATAATATCAGTAGTTTTACATTCCTCCACAGGGTGCGCTGTTGGTATTTCCCAGGATCCTCCAACCCTAAACTGCAAACCAGTTCCACTTTTACTCCCTCAGTCTCACTCTAAACTCCATTGAAAAATATTATATTTTGTTGAATGAGTTATAACTTTTAAATGGCACACAATTATTGAAAAAAACCCTCAAAATGATCTTGCAGGTGTCAAATTTCTCCATTACAGTAAGCAAAACCAATTTTTAATTTTTTAAAAGTTTGTTTATTTTAATTTTTGCTGCTTTCTTAATTCATCATATTTAGCTTGTGACCTGAAAATGAAAGGTGGAAAGATTCATTGATTTTAGCTGGCTGGTTTTCTGTTTGTAAATATTTCAAGGTGAATGCCTTGTTACTCTGCTTATTGGTATCACCACTGCTGGAAATGCAGAGTTTAAACTGCTGTCTGGCAAGGGAAAGTCGACACTGCAGAAATTGCGAGAATTTTATGGGCAGCTTCCTTTGTAGTCAGTGCCAATGCTATTTTAGTGGCCGCAAAAGAATTCTCTTTCTCAGTATTTCATTAACCCTGTCCCCTTTGCATTTGCTATTTCAAACACTTTTCTTCTTCATCTCTGTCATGTTTCCACTGTATTCCTCTGCTACAATCTCTCTATTTTTCTCTTATTTTTTCTTATATTCTTTCTTCTTTTGCTTTCTCAGTTGTGTTATTGAAGTAATGGCGATGAGTCATTAAATATGGGTGGTGGTGGGGTGAGGAGGGTGTGGATGGTGAGCAGATTATACCAGCAGTGTAGATCAAAAAGTTACCACCAAACATTTTCCCTGAAGCCATTGCTGCTGTATGGGTCAATGTGTACAAGTCTAGATTTTCGTTCTCAAATCTCTGGCACGGGACCTAACCCATAATCATCTGGGAAGTCGTCACAGCCAAAACTAATCTTGTTTTCATCAGAAGTCTGGAGACATGCACATTCCAGAAAGAGTTGGTGGATAGTGATTGGGAGCTGGAGCTCACTTTACCCTCCCTGACTTTGCATTAGGGAGACCTAGATCACAGGGAGATACTGTGTGACCCTACAAAGCAGCAGACATAAGGCATATGAGTCAACATCAAGAAAAGCAAGACATTCAGATTGCTTAAGGCAGCAACTGATATGCTGAATATGAAAAGACAGATTTAAATTCTCGGAACTTCCTTAGCTGTTTTACCCTGTCTATAGCTTTTTTGTCCATTTGTCAAAGTTTGTGATTGTTGATTGTCATATTTTCTTATATTCCATATTACGCTTTCACAGAGTCTGTCAGCAATCTTCAACACATAACTAAACTTACTAAACTGTCAAGTTCTTACAGGACTCACGAAATTTATAACATATAATGTATATCCACAAAAGTGAAATTTTCAAAACAAATCTTTTAAAATGTACTGATGACTGTGTTTGGCAAATGGAACATGAATACAGAGCACAAATAAACAAGTGATAAACAAGACATGATAAACTTATTAAAGAAATGACCATTTTAAATATCCCCACTCAGCAATTAAAACTGTTACAAGGACTGGCACTTTCTTGAATCTGGTTGAAATGACAAACTGTATGAAATTCTTTAAGTCTTTAAAGTTGTTCTTAAGTTTATTTCAGTATTAACCTTAGCAATTAGCATTATAATTTTATTGAAATTTAGAAAAAACATTTCATATATTTGTTTTAAAAAATTATTTTCCTAATAAAAGAGTGCTATGGTCAAACAAGGTGGACTGAAAATTAATTCCTCATTCTTACTCCACAAAAGCAAGAGCTAGTGATTAAAATAACAATTTTCCTGGATAGTTTTTGCAATAAATGTGCTACATTGGAAATGTTGCTTACAAAATTTAGGCACACTTCAGAACTGAAAAATTTAGTGAGTTCAGAAGCACAGTGTTAATATCTAAGATGTTTTGTTGATGGATGCTAATTACCAAATTGTTGAAGGTAAGCAGGTATTAAGTATTGCTTAGTTAACTGTATTGATGTGTGAAACAGTCCAGTAGTGCAGTAGTGGTGTCCCTGCCTTTTGGCAGGAAGGTCGGAGTTCAAGTGCTGCTTGCCTGATGGCATTTGTGTGTCATAAGCTATCCAAATAGGTTAATTGCAAATATTCTATGCGACAAAGTGAACAAAAGACGATGGGCTGCTAATCTGCGTGTGTTCAATTCTCTCAGTTAATGGTGCCTAAGAAACATTAATGCTGCATTCCATCTTGTAAGGCTCTTGTGGAACAGTGATAGTGTCCCTACCTCTGAGCTGGAAGATCCACCTGCTCTAGCCATGTGTCATAATGCTTGTGTTTAATTAAAAATATCAATGAAGAAGATCACGATGGGAGTATGGTTAGAGTTGAGTTACAAGTTCTTTGGAAAGCAATAAGTAGTCTCTACCAAAAGCCTTGCAGTTTGCATGTATGCTTCTCAAACAGACTTGGAGAGCCTTTAACACAGATAATAAAATGGATTGCATTTGTGATTTTTCGTTTGGCTGTTTTTTTGAATATTACTGTTGCTTTTCCTTTCACTTGGCAATATTTTTACGAAATCTTTAACTGAGCAAATTATTCCAAGACACTTTGCAAAAATGCTATATTCACACAAAGCCAAATTTAGCATTTGGATTCGTGATCAAAAATTTAGTTAAGGAGTAAAAATTTTAGTGAGTATTTAAAAAGTGAAAGGTCACATGCAGGAGAAGAAGGACAGCTTTAATGAGAGAATTCCAGATCTTGGGCCTAGACAGCTATAAGCAGTGTCATGATAATAGATTAATGAAAATCAGTGATGTACAAGGGACCAAAATTAGAGAAGTGCAGAGGTCTCAGAGGGCTGAACAGCTGGGGAAGGTTACAAGAGTATGGTGTAATGATGCTATAGAAGAATTTCAAACAAGATTGAGAATTGTAAAATTGAGCCATCGCAAAACTAAGAACCAGTACTGGTCAATATGTCCTGGGATGATTGGTGAATAGAACTTGATGCAAGTTAAGATATGGGCAACAGAGATTTGGATGATTTCGCGTTTCTTAAGGGTGGGTGATTGGAGACTGGACAGGAATTAAATGGTAATAATGGTGTGGCTGAGAGTTTCATCAGATGAACTGAAGCAGGCAGTACTATGGAGATGGAAGTAGGCAATCTTGTTGATGTAGTGGATACGTAACTAGAACCTCATCCCTTGTCCAAACTTATACCAAGGTTGCAAATAGTTCAACCTCAGTTGCCAGGGAATGAGAGAGCATCAATGGTTTGGAAAAGAAAATGTGGATATCCTTTTGTTCGGCTGAATGGAGAGAATTTGGTACACTCTGTCTGAACCTTATTGAAGTATAGAAGCATTCAGGAAGAATCTAGAAATATACTGGCTGAATATATCAATAAATGTTCTCAAGGAATACTATTCATAGTTATAAAGTATGAAGTTTAACTTCTGTGGGTGTCTGATTCTTGATTTTGTCAGCTGCTCATTTAACGCTGGACCACTTGCAGGATTGGAGCACCACGAAACTAGATGTTAAATTGACAAACTTTATTAGTAGTGCTCTACGGATTGAGATATTTTCAAACTGTATACATAACTGACAGCATGTTGTTGAAGGTGATTCTGTGGGTGACTACAGTATTTTGGATTTGAGACCCTGTCTGTAACACAGTTAGTTGGCCTCACCTGTGAGGGTGCAACCATTATTGACAATACCAGAGGGCTGCAGGGGAAGGTAGGTGTGGTGAATAGGTCAAACTTGCCAATTCCACTTTGTTGTCTCATGGTTAATGCTGGAAAGTGCAATGAGGGTGTCAACAGAATCAATGGTGTTGATTTAAATGATTGAATACTTTACATCAAAATGTAGGCTCACATACATGAACGATGATCCAATGTTAATTGGTGGAATAGGGTCATATGTATAATTTAAGGGTGAAGTGATGGCCTAGTAATAGTATTGCTGGACTCTTAACCCAGACACCAGGAGGCCAGGATTGAATCTAACCATGGCAGATAGTAGAATTTGAATTCAATAAAAATCTGGAATTAAGAGTCTAATGATGGCCATGAAACTATTGTTGATTGTCAGAAAGCCGCATCTAGTTCACTAATGTCCATCAGGGAAAGAAACTGCCATCCTTACCTGGTCTGGACTATATATAACTCTAGGTCCACAGCAATGTAGTTGACTCTCAACTGCCCTCTGGGATGGGCAATAAATGCTGGCCTAGCCAGTGACACCATCATCCCATGAATAAAAAAAAAATCAGGGAAAATAGGAAGGATACTGTAGGTTATGGGAATGGATCATTTTGATGAGGGAGAAAATTAACTGGGATGAGTTGTATGAAAGGGCCATCTTCATATTATTAAGACAACAAGGGCTGCGCAAAAAATGCCAAACTTCTCAGCGATACCCATATCCCTGGAAGGATTAAAATAAACAGAAGTACATTGATGGAATATAATATTCAATAGTTATATAAAAGTGGTATGAAATAAAAAAATCACATGTTCTCCTTTAGTCTATGATATTTGTAGATCTACTAAGACTCATAACGACATTTGTAATATGTACAAGTCAGTTTACAAGGTATCTATTTGACATACTCTATCAACTTCACAATAATTACAGATGTAGAATATTATTATCTATAGATCTTAATGAGTTTAAAGTATTTAATAATGAGCAACAATAGCTTGCTTTTATGTTTTAGCTTTAAGATAGTCAAATGTGCCTCACTAAATGTCATCAAACAATATTTCATGCTTAGCCACATGGGTTTAGCCACAGTCAGTTTAATTTCAGTAATGGGGAAACTTTGACAAACAATTATTTAGGATAGAATTAATAGTCACGTGATAAAACATGAATTGATTAGAAAGCTACAAAATGAATTTTTAAAAAGATATTTCGAACAAAATTGTTACTGCAATACACGAGGAAATTGACACAATCAATACACAGGAGAACAGTTGAACTTTAAATACACTAGTAACTAGATAACCACGATAAAAACATGATCCTACTGACACACAGGACACAACAGTGTTTAATATCAGACTCTTGAATCAGAATTCCATCCTTGGGGTCCCAATGCACTGTCACCACCCACCTTCCTTTCCCTGCTAGCTAGCTCAGACCTTTGGGGTCTCGGGGGTTTATGCTCACCCTTCATCACAGGGTTTTGAAGTATGCCTGGTTACTGAGCTTCCTCCTGTCTGTTTCTTGGTTCAGAATAGGCCTGTGTCTGGAGGCTTCTGTTCGGATAGTGCTTGGTTGGCCTCACCACCCCATTTCTCTACCCCCACCTCTACCAAGACAGCACTCTCCATTCTGCTGGTTATACTGTGTATGCCTGCAGAACTCAGTTCAGGGTTTTGTCCAATACTTCAGATATTGGAAAATCCAGGGTTTTGTCCAGTGCTTTAAATTGTAGAGAGTTTTGTTTGATCCTACATGATCTTGGTGTGCGGGGGAAAACTTAAAATTTTGCTGAAGATGTAAAGTTTGGAAGAATTGTAAACTATGAAGAGGACAGAATAGAACTCCAAAAGGACAAAAACAAGGTGATGGAATGGGTGATTGATAACAGGTAAGTTTCAGTGTGCAGAAGTATGCTGTGGTGCACAGGAACAAGTGGACTTGGGTGGACACAGGCAAGGATCATTGAAGATGGTAGAACAAATGGAGAGCTGTAAGTAAAGTTGCCTTTCTTTGGATAGGATGTTGTGAAACTTGAGAGGGTGCAGACAAGATTTACAAGGATATTGCCAGGACAGCAGAGTTTGAGCCACAGGGAGAATCTGAACAGGCTGGGGCTATTTTCCTGGAACATTGGAGGCTGAGGGGTGATCTTAAAGAGATTTATAAAATCATGACGGGCACGGATAGGGTAAACAGTCAAGGTCTTTCTTCTAGGGTGGCAAGTCCAAAACTAGAGGGCATAGGTTTAAAGTGAGAGGGGAAAGATTTAAAAAGGACCCGAGTGGTACATTTTTCACGTAGTGGATGGTACATGAATGGAAAGAGCTGCCAGAGGAAGTGGTAGAGATAGGTACACTTAAAAAGCATCTGGATGGGTATATGAATAGGAAGGATTTAGATTGATTTGCACCAAATGCTGTCAAATGGGACTCGGTCAGATTGGGATGTCTGGTCAGCACAGATAAGATGGACTGAAGGGTCTGATTCTGTGGTGTATGACTCTGAGTCTGAAGCATGCAGGTATCCTCAGATTTATAATTAAGTACAAGAACAAGGATGTGATGTTGAACTTCCATAGAACACTTGTTAGACCTCAACTGGAATATTGTATACAGTTCTGGGTGCCACATTATATGATAGATGAGAATGCATTGGAGAGTGTACAGAAGTGGCTTATAAGAATGGTTCCAGGAACGAGGAATTCAGTTATGACGATAAATTGAAGAAATTAGAACTGTTCACCTTGGAGAAAAAGTAATCCAAGAGAGTTTTTCAAAATCATGAGCATGTTGGATAGAGAAAATAGGGAGATGCTATTTTCACTTGTAAAAGGAAAAGAGGGCAGAGATTGAATGTGACACGCAAATGAAACAAGGATGATGTGTGAAAAAAACTGATGCTGAGTTGAAGACCCAGTGCGGTCAGTATCGGCTGATGGCTTAAGTTCACGTTGGTAACAGAGCAGGACATCCAGCCGGAGCTCTTCTATTTTACCAACAGTTCCTTTTCCTTTTTGTTTCTTTTTTCTATTCTTTTCTAGTTTTTCCTCCCCCCAGCTTTTAAATTCTTAAACTTACCCAGAGGGAATGGTGAATGGAGGTGAGTCCAAGTCCTGCCCAGTGCAGGAGGTGATTGGGAGGCCATGCTGCATGGGAGGCAAGTAGTGGGCCAAGCCTGGAGCAGGAGACAGTCTGAGCCCAGACCGGCCTGGGAGACGGATTCCGGAGTGGGAGACAGTCCAAGCTCAGACTGGCCTGGGAAATGGATTCGGAATGGGAGACGGTCCGAGCTCAGACCAGCCTGGGAGATGGGTTCCAGAGTGGGAGACAGTCCGAGCTCAGACCAGCCTGGGAGATGGGTTCCAGAGTGGGAGACAGTCCGAGCCAGGGCCAGCCTTGGGGTCACGGAACAGGAGACAATCCGAGCTTGGCTCAGCTTGGGAGACTGGTTCTGGAGTGGGAGACAGTCCGAGCTCAGACCGGCCTCGGAGACTGGTTCCGGAGTGGGAGACAGTCCACGCTCAGACCGGCCTCAGAGATGAGTCCCAGAGATCAGTGCATAGAGGCAGTGAATCCTCGTGTTTTAAAACCCGGCATGCACACACTCAGTGAAAAAGACTATAATTTGAGTACTTTTTAAACATACTTTTTATTTTTATTCTGGACGTTGAGTAAGTCACATACTTTTAAAACTTTGTATTCCTATGCTAAACTTTTCTTTTACTGTTTCAATTCTGGAACAAATACTTTAAGTATCTGTACCTAGGTACCCAGTACCTAAGATGGCACCAAAGCAGTGATATTACAAACTTTTCACTGCACTCATTCTTGTGCACATGACAATAAAGACTATTCTATTCTATTCTTTTCAATTCTACTCTATTCTATTCTATGGTCTCTTTCTGCACCGTAACACTTTATGATTCTGTGAAGTGTTCAGACAGATTGTAAGTTAAACCCTAAAATTCACTGTTTCACACAACACAATTTTTCTTTTAGTTTCAACTGTTACTAATTTTTAATCACTTCATTTTTGTATGTTATGTCGGTTGTGACATGACTAGGCCAAAAAAAGACCCTATTTGTCTCATTGATAGTACATTTTTAAAGTATATTTGTGAAAATCTTCAACTTTGATTCACAGTGCACAGTGAAACAAAGAGGACTATTGCATTCAATGCTGAGGGCAGAACAGACTGCGCTGTGCTGATCTAAAACTCAGCCATCAAGGAACTACATTTTTAAGTATAAACAATGGATTCTGGTTCACAGACATCTGTTTTCAGGAAACCCACCTAAATAGGATAAAACCAATCTAATCTTCTAGCCGCTAAACTATATATTTTGGTGATTCTTCATAGTTAATTACTATTGTCGTTAAATCGGCACATGAATGAGTGAAGTTTCCTGCACAATATTTGTGCCAATTCCATCAATGTACTTGTTATGAAATTCTTCTATACATCACTTTAATCTAATTAGCAGGGATTTTGTATTGTGCCATTATGGATAAGCCTTCGAAGTAATACTCTTTGAAGCTACTGTGGTAAAATTGCAATGCTGTTTTACTATGAGTACAGCACTGATAAAGCTGTATTTATGCAACAACGCAGCCACACCATGTTATAAATTCCACGTTAATTCTAAAAATTATATAGAATCATTGACAGAATTTTTTATTCCACGCAGAATCACCCCAACTGATCTGGCCACTTTAAGTACTGTGCAAGATATAGCCAGTCCTACATAGAATATCTTGTCAATCATAAGAACAATGGCGAAAGTGCACCCTATACTGCTTTGTAAATTGGTGTTGCCTAGCAATCCTCTTCTATACTAATAAACAACACTGCGGAGCAATGATCTCTACTCACATTATCATTGGAACTGAGATGGTTAGCAATACGAACAACCTGCTGTATCATGAAAAATGTGTGTCACTTGTGTAAAATGAAGAATCAGGCAGAAGTGAAGCATCTCCATCCCAAAATACTCAAGGTGACCTATAAGTACTGCCTTCTGGATCACCAGGAGTCTCAGATACTGACTTGTCTGCTGCTGCAGATATAAACACTGCTCCCCTTGTAGCTTGCAAACTTAGCACATTGAGAACTCAGACATTAAATCATCTTGTGCACCATAAAAGAAAAACATATAAACACGCCTAAACTCTATATGAATCACCCATTGTTACTCATTAAACTATCATGTTATGTAAGTGGATTGACATTGACACACACCATGTGATTGAAGCGTTACCATCATGTCAATCATAAATTACAGACAGCTATCGCACATAAATACCAGACATTGTGTTAGTTACCCACAGTCTCTAGGGAGGTGCATAGTAAGAGCATTGAGGCCTATGCGGCTGCACAGCAAATGCCAAGCTCTTCGACTCTAACAATAATCTTTTGAACATCAGGATACCAGATCTGTTTTCATTCACTGTTCTTAGTGCCCAAGAATGGGTCACACCTTCACATTCTGGTATCTCTTCTTTCAAATTAGAGAGAAAAAAAAACAAATGTCAAACTTTTCAGTTTACAGAACAACTAGGGTTTAAATATTTACACTCTCCTTCACTGCACATACAAACCATCTCTAATGACATGCATTTTTCTTGAAAACTAGAAAGAACAGTAATTTACTTCACATGATTAAAGTAGTTTCTTAACTGAAGTTAGAAAGTACAAAGTGGCTCTGAAATATATTGAGCAGCAGTCCCAGTAATGACTCTGGATGTGCACCTGCCATTGACCACCATCACTGATCCTGCTGAAGTCAGTAGGGTCAGTGGGAGGTCACTTTACTTAAACATTGGAACCAGGTGGCCATGCACTACTGGCAAGTCTTGAACATCTACCTAATTGAGAATTGAAAAAAATGTGGCTTTTGAATCCAAGCTCTAAGGGATGTTGGTAACCACTCTCTTTTCACATAGAAATAACTTGACTCAGCCTGCAGGCATAAGGGAGCCACATTGATCAAAGTAAAACCTTACCTAAATCTTTGCATGATGATCATTGGGCTAATTTGGGCACTTAAAGTGGGTCTCATAGCCACCAAGGCCCATAAAAATGTGCCAACCTCTCGAGGTCAAGTGAAAGAATAGGAGACATCTCTTCCTTCTACATACCACTGTCCTTCTGTAGATAAGAGGAGTCATCTACCGTTACATGACCCATAGAAACTTCCAATACAAGTCAATACTATCACATTGCTCTGAAAAGTGTTCAGGATTTTCAATCCCAGTGACTTTTACCATTTTAGTGAAAATAGTACCATTTATAAAGCGAAGTTTAGTGAAAGTTCATTGATGTCATGTCTCGCAGTTTCCTAAATAAACGAATAAAAATATCAATATGCTTTTATTGATCAAGTGCAGGAAGCATAAAACTGTTTCAGAGAAACAGTAGTTTTCTATTCAAGCATATGTTGAAAATTGTCTGCAGGTTCAGATTTTGAACCTGAACAACTGAATTTAACCAAATATTGGCTGACTGTCAATTTTGGTAAGTTTCCAGGAGGGATTCTGTCCTTGAGCCAGAGGGAGATTTGTCACACTATTCATCAGCCTCCCCTCATTAGCTACACACCATGCCTTTATGGCATCTTGCTTGTCCTTTCCTTTCTCATGCAAGAGATAGTGGTTGCCATTGCCAGGAGCTTTGAGATTTAGAACATAGAACATAGAATACTACAGTGTAGTACTGGCCCTTTAGCATTCAATTTTGTGCCAACCTGTGAAACCAATCTGAAGCCCATCTAACCTACACTATTCAATTTTTATCCATATGTTTATCCAATGACCATTTAAATGCCCTTAAAGTTGGTGGGTCGACTACTGTTGCAGGCAGTGCATTCCACGCCCCTACTACTTTCTGAGTAAACAAACTAACTGACATCTGTCCTATATCTGTCACCCCTCAATGTAAAGCTATGTTCCCTCATGGTAGCCATCACTATCCGAGGAAAAAGACTCTCACTGTCCACCATATCTAATCCTCTGATTATCTGTCTCAATTAAGTCACCTCAGCCTTCTTCTCTCTATCAAAAACAGCCTCAAGTCCCTCAGCTTTTCCTCGTAAGACATTCCCTCCACACCAGGCAACATCCTAGTAAGTCTCATCTGAACCCTTTCCAAAGCTTTCACATCCTTCCTATAATGCGGTGCCCAGAACTGTGCACAATACTCCAAGTGCGGCCACACGAGAGTTTTGTATAGCTGCAACATGACCTCATGGCTCTGAAACTCAATCCCTACACCAACAAAAGTTAACAACCCAATCAGCCTGGGCGGCAACTTTTAGGGATCTATGCATATGGACACTGAAATCTCTCTGCTCATCTACACTACCAAGCAACTTACTATTAGTCCAGTACTTTGTATTCCTGTTGCTCCTTCCAAAGTGAATCATCTTACACTTTTCCACATTAACTCCATTTGCCACCTCTCAGCCCAGCTCTGCAGTTTATCTATGTCCCTCTGTAACCTGCAACATCCTTCGACTCCATCTACAACTCTACTGACCTTAATGTCACCTACAAATTTACTAATCCATCCTTCTACACCCTCATCCAGGTCATTTATAAAAATGACAAACAGCAATGGCCCCAAAACAGATCTTTGTGGTATATCACTAGTAACTGAATTCCAGGATGAACATTTCCCTTCAACCATTACCCTCTGTCGTCATTCAGCTAGCCAATTTCTGATCCAAACCGCCAAATCACCCTCAATCTCTGTATTTCCTGCAATAGCCTACCGTTGGGAACCTCATCAAATGCCTTACTGAAATCCATAAACACCACATCAGCCACTTTACCCTCATCCACCTATTTGGCTACCTTCTCAAAGAACTCAGTAAGGTTTGTGAGGCACGATCTACCCTTCACAAAACCATGTTGACTATCCCTAATCAACTTATGGCTTTTTAGATGATTATAAATACTATGTGTTATAACCTTTTTCAACAATTTAGCCAAAACCGAACTCAGGCTCACTGGTTTATAATTACCAGGGCTGTCCCTACTTCCCTTCTTGAACAAAGGGGCAATATTTGCTATCCTCCGGTTTTCTGGCACTATTCCTGGAGAAAATGGTGACATAAAGATCAAAGTCAAAGGCTCTGCAATCATCTCCCTGGCTTCCCAGAGAATCCGAGGATAAATCCCATTCAGCCCAGAGGACTCAAATATTTTCACACTTTCCAGAATTGCTAACACCTCCTCCTAGTGAACCTCAATCCCATCTAGTCTAGTAGCCTGTATCTCAGTATTCTCCTCAACAACATTGTCTTTTTCCAGGGTGAATATTGATGAAAAATATTCATTTTGCGCTTCTCCTAGCTCCTTGGACTCCACGCACAACTTCCCAGTACTGTCCTTGATTGGCCCTAATCTTACTCTAATCATTCTTTTATTCCTGACCTACCTATAGAAAGCTTTAGGGTTTTCCTTGATCCTACCTGCCAAAGTTAGAAAGTACAAAGTGGCTCTGAAATACATTGAACAGCAGTCCCAGTAATGACTCTGGATGTGCACCTGCCATTGACCACCGCCGCTGATCCTGCTGAAGTCAGTAGGGTCAGTGGGTGGTCACTTTATTTAAACATTGGAACCAGGTGGCCATGCACAATTGGCAAGTCTTGAACATCCACCTAATTGAGAATCGAAAAAAGTGGCTTTTGAATCCAAGCTCAAGTCCCTTCCTGGCTCTTCTTAGCTCTCTCTTGAGGTCATTCCTGGCTTACTTATAACTTTCAAGTGCCCTAACTGAGCCTTCACATCTCATCCTAACATAAGCTTTTGTCTTGCTCTTGACAAGAGATTCAACTTCTTTAGTAAACCACGGCTCCCTTTCTTGACCACTTCCTCCCTGCCTGACAGGTACATATTTACCAAGGACACACTATAGCTGTTCCTTGAATAAGTTCTACATTTCAATTGTACCCACCCCTTGCAGTTTTCTTCCCCATCCCATGGATCCTAAATTTTTCCAAATTGCATAATAGTTGCCTTTCCCCAGCTATAACTGTTGCCCTGCGGTATATACCTATCCCTTTCTATTGCTAAAGTAAACATAATCGAATTATGGTCATTATCACTAAAATGCTCACCTCTCTCCAAATCTAACACCTAGCCTGGTTCATTACTCAGTACCAAATCCAATGTGGCCTTGTCCTTGTTGACTTGTCGACATACTGTGTCAGGAAACCTTCCTGCACACATTGGACAAAAACTGACCCATGTAAAGTACTTGAACCATAGTATTTCCAGTCAATATTTGGAAAGTTAAAATCCCCCATGACAACTACCCTGTTACTCTTGCTTGTATCTAGAATTATCTTTGCTATCCTTTCCTCTACACCTGTGGAACTATTCAGATGCCTACAGAAAGCTCACAACAGGGTAACCTCTCCTTTCCTGTTTCTAACCTCAGCCTATACTACCTCAGTATACGAGTCCTCAAACATCTTTTCTGCCACCGTAATACTGTCTTTGACTAATAATGCCACACCTCCCCCTCTTTTACCACCTTCCTTCTTCTTACTGAAACATCTAAATTCTGGAACCTGCAATAACCGTTCCTGTCCTGATCTATTCATGCCTCTGAAATGGCCTCTGAAGTCCTAGGTAACAACCCATGCTGCAAGTTTACTCACCTTATTCTGAGTGCTCCTGGCATTGAAGTAGACACACTTCAAAAGACCTTCCTGCTTGCTGGTGAACTCTTGTGACCATATTTCCGACCTCACTACTCTCAACCTCCTGGACACTGGAACTACAATTTAGGCTCCTATCCCTTTGCTGAATTAGTTTAAACCCTCCTGAATAGCATTAGCAAATCTGCCCCCAGGATATTGGTAACCCATTAGTTCAGGTGCAGACCATCCTGTTTGGAGAGGTCCCACCTACCCCAAAAAGAGCCCAAATCATCCAGGTATCCGAATTCCTCCCTCCTACACCATTCCTGTCACAATGTTTTCAACTCCTCTCTTGCCCTATTCTTTACCACACCACCACGTGGCATGGGTAACAAACCATAGATAACATCTCTGTTTGTTCTGGATCTAAGCTTCCACCATAGCTCCCTGAATGTTTGCCTTAAATCTGCATCCCTTTTCCTACCTATGTTGTTGATGCCTATGTGGAACACGACTTGGGGTTGCTCCCCCTCCCCGTTAAGGATCCTGAAAACACAATCAGAGACACCACAAACTCTGGCACCTGAAAGGCAACATACCAACCATGAGTCTCTCTTGTTCCCACAGAGCCTTCTATTTGTCCCTGTAACTATGGAGTCTCCAGTGACTAATTCTCTGCTCATCTCCCCCTTTTCCTTCTGAGCAACAGGGACAGACTCTGTGCCAGAGACCTGTACCCCATGGCTTAACCATGATAAGTCATTGCCACCCCCACCCCGCGCCCCCCGCCCCCCCCCCCAACAGTATCCAAAATGATAAACTTGTTATTGAGGGAAATGGCCACAGGGGTTCCTTGTATTGTCTGCTAGTTCCCTTTCTATCCCCTGACTGTAACCCATCTACCTTTCTCTTTTACCTCAGGTGTGACTACCTCCTTGTAACTCCTCTCAGTAACCCCCTCCACCTCCCGAATGATCCAAAGTTCATCCAGCTCCAGCTCCAGTTCCCACAGATGCAGTCAGCAGGAGCACTAGTGGTGACCCTTACCTCCCACATTCTGCAGGAGGAGCATTCAACTGCCCTAACCACCATCCCCATTGTTATAAATTCACAAAGAGACTATTTAAAAAACTAGTTACCTTACCAATCCGGTGCACAGAACCCTCTTTTCTTTTGGTTAGAGGAGGACTTCTGGTGCTGCCACTATTTCCTTAATAACCTTATATAGGGATTGGGTCAGGGAGTGCTGGGTCTGGGTGGGCTGGCCTTCAGAGGGTTAGTATGGATGCCACGGACCAAATAGTCTACTCTCACACTGTAGGAATTCTTTGAAACTGCAGAAGCTGGAGAGCTGAATAAACAAAAAACAATTTGCTAGAGAAACTCAGCAAGTCAGGCAACATTTGTGGAGAGAAAGCAGAGTTAACAAAGCCAGGGACCCTTCAAAATGTCTATTTGACATGCAGGATTATTATTTTTAATCCACCTGTTCAGAGCTGTTAGAATGAAATGGTGGGCCTCGAATCTTGGTCTGTTGGCCCAGAGATAGGAACACTGCAGCAGAAGAGTCCTCAGCCTTCGCATACAGAATACTATGGTTAAAGGTGACTTCAACCTGTGATTAATGCAATTACCCCTTGAAGGGCCTCATGTCATTCACAGTAGAACCTATGTACTCAAACAGAAAGAAACACTTATTCTGCCCATTCCTCGTAAGGTCACAGCCATTTTCCATTTCCAGTGCACTTTTACAATTTGTGTGAGTATAGAAGGCAATGCAGCTAGTGTTTGCACTAAGTACCCCCTCGAACTCCCAGTCAAGCTCACCAATACTGAGCATCCACATATTCCCACACACCTCTTTGAATTACAACTTCATTTTCCATCAATACCTACAATGCCCTGACCTGGTGCCTCATCATGCCACCATCATGCTATACTGTCCCCTGACTGGGTCAAGATGATTGAGACTAGCAAATACTCCCTCCTCTCACACAGTAACCCATGTCCTCCAATGAACCCTCACCTCCACTATCCCCAACAAATTGTTGAGTTTCCCCTCTTAGAACTTATTGTCCCTTTGCATCCCAGCAGGCTACATCCAATCCTCAGAATTGATTTCCACAACTTCTATACTACAACACAGCCCCCTCAACTTTCATTTAGATGACCACCCAGGGCTGACTTTGGATGTATTGGACCCCTGACATTGACTGACTGTGTCCAAGCCCCTAAACTGATATTAGATGCTGTCCTTCACTTATTCCAGGAGCTCTTGATTGAAGGCTTTCTCCCTTGACCTGATTGAAGACTAATTCCCTTAGACTTTGAGAAATGGCCATTTGGTTGATGCAGCATGTATTTGCAAAGTATCCTGGCTGGCATATAATGAAGGTATGAGTTAACATGACAAGGTATAGCAATATGTCTACCTCTTGGTTGATCACGATTGTCAACCATGACTCGCTGCCTGGCTTGTGTCTACACTAAAGACAGGTCAAAATATAAGTACTTATGCCTTTAAGGTGTGGCTGAGGGGGCAAAATGCAAAAAAAGAAAAATGCAAGAAAAGACAAATCAGGGTGGAGATGCTGGAAGCATCAAATTAAGTGCAAACTAATTGAATGCATAGTAGCCGAGAGAAGGGCACTGAAGTGCACCCAGGTCTAATCCTGGAGTTAGCTGTCAGTCACTGAACACACAGTACTCTGGCACAAGCATGATAATGGAAGGTGCTAATGAGCTCCAAAGTGCAGTACTGAAATGTAAAACTGCGTTATAAGTGGATCTGCTGTCCAAGAAACATTCCTGATGAAGGGCTTATACCCGAAACATTATACCCTGTTTATACCCTGTTCTTTAGATGCTGCCTGACCTGCTTTGCTTTCCCAATGCCACACGTTTCAACTCTGTCCAAGATGGAGGCCTGGAGCAACATGCAACAAGCTAGAATCACTGGGTACTGACTTAGAATTTCTTGTTGGGAATTGACACCATCTATTTCCTATATGCTGGGTGAAGGAATGGCAAACTCTAAATCAGAGAGGTGAGAGTAGGTGAGAATGGCTTGTTAATATATGCTCACTCGTGAAATTCTCATCTTACCATTCAAAACCTACTTGGAGAATTTGTCTTTTTCTCTTAACGGCAAATCTCATTTCTTATCTCAGCCCATTAGCTCAAATGACTTGCCAATGCCCATGTAATTTCAGGGTGAGAACATTCCAGCTGAAATGTTCAAATTCAACAGTCATATAAAAATGCAACAGCCTTCACCCATCAATAGTGAGTCAAACAAGTATTAGGGTGCAATAGTGTTAGGGTTTGTTAGTAGTCTTTCAGTCTCGAGTTTTGAGTATTATAATGGCACATTTTGAAGTAGAATTTAAGAAAGGTGGTAGCATGTGGGCTAGCCTACAGAAACAAGGGACAGTGAGATACCATGAGGCATTTAGACATAGGAGCAGAAGTAAGCCCTTCAAGTCTGCTCCACCATTCAATGAGGTAAAAACAATGACTGCAGATGCTGGAAACCAGATTCTGGATTAGTGGTGCTGGAAGAGCACAGCAGTTCAGGCAGCATCCAAGTAGCTTCGAAATCGACGTTTCGGGCAAAAGCCTGATGAAGGGCTTTTGCCCGAAACGTCGATTTCGAAGCTACTTGGATGCTGCTTGAACTGCTGTGCTCTTCCAGCACCACTAATCCAGAATCCACCATTCAATGGCTGATCTGATAATCCTCAACTCTACTTTCCTGCCTTGATTGCCTTAGTGATTAAAAAATTGTCTGTTTCAGCCTTGAACATAAATGGCCCAACCTCAACAGCCCTTTGTGGTAAAGAATTCTACAGAATCACTGTACTCAAAGAGAAAAAATTCCACCTTGTGAGCTTTTATTCTAAGTTTATGGCTTCTGGTTCTAGACTCTCCCACGAGAAGAAATAACCTTTCCATATCTACTCTGTCAAATTCCTGAAGAACCTTGTATGTTTCAAAAAGGTCTCCTCTCATTCTTCTAAGTTCCAATAAGTACCCTGTATTGGCCCAACCTACTGAATCTCATCTCATAAAACAGTCCCTAGAGACCTTCTCTGGACTACCTTTCATGCCAGTATATCATTCCTTAGATAAACTATTCATGTCTTTCAGATTGTCCCAAACTAATTCCAACTTGCCACCACTGGCTGATTAGGCTCAAAGTGACTCCAGTCTGCACTACATGCTGGGAAATTCCTCTGAAGTGGCATAAAAGTAATTCAGTTTGTACAAACAATTACTGTACTTCAACTATCTACTTCTAAGTTTAACAATAGATATCGGCTTACCAGTGTCTCCCATTTTCTGAAATTAAAAAAACAATCACAGGGATTGACAAGGATTGATCACAATAACAAGGACATGAGATGTATCCCAGACCAGCGTTAGACATGTCTCTTTCCTATGAAAAATCACTGTCACTAAAATAGGACTGAATCCAAATTAAGACCCACACTAAATATCTTCAGTTCCATTTTGACCACTTTAATAGTTCTCAACTAGTATGCAGCACGTGCAAGCAGAATGTTTCCAACCCCTGATGAAAACAAAGGGATATCAGTATCCCCAGCCCAGGCAGGCAGTTGCTTGTTCTTTTAGTTTGCAGCCAGGATGGATAAACTGAGTTAATATGCCATCTGTAATTAAGGAGAGGAGCTAAATGTAGATTCACAGTACCAAGGCGAGGAATGAAACTAGACAAAAGGAAAAACATTTCAGTGACAAAGGATTATAACATGCTTGACAAAAAACAGAACGACAATTGTATATGTTAGTAATCAGGTAGATTTTCCATTTGAAACATATTAAAAGAAGATCCAAATACAGTACACCAAGAGAAAACTATTAGTTCCTTATAAGTGTACATAATTGACACAATTATACACTTAGTAAGTATGTTTAAGTGAAATCTGACCATATAGGTTGACATTAACTCATTGTATAACAAAATTTGTTTACAGAATTGAAATTGCACATATTCTTACTGTCATTATACCAGGTAGTGAATATTAAAATCCTGTTATTCAACAGTGTGACAGGACCATAGGTCAAATCCAAATGTTGGCTGAGGTGTGTTAATTCACAGGGATCTCAATTACTACCCATATTATTTCACTCAGTGTGCTGATTTGTGGGCAACCTGAAAAAAACAATTCCATTCCTTGCAGAAATCATGTGAAAGCCTCATAGTACACCGTTATTATCTGATTAAACTGAAAGATGATCTTATTTAGAGTATTTTTATTCTGTCAGACAATTAGGCACATAATGATGTATCATAATTATTTATATGCCTGCATCTGCAAAGCAATACAGTTCATTGTTACACTTTTACAAATTTGTATATCAGTTCCTCTGGTACTTGTGGATGGAAACTTTCCTTAGTCAGAAAGGAGACTTCTTTGTGTACTGGGTTCTGGTCAGGTCAAAGTTCAAACTTAGAATCACAGTACATATTGTAGAGTTAATTCTGTTCTGCAATTTATTTTAGTCGAGGCAATCAAAACTATTTAAAGAAACAGCAAATAGAATGATAATTACAACAGACCTGGAAAGCTTTTCCTTGGCAATTGCAGCCACATGCGAGCAGGGCCCAATTCTCCTATCTGCTGCTTGTCCCTCTTTATGTCTGACTACTTCATTCCAGATGTATGCAGGCTCTGTTTCACATATCCCTTCAGCTTTGTGCCTGTGAGTCCATTACTTTCTCAGGCATTTCTGACCAATGTAGGTCATCTAATTCCTAAAATCCGCCCTCCATGCAACTTAGATTTTTCTTTAAAAAATGGGCAAGGTATATTTTCAGTCTATTAGAAGCCAAAAAAGAGAGTGTTCAACTTTATATTTGCAAGACTATTGTCATGTGGTTCCCAGCCCACAAGAGTTTGTGTTAACTCAGTCTTGAATTTTTTTTTCTAGAAATGCAATCAATATCGAGCTTAGTGTTTTAAAAAAAAGCTTCCTAGCAGCCCTGCTAAAAGCATTAACCTGGGAGACATTTATTCTCCACTTAGTGACTGTCAGCAATCTATTTGACTATTAGACTAGTACAACTGGCTTCATCATATTACAACCATCCCAAATCGGTGGTCAATTTGTGATTAGGATCAGAAATCTTAGTTTATTTGTCCTCCCTCATTAAAAGTGCTGGGACTAATGACGGTAGCTGTTTAGTTAACCCTGCCCAAAAATAGGTAATTCAGCAGAGACCTGGTTCAAATTCAGAGACAACATTGAAATGATGACAGGAACGTGATGTGGGGCATAACATTCTCCCATCATATATCCATTCCAATTCCATGAACATTTAGATTTTGTTTGCCAAATCCATTCTCTGCCGCAATGTTTTATGTTAAATGCCCACTTTCATTAATGCTAGTTCTAAAAATATGTTTCCATTACTTGTGATATAAATCTGGACTATGAATCACCTCAGGATGTGGTGTATTATATAACAAAAACAGGAGACTGTATACGACAAATCCTGCAAACCATAATTCATCTGCTCATGAAAAGCATTGTATATATACAGAAGACACCACAGTATTTAGTTACACGATGAGTACTCTCTGTTAAAAACAATTGCAAATGTTTTACCTTTTTTTTAGTGGAAGGGAGGAGAGTTCAGGCTTGTATTTTCAAATGCATGCATTTTACTAACAGTGGATTTCACTGGCTTTGGGATTGCACCCCAGCCTTCTCACGGGCTAGAACTATGTATATAACTAATATACTTGGTGATGTCCATTGCTCTACATATAAGAGAAAAATTAGGGTTAATCGTCTGAGTCCCTTAGCCAAAGTAGCACCTGACATTGCATGATGAATGGCATTTTGGTTTGTACTTCCCCTGTTCGTTTGAGAACAGAGTTGGGTTGGTTCCTGTCTCAGCATGCCAAAGCTGGAAAAAAATGCTCTAAAAATTCCAATTTTCTTTCAGGGAGTGTGATGATGGGGTTGGAATCTAGGGTTTATTGGCATTGTGATGAGAAACACGACAAAAAGTTCAGAAGTTGCCACATGTGAAGAAGGACGAGGTGTGACAATGCTGCTCCTTGAACAAGGTTATGTTGTCCTTGGCTTTTTTTTAGAGAGGTTGTAAAAGACACAGACTCTGAAAAGTCTTAGTTGAAGGGTTTTAGGGCCAGTTTGATTATAGCTAATAGATACTTCCTCAGACAACAGGCTTTCGAGTTTTTTTTAAAATAAATGCTTGTACAATGAAAGGGGAGTGGCCAGTTCTCCCAGCTCAGCTTCTCTCTGGTTTGGTTTGGTTTTTAGCAGTAGCATTGGAAAAAGCTGCTAGACCCAAAAAAGCAGGCTCAGACTGTACTCTCTCTTTGACTTCTCTCCTGTAAGAACCTATGTTAGACTTTATCTTTTGTGCCAAGGTGTGTTTATGGGATTGTTGCAAGTGTTGGGAACAGAATGATTAAGTTGAGATAATCTGTTGAATTTTCAGATAGGTTAAATTATTTTGTATTCTGTTTTCTTTTGTTTGTGTTTCATTCAGTAATATTGTAAATAAATTCTGATTTGTTTAAAACTAAGTGGTTTGACCAGTGGCATCTCCTGGAATATCTACTTTACACCTACTTAAAACAACTAGCAAAGTTAGGGTTTGAACTACTTTCTTGAGGTACTTGAGGGTATCTAGCCTGGTCCATAACAGAGGTGAAAGCCTGGCCAAAATGCTCCAGCACTTTGTCAATAATTTAAGAAAAATCCAAGATACAGCCCTCAGCCTCATACACCAATGATTGGTGCTTAGGTCAAGAGCCTGGGCTGGGGCCAGGATGGAGCATGATGTAGGAGCAGATTTCCATCTCTGCTGCTGCTCACAGCAGCTGCTGATTGTAGAATAAATAGACACATAATCTGTCTCTGCTCCTCACTGATGGATGATACGCTCTGTAATACATATCCATACCAATACATGCCTTCACCCTTGCCCACTGATATCTTCCATGCCAACCAATGTCCATCTACCTGCACCCCATAGCTTGATAACAACTGTGCCAACTTAATGCCAATACATGCTTCCTAACCACCATATTTTCCCTTATACCTGCCATGCCAACTCATCCAGTATCCACAATAGGTGGACTTCAAGACCCATGCTGAAATGAAATGATGTTTTCAAGTATCTATTCATGAATTCATTATCTTTAAAACATAACGCTCATCAAAAAGAACTAAAAATTACAATAACTCAATTAAATCACTTAAACAAAAAAAAAGCATTGGAATTCATGTTCCCATTCCAAAGAAATGACCTGAAGCTATCAACTAGTAGACTAACAAGCACTCCAATGAAAGATGGTGAAAACAGCAATGATCTTATTATGATTGTCCTCATGGTTATGTCCATAGACAGAATGGAACAGCACAAAATGGTTTGTCTTAATGCTGCAGATAATACTTTCCCAATATTTAAAGGGCAGGATTTTTAAGTGACTTGGCAGCTATCTTTTATAATTCACTTTGATAGCAATCTGGACTGTTACAATAGCTTAACCATTCAAATGAGTTTGTATATTTTTTACCCACATCTAGATCTATTCTTTCCAATCCCAAAATGCCATTTGACCTCTCCCAAAGGCCACCTGACCTCCACAAAATGTGTCCTGAACCATGTACAAAGGAGTACCTTACCTCTCCAAAGAACTCTTGCAACCTTCAACCTACTTCAGTCAAGTCTAAATTGCACAAGTCATGCCATTATCAAAAATCAGATGATCCTTGCATTATATTTTAACATGTGCAAGTTGTCTCTGAACCTGATCCATTATTTTGCCCTTAAAAATGTTCAATGTTGTATCCACAGGCAGAAATTTCTGATTAGGGACACCAGTACCATTCCTATAACAACAGAGAGGCTTTCTGTCTTTATGAAGTTTCAGGCGCTAGGTTCATTATGGGAATTAGCACAGGGTAAAAACAATGACTGCAGATGCTGGAAACCAGATTCTGGATTAGTGGTGCTGGAAAAGCAAAGCAGTTCAGACAGCATCCGAGGAGCAGTAAAATCGATGTTTCGGGCAAAAGCCCTTCATCAGGAATATAGGCAGAGTGCCTGAAGGGTGGAGAGATGAATGAGAGGAGGGTGGGGGTGGGAGAAAGTAGCATAGAGTACAATAGGTGAATGGGGGAAGGGATAAAGATGATAGGTCAGGGAGGAGGGTGGAGTGGATAGATGGAAAGGAAGATAGGCAGGTAGGACAAGTCATGGGGACAGTGCTGAGCTGGAAGTTTGGAACTGGGGTGAGGTGGGGGGAAGGAGAAATGAGGAAACAGTTGAAGTTCACATTGATGCCCTGGAGTTAGGTGTTCTGAGGCGGAAGATGAGACGTTCTTCCTCCAGGCGTCGGGTGGTAAGGGAGCGGCTGTGAAGGAGGCCTAGGACCTCCATGTTCTCGGCAGAGAGGGAGGGGGAATTGAAATGTTGGGCCACAGGGTGGTGTGGTTGATTGGTGCGGGTGTCCCAGAGGTGTTCCATAAAGTGCTCTGCTAGGAGGCGTGCAGTCTCCAATGGGAGTTAGCACAGCAAAGTTAATACTTCAGTGGAGGTGGGGTTAGGAGCTCATGTACATCATAAAAAGCTCTCTTTGTGCTCTTTTAACATAGTTATAATTTTTTGATAAAGCTGAGTGAATTCTAATTACAACATTCCTTTGCTTACTTTTAGAAAATTTGTCGCAATATGTTTTTGGAAGTGAGCTTAGAAAAGTTACTGAACTTGGCATTGTAAATGAAAAGAATTCAAAGATATAGTTATTGACTCAGCATCATTCAGCTTAATCTGAATACATGTTAATTCAATTCCCCTAGGCGTTCATAACTGTTATACATGCTTTTTAACTAACTGCGGATGAAGCCATTGCTTTTGCCCTAAGTAGTTACATCTGCCAGTCTATAGAGAATACGCATTTCTTTGTAAGAAAATGGACTGTCTCCATAATGTGGTCAGAAATCTGGTTTAATGGTTATTTAGTCAAAAAACTGAAATTGAACATAAAGGAGTGGAAACTTGTCTTGGGTGGTCGCACAAAACTGGTGACTTCAATGGAATGATACTGGTCATATAATAAATGATATCTCCCCTGATCAATTTCTATCCCTTCATTCCTTCAGCATTTTGTGAATGTTATCAGTGGCACTTGAAAGAAAATAACATCAGGAAACATGGGATAAGTACAGGAACAACTGGAATAATTCTAGACGCATCATAAGTGTGTTTGTAAAGGTTTCTTCTGCTCAGTATTATCAGTAAAATCATAAATGTGTTTTATTAAGAAGTTGTTTACACTTCCGTTAGAGTTACCCAGAGGCAATTTTCATAAACCTGCTTGCAATTCTGCCATGTGCTGACTGGCACAATTATTATTCCATTGTTAAATATGATTTCAGTATCAATGACCTTTGGATCATATTAATAGATATAAATATTTTAGCTGATCTAGATTGTGCTTGCATTGGTGTTCAGTTCAAATACTTTCCAATTCACTGTCACAGAGTCTTAAAAATGATGCTGCAAATCAGATCTCAGACCTGTGCACAAGTCTACTCTGAAGTCTAGTCAATCGAATGCCTGATAGTTCCAGTATTGGATGACTGATTAAATAGCTGAGGTTCAAATCCCAGCATCTACTGTTATCGGACCTATTATAATTATGCTTTTCCTTTGTGACACATTTATTAGAGTGCAAAAGAACTGAAGTGCAAAAGTAGACAAATCTTGTTATAGATTATTGGGGTGACACCTAGAGTATTATGTGCAGTTTTGGGAGGGATTTTCTTAAGGAGGGATTTACTTGCTTTGCAAGTGGTTCAGAGAAGACTCACTTGACGAATTCCTAAGGTAAAGAGGTTGTTAGAGGAGGAAAGGTTAGACAAGTTAATCCTGGATTCATTGGATTTTCAAAAGCGAGAGGTGATCTAATTAAATCTGACAGGGTTTGATGGGGTAGATGGTCAGAAGACAATTTCCCTTTTGGGGAATCTAAAATTATAGAATACAATTTCAAAGTAAGGACTGACACTTCTCCAATGAGCAGTGGCAGCATGACCCTTGATTGCATTGAACGCTGAATTAGGCAGATTTTTGATCTACCAGAGTATCAAGAAAGCTAAGGAACAGGCAGGAATGTTGAGTTAAGATCAGAACCAGATCAGTCACAATCTTATTGAATGTGGAACCAGTTCAAAAGCCCAAATGGCTTATTTGTGCTCCTGTTTCTAATGTTCCTATATTCTTGGCTGGAGACAGTATGGCAATTCAGTCACTATATGCTCAGCCATGGATGAACTGAAATGAATAATCTAAGTTTCCAGGACTGATTAGATTGGTCTAAAAGGAGCAGTAGGAATGTGTTTTCTTTCTTTCTCTCTTTGTATCGTACTTTCTAAATGTGATAAGACCTTAAGGTATAGGTGCAGAATTTTGCCGTTTGGTCCATCAAGTCTGTTCCTCCATTTGGTCAATGCTGCCCTGGTTCTCAACTCCATTTTCCTAGTTTCTTGCCATAATGATTTATTGTCTTACTCATCAAGAATCTATCTATCTATGTCTTAAATACCAGTAATGACTTGGCTTGCACTGTCTTCTACGGCAATGAGTGCCACAGATTCACCACCATCTGGCTGAAGAAAGTCCTTCATATCTCAATTCTAAAAGGTCATCCCTTCACCCTGAGGCTTTGCCCATGATTTTTACTCTCTTCTGCTCAGGGAAACGTCTTCTCCATTTCCACTCTATCCAGGCCCCTCAGTATTCTGTAAGTTGGAAAGAGACTCCCCCCCCTATCCTCCTAAACTCCATCGAGTACAGATCCAAAGGACTTGCATGGTATGCTAGACACCTAACTTTAATTTCCACTCCATTCCATACCTTTCCACTGAGGCTCAAAGGTCAGCTACATGTTAACTATGCCCAGTAGTGCAATGCAATTGCAGTGCAGGTGTAGCAGTCAGAACCCAACCAAGTTGAAAGTCCAGGGTAACATCTACAATTATTTTCCTCAGGCACAATGCCACCAACTTCCTTTATTTATGTATTTTCTTTTGCGTTAAATTCATCAAAATCCATTGTTTTAGGAAATAAGATTGGGCTTTACTACAAAATATTTCAAAGATGTTTTAAGCCATTACAGCTTTGTACTTGATGTAGCACTATGTGACCTTTTTTTTAACAACATTATCTCTCTTTCTGCACAACTAAGTGATACATACTTTCTCCCTCAACAAAATCCTTTCCCTCTTGCTCCTCACTGTTTTCGTAATTGCATACATTATGGTCAAAATTTGTGCCAATTTAAAATCAGTTACTTTGATACAACAATCCACTATCATTGTGAATTATTCCCACTCCTTTGCATTTGTATAACTTTCTAAACCAGCACAAAGTTAATATGGATGATGTAATTAGCACTGCTGGGCATTCCTGCTGTCATTTCATAAGCAGAAATAATCTGCGTGTCCAGAACATTTCAGTTTAATCAATTGTTCCCAATGGTGTGTTTGATTGACAGTATGAGTGAAAGTGAGCAGTGTGTATGACGATGAGTAGTTAGTAAAAAGGAGACAGATCATTGATGTCAGATTAACTGGTTGGCGAAAGTTTGGTCAGTTGAATAATATTCCTGATGTTTATCCTCAGTTGACACAGGCATCACCGATTTGCAGCACATTAGAATTGGAGATCCCAGCAGTGGGAGAACCTCCCCATTCAAGTTGGATTGTTAAACAGACTGATATGAAATGGCAAGTTGGTTCATTAATGGGAATTCAGTGAGAGCCACAAGCTTTCCTTTTTTTCAAAGCTGCCCATCACAGCAACTGGCCATCTGGGGAGACTCTTTATTATCAGATACTCTGCCTGTTTGGTGGACTTTGCATTGGAAGGAGGCAGGTGACCAAAAGCCCTGTGTGTTCCTCTAACCCCACCAATTCCACCCCTCTACATCCCATCCCACTCTCATTCACCTCTGCTCTGTTACCCCACAAAGCCCCATACGTTTTTGGGGGGTTTGCAATATCGCCAGTAGCTAAAACTGCCACAAGCAGCAATGAGTAGCTGCCAGCCTCTGATTGGTTGTCAGGACCAAAAAGGTCTGTCAATGGCCATTTAAGTTCTGGAAAAGATACTTGATTCCTTTGGTTAAAAATCACACAACACCAGGTTATAGTCCAACAGGTTTAATTGGAAACACACTAGCTTTCGGAGCGTTGGTCCTTCATCAGGTGGTAGTGACTACCACCTGATGAAGGAGCAACGCTCTGAAAGCTAGTGTGCTTCCAATTAAACCTGTTGGACTATAACCTGGCGTTGTGTGATTTTTAACTTTGTACACCCCACTCCAATACCGGCATCTCCAAATCTTGATTCCTTTGGGCATCCTTCACAGAACTAGTGAGAGTTCACAGTCAGCTCTCTGATAGGTGGGCATGATCGCACTTATTCTCACAAACTACAGTCTCTTGATTTTATTTGCCCAGCCACTGATTGATATGGACATAAACATGAAGGTTGCAAGAATCATGTGAGATTGACAGAAAGGAGATTCTGATGCTGAGAGCAAAAAGTCATATTTTTCAACAAAGTAGTGAGCAGCAAGTTAAGGTTTTTGCTAGTAAGTAGCGAGAGACTGTTTGCGTACATTAGCACACATTCACATCTTCATTATTTTGTCATTTCACCTGAGTGATATACAGTTTCCCATTCCCCAACTCACAGAAAAGAAACTAGAGGGAAATATCTCCCAACTTTAAAGTCAGAGGATTAACTTGGAGACTTAGCTTGCCGCTTTCTCCTCTGGCTTTCCATCTTGGACACCAGGCATGAACATCTCAGGGCATGCTCCATGGGCAGAGGTTCCATCCCCTTCTCCCTCATCCAGTTGGTCCCATTTGTGAAGTGGGTGTCAATTTCCCTCTGTTGGAAATATCAGAGACAATTGTCAGGACCAATTCTTGATGGGGGCATAGCTGGGCTTTATAGGAGGCACCAATGCCAGGAGTACCGGGAGGTGCCAGCAGTAGCCAATATTTCCATTTGTGGTAAGTGGGATAATGCATTGAGCAAGCCGCTATAGGTAATTTTGGTGGTTTGTAGGTAATTTTGTGAGTTAAGATAACAGAAGAAGATTCCCAGAAATAAACCTTCCATGACACTCTGGAAAATTGACATTTAGCTGATTTCTGATAAAATACAGCCCTGTAGCTCTGAGAGTACATTTTGTTGAGATACTCCAATTCATTTAGTACCTACCAGCCTCATCGCCACTGTTAGCAACAATTTTAACAAAATTACTGGGTAAGATCACAGTTTTTATTGCAAATTGAAAGATAGCAGATAATTTCTCTCAATACTGAAATGGTGAGCAGATTACATATCTTTTGTTTTCTAACCAACTTTGAAAGCATTGACATCATATGCTGTGTTTGTGAGAAGTAATCTCTTCAAAACTTACAAGCTTCAAGCACTTGAGCTAAACCATATATTTCTCAAAGTAAAGGCAATCTCTTATCTCCAAATGATGTTAGTTTAACATGCCGAGCTCTCCCTTAGCATCTGGTTCCAGTGTTAAAACATTAAGATGAGATCTACACAGTATATTCAGACAAAAAATAAAGTGTCTGCTGAACCATGTAATGCCAGTTAAGTATTATCTGGCAGTTTACCTTTAACTTCATTAGCTGTTGTCTTGTAGTTAGACTTTAGGTAAGTTTATATTTAATCAGCAATGTGCAAAATAGCTATTGACACAGAGGAACCCTCTAAGAGTGTTTTGAGAAGATTTGTAGCTCAGGTTGTGGTTTTGGATGTAGGTTTGCTTGCTGAGCTGAAAGGTTCATTTCCAAATGTTTCGTTACCCTACTAGGTAACATCTTCAGTGGATCTCATGCGAAGCAATGCTGAAAATTCCTGCTTTCTATTTATATGTTTGGGTTGGTGACGTCATTTTCTGTGGTGGTGGGCTGTAATAAACAATACATTGAACAAACAGGCAGAAAACTAGTCACCAGGATACATGAACATTAACTAGTCACAGAAAGACAAGGCCCTCTCTCACTAGTATCCTCATATATGGATGAGGAAGGACACCACTTCGACAGGGACAATACATCCTTCCTAGGATAAGCCAAACAAAGACATGCACGAAAATTCCTAGAAGCATGGCATTCCAACTGGAACTCCATCAACAAACACATCGAGTTAGACCCCATCTACCAATCCCTGAAAAAAGGAACAGGAAGTGACTTCCTACAGGAAATATCATCACCACAGGAAATAACATCACCACAGGAAATGACATCACCAACCCAAAGAAACCCAAACATATAAATAGAAAGCAGGAAGTTTCAGCATTGCTTCACCTGAGGTCCACTGAAGATGTTACCTAGTAAGGTAACGAAACGTCTGGAAATGAACCTTTCAGCTCAGCGAGCAAACCTACGTCCAAAAGGAACCCTCTTCTTAATAATCATATCATTTATTTCTGACAAGAACCATTTTTGTTGCCTGTATATTACGACTGCTTTATTTATAGTTGTACAATTTACAAGCCCGTATTATCATCTTTTCATTAGAAAAGACTGCCAATCATCTATTCAAAATAAGAAATGGTTGTTTTCACTGGACACAATTTAATGTCCACCCCCCTTTCTCTTTGAAAGTTGTGTCACAGGTAGACAAGGTGGTAAAGAAAGTGTTTGGTACTCTTGTCTTCATTTAATTTCCCTTTTAATTGTCCTCATTAGCTGTCCACAAGACTTCCCACTTCAGACTTGAATTTTCCTCCCACACAATTAAACATCCCTTCCCACGAAGGACGTCTTGGGGGAGTACTTGGAGTCATACAATCATGGAGTCAAATAACACTGAAACAGATCCTTCGATCCAACTAGTCCATGCCAAAGTTCCCAAACTTAACTAGCTCCATTTGCCTGTCGTTGGCCCATATCCCTCTAAACCTTTTCTATTCACGTGCCTGTCCAAATGTAATTTAAATGTTGTAACTGTACCTGCATCTACCACTTCCTTTGGCAGTTCATTTTACATACAAATCACTTATTGGTTGGAAGAAGTTGCTCTTCAGATCTCTTTAAAATCTTTCTCCTCTCACCTTAAACCTATGCCTTCTGGTTTTGAACTTCCCAAAATTAAAGCCCTTTTAGGGTTTCAACCCAACACTGATAGGAATCAATATACAGGAAGCCTGAACTGCACAGTGGCTTAGTGGTTAGCACTGTTGCCTCACTGTGCCAGGAACCTGGGTTCAGTTCCACCTCTGGGTGACTGTCTGTGTTGAGCTTGCATGTTCTCCCTGTGTCAGTGTGGGTTTGCTTTGATTTCTTCTATCAGTTCAAGGATGTCTAAATTGCCTATAGTGTGCAGGCTAGGTGGATTAGCTGTAAGAAATGCAGGGGTAGGGTAAGCGGGTGGATCTGGGCGGGATGTTCTTTGAAGGGTCAGTATGAACTTGATGGGCTGAATGGTTTGCTTTCCCACTGTAAGGATTCTATGTTTTCATTTAGCTAAAATCATGGTATCTATCATACTGATTTAACCCATTAAAAGGGATTGATGTGGCTTGATTTAATTTCTCATCTAAAAACTTACACTTCAGATAAGGCAGTACCTGTTCGATACTGTAGTAACCTGCACATAATTATATGATCCAATTCTCGATTGGGTGTTACACTTAGCCTTCTGGTAAGAGGTGAGAGCGCTACCACTGAATCACATTGATGCAAATAGAAGCATATAGCTCATCAAGCTTGCTCCACCATTCAACTCAATCATTGCTGATTTACCCCCCATCAAAGCCATTTTCCCACTATGTCCCCATATTTTGATGATTTCATTAATTAGAAATCTATCGTAACATATAAGTATTTAGATGTACACTTGCATACAACACAATGGATTGGGTGCAGGGAAATGAGATGAGAAAAGATTTGAATAGTTAGATGGTTGTTTTTGACTGCCTGAGATTCAATGGGCTGAACAACCTTTCTTTGTACTGTAGCCTTCTATCACTCTACCAACCTCTGATTTGAAAGTACTCTGACTAGAGAGCCACAACCCTCTGGGGCAGTGAATTGCAAGGATTAAAGAAATGCCTCCCCATCTCCTTAAAAGATTCCTCACTTATTCTGAGACTCTTGGTTGCAGACATCCAGCCAGGAGTAACATCCTCCTGCATCTTATCTCTTGGGCTTTGTAAAGAATTTTGCATTCTTCAGTGAGATCACTTCCCATTCTTCTAATCTCTTGAGAATACATATCCTATTTGCTCAATGTTTCCTCAAAGGTCAGTCCCACCAATCAATCTGAGGAACTTTTGGAAGTTGGAATTTGCTTGATAGTTAATTAGACTCAGTTTCCAAATGCTTTGCATTCAAAAGTGCTTCACAATGATCTAATAGTGGAAGTGTCATTCTGTTTTAACGTATCTTCTTACTGTGAAGATTATGTTGGAAACTTAGCATTGGCATTCCGCAAGTTTCAGAGAACATCTCTGGGACGCCTGCTCCAACCAACCCCATCGCCCCGTGGCTGAGCACTTCAACTCCCCCTCCCACTCCACAAGGACATGCAGGTCCTGGGCCTCCTCCATTGCCAAACCCTAACCACCTGATGCCTGGAGGAAGAATGCCTCATCTTCCGCCTTGGGACCCTGCAACCCCATGGCATTATTGTGGAATTCATCAGTTTCCTCATTTCCCTCCACCCAACCCTATCCAAGTCCCCAGCCACCAACTCAGCAGCGCCCTGTTGACCTATCCATTGTCTTTTCCATCTATCTGCTCTACCCTCCTCTCCGACCTATCACCTTCCTCCCCACCTTCATCTACCTGTTGCATTCTCAGCAACCTTCCCCCAGCTCCATCCGCCTTCCATTTATCTCTCAGCACCTCCCGGCTCACAAGCCCCATTTCTGATGAAGGGTTTATGTTCGAAACGTTCATTCTCCTGCTCCTCGGATGCTGCCTGACCTACTGTGCTATTCCAGCACAACACTCTCGACTGAGAAACTTATCAGTTATGATTGAACAGGGGAGCAGACTCATTGGTCTGAAATGGCATAATTTTTGCTCCTATGTCTTATGGTTTTAAGGACTTGCTCTTGCTTTTTGATTTGCCTTCTATTATATGAGCTGTATTTCAATTTTGTCAATGTTTACCCTCCCAACTCTTAAACATATCAGAATTCTTCATCCTAGAACTTGTATTGGTAAATTCATGCCTTACTACTTCTTGGTGAAACACATTGGAACACTGTTTCACTTTGCCAACATACTGAATTCAGGCATGGCTTTGAGCCCAAAATTGTGTTTCATAGAATCAGAATTCCAAAGATGGCACAAACACAATAGATTAAATGATTTCTTTCTCTGCTGTAACTTTTCACTCATTCTAAACTTGCAACAGTGACATTTCCAGATTGGGAGCAGGGGAAAAATGGAGTGCAAATTAACCTTCTATTTGTGTTGTTTTTCCATAGTGAAATTATGTTTCAGGTTCATTTATATAATCACATGGAAAATCTTCCCTGAATAATTAAATCAGGCAGCATTATAGAATGTAAAACAATTTCTTTTCATGATTTTTAATCTGTGGTTCCTTGGGTTTAAAAACATCTCTGAAATATTTAAGAATGGTTGTCTGCTGTTCTTTTATTAATTCAGCAGAATATGCATTTATCACAAAATCCTGAGATTTTTTAAATGGGAGGGTTAAGTTCACAACTTGAGTTTAAATCATTAAAATTGCAGAAAATAGACTGCCACAAGCTATTTCCGAGTTTCATTTTTGACTTCACCGGTTTTATATTAATTAAATATTTGTAATAATTTTTTTTTAACAAACGAATTTTCTAAAGTGTCCTTCATAGGAGCTGTACACCAAAAAAAAAATCCAGGTTAATTTGAATAACCTCCTTCAATGGAATCAGCGTTGGAATAATTCAGTAACCTCAATCGGGTACAGCTAGCTTGCTAAACTGGGTTATCTTCCACCGCAAAGTTTACAATTGTGGTACATCGAGTTACAATTGAAATTACTTCTGGTTAAAATTCCACAATCTTCTGCACTGATTTCAGTCAGACTGTGCCGACTATTTATGCAAATTAGCAGAAACTTAAGGTCTTGACCCATAACAGGCTGAGCATTGCTGTATAAGGCTTCAGCACTCTGCTCTTCTGGAAGTGTTTCATTACTGGAGTTACACCGTATCTACATTAATTTCTGCTTCCTAGCAATAAATCCATTTGCCTAGTTTATTACCTACTTTCATTTGCCTAATGTCCACTGTCACAGTAACAAACACGAAGATATGTTTTGTTGTATCACATTCTAGGGATGCTCAGTTTGAACCAAAAATTTCATGCTGTAGCTCAGTTGTCACATAAGTAAACAATACTTCTGTTATAATGAAATGATTGCCTGATTAGAGTAAATGAGTAATAATTTTAGTTGTTTAGCCAATAAAACAGCATAGCATGGATCTCAAAGATTGATAGAAAATGGCTTGTTATTTATAGCACATTTAATCTTTGTCTGTGCATTGGAGGAATCTCTTAATTACACATTTAAAAGCATTTAATTCCAGCTCAGGAACAGGAAACTACTTCAAGAGCGTAAGCTTTTGATGAAATAGGCAGTCAGCTTTATTCCATGGTATTAACCTGTGGCTTAGACTTGAACCACAGACTCCTAGTTGATAGCAGTCTGTGGTCTCAGCAATGGTCATGTTGTTGACTGGCAGTTCTAAAGTTAAATAAATACAGTGTATGATTAAAATTTATTCCATCTCAGTAATTAAAGGAAATCAAAGACTGATTGATTTGCTGGTTATTTTAGGAAGTACTTCTGAATTTGTTACCAATATAGTGGAGCTTTACGTGTGATATGGATACTTAGATGTTAGGAAGTGATCATTTCTGTGCACATGTAGATAGAGGATGAAGTATAAGATTATATCTAATTGCTAATGGACCAAACCAAAATATCTAAACACATTTAGAAAAAGACAATAGAGCTGAGAAATTTAGCTGTGCAATAGCTTTTGTTTTGGTCGCTGTAAGCTCTATAATCTCCGATATAGTGGAGAGGAGTGTGCACATTTCTGTCAAAGCACTTTATTCATCATTCATCTCTGTCCTAAAACGGTGACTCCTAATTTTAAAACAATGTCCTCCGGTTTCTGAACTCACCCACAAGAAGATTCATCCTTCCCACATCCAGCTTACCAAGACTGTTCACAACGTTGAATAAGGTCTACTTAAAAAAAAATCTGTCAATCCTTTCCTCATAAGAAAATCTCTCATTCCGAACGTGTATCCAGGAAACCTCCTCTGAATCACCTCTAGTACATTCACATCCATCCTTAAATAAGACAAGATAGTGTTTGAGATGTGGTCTCATCAATGTCCTGTATAAGTTAATTTATTTTTTTGTTCAATACTTCTTGTACTAAGGAAAAACACTTCATAAATGTCTTGCCGCACCTGCTTACTAATGTTTTGTGACTCATGTACTTGAGCACAGAATTATTACAGTGCAGAAGGAGGCGATTTGGTCCATTGTGTCTGTACTGGCTTATCCAATAAGCAATATTACCCGCTCCTGATCTTTTTCCTCCCGATATCTTTGCACACTATTTCTATCCAAATACTCATCCAATGCCCTCTTGAATGCCTCAAGTAAATCTGTCTCCACTACATTTCCAGACAGAATCATAATTGGTTGATGTGTGAGTAATCTTTTTCTCACATCACCCTTGCTTCTTTTCCATATCACTTCAAAGCTATGCCCAAAAATCTATTCTTGTTCCTTGGCATGAGAACAGCTTCTCTCCAATTACTCTATCCTGCCTGCTCATGATTTAAAAAGCCTCTCTTGGATCTTCACTTAGCCTTCTTTTCTCCAAGGCCAAAGGTCCCAATTTCTTCAGGCAATCCTCAGAACTGAAGTTTCTCATTTCTGTAATGATTCTTATAAATTGCTTCTGCATTCCCTCTAGTGCATGCATATCTTTCCTATAATGTGGCAGAATTGCACACAGTGCTCCACCCGATGTCTAACAAGTTTTTTATACAAGGCCAAAATCACTTCCTTGTTCTTGTACTCTATGCCAGTATTAATAAAGACAAGGACACTGCATGTTTTATTAACTGCCCTCTCTGCCTGTCTTACCAGCTCTGGTAGTCTGTGCATGGCAACATCTATATTCCTCTACTCTTGCAGCCCTTTAGAATTGTACCCGCTATTTCAATATTCTTTTTGGCAAAATGCATCACTTCATGCTTCTTCATATTGAACCTCATCTGCCACCTATCCAATGACTCCACCAACTGATCAATGTCCTTTTGAAGTTCTCCTCACAGATTGCAGTTTTTCCAAGCTTTATGTCATCTTTCAGTGTAGAAATTATCCCCTGAACACCAAGATTTAAATCACTAATTTATATCCAGAAAAGCAAGAGTTGCCATAGCAACCCCAGCAGAACTCTACTACAAATCTTCATCCAGCCTGAATAATATCCATTTACTATTACTGTCTGTTTCCCAACACTCAACAACTTTGCATTCACATTGTTATTGTCCCTTTAGTAACATGAGCTATAGCATTCCTCACAATCTGTTGTATGGCCTTTAAAGGTCTTCTGGAAATCCATGTATACCACTTCAACAATGTTATTCTCATTGGTCCTTTCTTTCACCTCTTCAAAAACTCCAGCAAATTAGTTTAACACAATTTCCCTTTAGAAATTCATGCTGCCTCTTTCTAATCAACCCACCATTTTCCATGTGACTATTAGGTAAATCCCAAATACAGGGGCTCCCCAATTTGTGAATGTCCAACATATGAATGCTCATATTGACAAAGGCGATCCCACACAGGGATGTAATTGTAAATATCTGATTTATGAACATTTACCTGTACTTATGAACAGTTACTTTATATTGTGCTGCATTATGTTCCAAATTGTGTACAAATCAACTTGTGAATGGACTCAATAATGGGATCCATTCACAACCCAGAGACTTCCTGCAATTGTTTCTAGAAGCTTCCCCAGCACTAATGTTCAAATTACTGGGATTTTAGAATCTCAACAGTATGGAAATAGGTCATTCAGCCCATCAAGATGACACTGACCCTCCAAAGAGCATCCCACCCAGACCCATCCCCCTACTTTATCCCTGTAACTCTGCATTTCCCATGGCTAATCCATCTAACCTGCAACCAAGTTAGGTTGTCTTCAGTAGTCAGCTTGGTACCTCTGCCTTACAACCTCTCTTCAAAAAGGACAAAATAAATCTTCAAGTGACAGCAACGCCACATCAGTTACAGAAGGTGTGGGTAATTCTGTAGGGAAATCCATGTCATCTATCTTATGGTTTAAAACCATAAGAACATGAGATGTAGGAGCAAAAGCAGGTAATTCAGCTTGATGAGTCTGCTTCACCCATGATTGTCTAATTGACTAAAATTTTGTTTACCTCAGCCTTGAATACATTTAACAACCTAACTTGGACACTTCGGGCAATTTAGCATGGCTTATCTACCTAACCTGCACATCTTTGGACTGGGGGAGGAAACTGGAGCATCCAGAAGAAAACCACCCAGATAGGGGAGAATGTGCAAACTCCACACAGGTAGTTGCCCAAGGGTGGAATTGAACCCCGATCCTGGCACTATGAGACAGCATTGCTAACCACTGAGCCACAATCGTTCTTGAACAAGGCTGTCATGTTTGCAATTCCCTGGGTTGCTGTCCCCTCCCCCGAGTCCAGTGAAGACCAAAAGGCCAAAAGACCAAAAGATTATGGGCAGTGCCACCAAAATTCCTGTCCTCACTTCCTTCAAAATCCTTGAATACATTTCATTTGGTTCCAGTGCCCTGTCAATTTTAAGCACCAACAATTTATCCAAGACTTCTTCCTGACTAATATTGAACCCTTCTAGGGACAGAGTTTTCTGCCCCTATCACCATGACATGGGCAGAATTATTCTCTTTTGTAAAGATAGATGCAAAGTATTTATTTAACACTTCAGTCATTTCCCCTGCTTCCAAGTCTAAATGCCCTTTTGTCTCTAAGCAGTCCTACTTCTCCTTTAATCATGCTTTTACTATTTAAATGCCTACAGAAGACTTTGAGATCCCCTTTTATGTTAGTTGCTATATTTTGTCATAATTCCTCTTTGCTCCCCTTATTTGCTTTTTCATGTCCTCTTTAAACCTTCCATACTCCTCTTGGCTCTTAATGATATTTTCTGCATTACACCTGTCACTGGCATACTTTTTCTTTCTAATGCTAATTTCTGCCTCCTTTGCCATCCAGGGAAAAGTAGATTTGGTTGTCTTATCTTTTCTATATGAGGGAATGTACCTTGACTGTGCCTAAACAATCTCCTCTGAGAATGTAAATCATTGTTTAGCTCCTGTTTTCTTGCCAACCTCTTGTTCCAGTCAATCCTACCCACTCAATTCTTGCCCTGTTGAAGTCAGTCTCTACCAATTGATTTTTCTTACTCTGGATTGATGTATGTCATTCTCCATCATCATCCTGAAACTTATGATACAATGATCACTGTCTCCCAGATACACTTGATCCACTTGACTCATCCAAGTTCCAAGCACCATGTCCGAAAATGGATCCTTTCTTGTTGGATTGGATTCATACTGCTAAATGAAATTCTTCTGACCACAACCTAGGAACCTGCCCTTCACTGCCCCCTTACACCACCATTTTCCTAGTCCATGCTTAGGTAATTGAAGTCCCTTATTATAACTGCTCTATAATGCCCAGATCTCTCTCTGCTTTTCATTCTTTCTGCCAAAGTAAACTATTTCATACTCTCATGCATCATACTCCACCTGCCAGAGTTTTGTCCGCTCACTTGACTTACCTATGCAACTTTGTTATATCTTCTTTACAAAATACTTCCCGAACTATGTTTGTATCATCTGCAAACTTAGCTACCGTGCCTTCACTCCCCTCATCTGAGTAATTGATATAAATTGTAAGATTTTAGTCCCCAGTACAGACCCCTGTGGAAATCCTCACATCATACCGGCCGATACAAAATTATGGAAACTCTGTTTTTGACCAACCACACAATCTCCTTTCCATGCCAGTATATTACCCGCTATGCCATGAGCTCCTGCTTTCCACAACAGTTTTTTTTTATGTGACTCCTTTTCAGATACTTTCTGTATGGTCCAAGTACAATGCATAAATGGACTTCCCCTTATCCATAGTACATGTTATTCTTTCAAAAAAACTCCCTTAAATTGGTTAAACATAATTTCTGTTTCAAAGTCCCCACACTGACACTTCATGATTAACTGGAACTTTTCTAAGTGCCCAGTTGTAAGCTCCTCAGCAGGGATTCAAACACCTTTCCCATGACAGTTTATCATTTCCTGCCTCCCTCCATTGATAAACTGGAGACTACTTAAAGGAAGATATGGGCAAACATGTGAGAAAGATAAGATTAGAGCTCGTGGAAAGGGGTGAGATGCCTGACTCAATATAGAAAGGGGATTTGGGGAGCAGAGGATTTTGGATGTATTTGGTCTTCATGACAAAGTTGTCCATGAACCCCTCCTGAACTAAAACTTTGCAATCCTTTTGTCCTTCCCTGCCATATTCAGTCAGTATTACACCTAAAGTATGTGAATGGTTTTGGTCCATTATCTAAGAAAAGATATACTGGCATTGGAGGCAGTCCAGAGAAGGTTCATTAGATTGATCCTGGGTAGGATTGATTTTCTTGTGAGGAGAAATTGAGTGAGTTGGATCTGTAGTCATTAGAGTTTAGAAAAACTAGAGGAGACTTTATTGAAATAATAAGGCTTGACACGGTAGGTGCTGAGAGGTTGTTTCCCTTTAGGGATTAATCTAGAATTGAGGAGATAGAGGGCTTGGTAACCTGGTGCAATGATAACAATCTCTCTCTCAATGTCAGCAAAATGAACTGAGCATTGACTTCAGAAAGAAAAGAGGAGAACACCCTCCCCATCTACATCAATGGAATGGAGGTTGAGACTGTCAAGTTCCTCTGAGTGACGATAACTGACAACCTGTCCTAGACTTCCCATGTAGATGCCTTGGTCAAAAAGGCACAAAAACACCTCTTCATCCTCAGGTGGTTCAGGAAAGTTGGCATGTCCAAAAGGATTTTCACCAACTTTTACAGATGCACCATGGAAGGAATTCTGTCCAGGTATACAATAGTGTGGTATGGCAACTGTTCTGCCCAGAACTGTAAGAAACTGTAGAAGGTGGTGTGCACAGCCCACACCATCATGGAATCCAACCTTCCATTTATACCTCTCGTTGCTGTGGAAAGGCTTCCAACATCACCAAAGACCCATCCCACTCGGGTAATGCTTTCCTACAACCTCTTCCATCAGGCAGAAGATACAGAAGCTTGAACACATGCACCAGCAGGTTCTGGAACAGCTTTTTCCTTGCCGAAATTAGACTAATGAATGCACTCTCTAACTTCAAATACCGTTGACCCTGTTAATGCTGTTCTTGCCTCACACACGTCCTGTGCAATGTAACCTGTGCGCCTCACTCTGTCCAAGTTTTTCTCACCCTATGATCTGTATGTCCTTGCTTGCTATGATCTGCCTGTAATGGTAGCAAACAAAGCTTTACACTGTCCTTAGGTACATGTGACAATAAATCAAATCTAATCAATCAATCAGAAAGCATAATTTTAAAGTAAGGGATCCCCCAAGTTTCTTTTTTCAGATAGTAGTGTATCTGTGGAAACCTTTCCCACAGGGTTGTTAAATGTATTCAAGGCTGAGGTAAACAAAATTTTAGTCAATTAGACAATCGTGGGTGAAGCAAACTCATCAAGCTGAATTACCTGCTTTTGCTCCTACATCTCATGTTCTTATGGTTTTAAACCATAAGATAGATGACATGGATTTCCCTACAGAATTACCCACACCTTCTGTAACTGATGTGGCGTTGCTGTCACTTGAAGATTTATTTTGTCCTTTTTGAAGAGAGGTTGTAAGGCAGAGGTACCAAGCTGGCTACTGAAGACAACTTGAGTAAACAGCGTAGGAGGGTGGGAGAATTTGGGTTTTTATAAAGTTGTCTGAATGAGTGTGGCCAGCTGGCACAGCTTAGGATTCCTGAGTAGCATCAAAAGCTATTAGGGCCTCAACAGAGTTGGAAGCTTCAGTGAATGTCTCCTGGCTGCTACTTTCTCTGAGTTTTCTCTTGATTTTTTTTCTTCCTGTATTGGAGAGCTGCATGTGAGGATCTGTGTCTGAATTTTCATTTTTGCAAAGGGGTGTCTTTATAGGATGTTACCATACTGGAACAGAGAATTAGCAATAATTACTGTATCTATAACTGTGTTAGATTTTCCAATAGAGTTAAGTTATTCTAAATTCCTCTTTCTTTTGTGTATTTTTAACTACTGTGTTTAACCAATGCCCTGTACAGCCGCAACATGACCTCCCAACTCCTGTACTCAATACTCCGACCAATAAAGGAAAGTATACCAAACGCTTTCTTCACTATCCTATCTACCTGCGACTCCACTTTCAAGGAGCTTTGAACCTGCACTCCAAGGTCTCTTTGCTCAGCAGCACTCCCGAGGACCTTACCATTTAATGTATGAGTCCTGCTAAGATTTGTTTAACCAAAATGCAGCACCTCGCATTTATCTAAATTAAACTCCATCTGCCACTTCTCAGCCCATTGGCCCATCTGATCAAGATCCTGTTGTAATCTGAGGTAACCTTCTTTGCTGTCCATTACACCTCTAATGCTGGCTGCTTGGAGCATTGAAATACTTGGAAGTAGATTTGCAGATAATCAATGGGAAGGGAATTTCCCAGGGTGTAATAATTGCAACAAAAACCATAACTTAGCAAGTGATATTAATCTTAACTGAATAAGTAAATAACTCAACAATGTGATTCTGGTGATAAGTCATAGTCCAGAAATCTTAGCTTTGTTTGAATTTTTACAGATGCTGCCTGACCTGCTAAGGAACTCTTTCTTTTTCTATTTTTGTTTCATTGTTTTGAATCAAACAGTTTTGTAATACAATTATTTACTCATAATTTCTAATAAACTATTCAATAATGGTCTGTGATAAAAGCATCATATTGAATGATACATCTCTGTAGATATATTAGTAAGACATTGTTGTAAAGGGACATTTCATTGGTTTTAGCAGAGATGTCGTTGTAGATGTGAGGAAAGACTGATTATGCAGGTTCCTTGATTGCTTCATTTTTATTAACACTGAAGGTGTACTGCACAGTTAGTGTAACTTCACTTGGTCAAGACATGAATCAAACATCCTATCTGACAATTTGGGTGATTCAGATGTTCGTAGAAGTCGCCAAACCACTTCTGAATGAAGAACATGAGAACTTTCCAAATGCCCTGACCAGTATTCCTCCCTCAATTTGCATATCAAAAAGAGATTAATTGGTCACCAACTCACTTAGTTATTTATCGCTTCTGCTGCATTAAAACAGTATTGACTTTAAGATAATTACTTGCTTTGTGAAGTATTCTGACAAGGTGACAAACTTTTGAAATGCAGTTTTATTCTTTACCCTTTGACTCAGCACTTTTTCAAAGTAGACCAACTCAGCTCTGAAATCCACAGAAAATAAATGTCATTGCTTGTGAACTAGATTACACTTTCCGTACAAGTTGACAGTTTGTTTGAATTGGGCAGCAAGCGACATGGGGTGTGAGAGAGAACATTATGGAAAGAGGAGTTGGAAGCAAGCAACAAACATTATGTATAATGTGCTCCCAGCAATAAATGTTAACACATTGTCAATGTCAATATTATGATGACACCAGGGTAGGTCATTCAGCCCACTGAGTCTCTACAGTGTAATCTTTGCTCTCCTCCACTGCGCTGAATTGATAATGCAAATCTAAAGTGAGCTATAAGGACAGCAATCTTTGGTTTGTCCTGAATTAGCTTATAGAGATTTTTTTTATAAATCTCAATACAATGCACACATTCCACCACTGTCAGGCGTTAGGGTAATTCTGTGGATTTCTTGGTGTTATTGAAGGATTAGTCAGTGTATGGCTTGCTAAAACTGTTTATAAATTGGTCTGAGGGAGGGAAGTTAACACCTAAGCTTTGTGCAGGCAAGACATTTAAAAGTGATTGAGACCAATCTCACTCAATAAGGCATCAAATGGCACAATGTGGTATATAAAAGCCAATGTTCAATGCTTTAGCTTGCAATTAAGCAAAATGTAGGCTTTTTGAATCCAAGACTGAAAACTATTCAACACTCAGATTTGCTCAGAGAAAATTGGTTTGTGAAATTAACATAACTAAGAAGCATCACAGAAAATAATCGGTGATGGAAAACATCCAAAAGACTAACATTTCCCTTCAGACCTAGTTACAAGTCACTCCTTTTGAAAACAAAAACTCTTTGTCTTGTCTCACTTTGATGATTCTCACAAAAGGGAATTTAAAGTAAGGTCTGGACCAATTGTCGACAACTTTGACAGAACAGTCTGGCAGTAAGAATGCTTCCCAGCAAATCCTTTCCAGTTGTGCCAGAGTCTTTCATGGAGAAGGATTTGTTTTGTTAATCAAGATCAGACATAACAAAGAAGGAAATATCTTTAACATCTCATAATGCCTATATTGATCATCACCAGCAAAGGATAGCGTACCAAGATTGGTGGTTAGCACTACTGCCTCACACAGCCAGGGACCCGGGATCGATCCCACCTTTGGATGATTGTCTGTGTGGGGTTTGTACATTCTTCCTGTGGCTGTATGAGCTTCTTCCGGGTGCTCCAGTTTTCTGCAAAAGTCCAAAGATGTGGAGTATGGGAAATGCAGGGGAACAGGGATAAGGTAGGTGGGTGGATCTGAGTGGGATGCTTTTCAGAGGGTCAGTATGGACTTTGATGGGCCAAAGAGCCTGCTTCCACACTGTAGGGATTCTATGATTCTAGGATCATTGAAAGCCCTATCCAGTGACACTTATGCCCAAACTGAATTGGTTCTGTATTACTTGAACCAGTAAGATCAATGTGAGTGCCTTTTTAAATTTTTTTATTGAAAAATAGATTTTTAAATATTACAACAATACAAAACAATACTATTCAAAACAATACAAAGAAAGAACACAACTTTTTTAAAAATTCCAAACCACACTCATGTACAAATGTATAATAATATATAAAAATATATTTTTAAAAACCCAACCAACTACTTAACTAAATAAATAATAACTAACACCAAACTACTAAATAATAATGCAGCTCAGCAAAGCAAAGCACTAACTCTCAAATAACAAGAACATTAATTTTCACATATTCATGCGTTCGCAGTTCCCCCTCTCTGAATATTGGACCTGTAAAGTACAATTGCCACAGTTATATAAAAGCCCTTATTAGTGTGACAGACAAATCTATGTCCAGGTCTTCCAAAAAGGGTGCTGTTTCTTCTAGAAATTCTCAGTTTTCTGGTGTACCATACTTGTAAGCAAATCCAAGGGGATATACTCCATAACAATCTTACGCTAACCTGACAGGCCTGGGGGATATTCAGACACTCAACCTAAAAAATATTCTTTCTTGCGCAGAAAGTGAAGATGTTATAAAGTCTTTCTTATGTGCATCCAAAGGGAACACACTAGGCTGGCCAAGAAGAAGAGAGATCAAGTCCTTCTCCACCCTTACACCCAAAATCCCCTCCATTGCACCTGCCACAGTGCTCCAGTATGTTTGAAGTCTGCCACAGGACCAGAGACAATGGGTAAAAGTGCCCATATTAACATTACACTTGGGACATGTTGAAGATACCCCTGGTTTAAATTTTGACAAACTATTTGGAGCCAAGTGGACCCTGTGGAGAATCTTTAGCTGTAAAGCATGGGTCCTATTGCAAATTGATATCTTTCTTGCGTTTTCCCAAATACTGTATCTTCCCATGTCTCTGAGAAGACCTCAACGCCTAGCTCTCTCTCCCACACCCTGCAAAGTTGATTGAACTCATCTGAGGGGCTGCCCCCGTTGATGATATAAAGTGCTGACAGAAAGTGTCCACTTAGCACTGAGCACCCTCCTCTCTATGTCAGATTTGGAGGGATCAGCCAAAAGTGTCATCTTTTTTTGAATAAAATCCCAAACTTGAAAGAAGCGAAAGAGGTCCCTGCTAGATAGCTTGTATTTCCGTGCTAACTGATCAAAAGATATCATTGTGTCTCCCTCAAATAAATCACCCATGCAAGTCACACCCTTAGCTGCTCAATGTTTGAATCCTGAATCCATCATCCCTGGTTGAAAACCCAGCATACCCACTGTAGGTATAAGAAAAGATGTTTTGCCAATATTGCCTTCCCTCTGTCAAATTGCCCTCCATGCTTTAACAGTATTGATAACCATTGGGTTATGGCAATATATTCCTTAACTTTGTCCAAAAACAGCAAGCTAGTAATGGGGCACTTTGCCTGAGAGTTTGGTATCTAACTATATTGAAAGAGGGACCCCTCAAGCCCAATCACTCACGTAAGATAAAAGTGAGTTTAGTTGATAGTTTTTAATGTCTGGGAGATCCACTCCCCCCAGTGGGTGAGGCAATTGCAGTTTAGCTAATTTAATAAGGGGTCACTTACGATGCCAAATAAAAGAGCTGAACCAGCCGTTCAACCTCCTGAATGTTTGCTTATTGAAAATCAGGGGGAGCATTCATATAGAGTACAATAAACGGGAGAGAATATTCCTTTTAATAAGAGCTATCCAACCTAACCATGAGACTGGAAGCGCTCCCATCTTTGAAGGTCTTTTTTGATTTTGTCGAATAAATGAACAAAGTTAGCTTTAAACAACCGATCAAGACCTGATGTGATGAATATGCCCAAATACACAAAACCCCCCAAAACCATTTAAACCGAGATTCACTCTCAAGATCTAGCACCTTCATAAGACCACTCACAAGCATAGCCTCTGATTTTGCAAAATTAATCTTGTACCCCAAAAAGGTGCCAAACAAGCTGATGGACTGTGTCAGGTGAGGCACCAAAATTGCTGGATTTGACTAAAGAAATGAGGACATTGTCCACGTAGAACAAAATCTTAAGTAATTTTGATCCCATTTTTAGAGGTCATATATTGGAATCCCGAAAATTGGCCTCTGCCAGCGGTTCAATCACCAATGTAAAAAGCAATGAAGAAAGGGGACAGCTGTCCCTAAAAATACTAAAATTGCTTGATCGTACCCCATTGGTGATGACCGTAGTGAGAGGGTCACTGTAGGGAAGCTTTACCCATCTTATAAAGGCTCAGCCCAAGTCAAACCACTCTAGAATATAAAAAAGGTAAGGGCCACTCAACTTGGGTCAATTGCCTTCTCTGCATCAAGAGGAATCACCAATCCCTGTATTAACTGTTGTTGACACGCTTGAATTACATGAAACAGCCTTCGAACATTATTGGAGGATCTGCGGCCCTTTATGAAGCCTGTCGGGTCCTCTTTAACAATAGAAGGTAACACAATTTCCAGCCTTAACGCAAGAGTCTTACAGTGGATTTTAAAGTCAATGTTTCAGAGTGAAATGGACCTGTAAGAAGCACAGTCCTCTGGGACTTTCTCCTTTTTAAGAATAAGCGAAATATTGGCCTCTGTTACAAATGGTGGGAGATGATCATGACTGTACGAGTCACTGAACATGTTGAGCATTGGGCCTGGCAATATGCTTATAGATTTGTTATAAAATTCACTGGGAGGACCAGGCACCTTTCCTCTCTGAAGCTGCTTCACAGCCTCCTGCACCTCTTGCTCTGATAAGAGGGCATTGAGAGATCCTCTTGTTCGGGGGTCACGCCCAGAAGGTCCAGATCCTTGAAAAAAGATTTCATCTTAGCCTGCCCTCCTCACAACCCTCAGATTTGTATATCTCTGAAGTGTGGCATTAATGTTTTTGAATCACATGTTAGGTTCCCAGCCCCTTCCTAACGGCTTGAGGGGCACTCTTTTTCCTTGCGAGATGATGCTATTTCGTACTTGCCCTGTTTGTCACCATGCTCATACAACCTTTGTTTTCCAAAAGTAAGCTCCTTCTTTGCTGTCTGCGTGAACATGGAATTCAATGCAGACCACAGCGCTGTAACCCAGTTTGTCACCATGCTCATACAACCTTTGTTTTGCGAAAGTAAGCTCTTTCTTTGCTGTCTTCATGAGCACAGAATTCAGTGCAGACCGCAGCACCGTATTCCTCTGTAGCTTGGCCAACGAGGATCTGTCAAAGAAAGCCTTCTCGCCTGCCTTCAACCGTGTTTCAAGGAGACATTGCTGCTTGCCCTTCTGCCACTTCCTACTGGCAGAGTAGGAAATAACTAACCCCTTAGCATAGGCTTTGGTAGTTTCCCAAAGAACGGATGGACTACTAACTGAGCCATGAGTTAATGTCTAGGAATGCCCCAAATTCCCCAGAGAAATAATCCACAAACTTATATTCTTAAGGATAAAGGGATCTATTCGCCAATGCCTTTGGGCCCACTGTAGTGTCATTAATCTTAACCAACAGGTGCACTGGACCGTGATCAGTGATGATAATGTTACCAATCGTTCAAGATGCCACCATGTTCAGAGTTGCCATGGGGGTCAATAAAAAATTAATCCTAGTGTGATGTCAGTGTGTGTTGGAAAAAAACATAAAATCCCTGCCTGTACATGGAGACACCTCCAGATGTCCACTAACCCTAATTCCACATACAAATTCACTAATTGTTAAGTTCATACAGAGTGTATCGGAGGTCTTTGGGAAACCTGTCTACCATGGGATCCATAAGACAGTTAAAATCTGCCCCTGTAACGATATACTGAGACTCAAGACTGATCAATTTAGAGAACACATCTTCCAGAAATTTGAGAGGATGGGCCGGAGGGCAGTAAACATTTAAAACACAATATCCTTAGCTTTTTATCAGGGCTTTGAGGATTACAAACCTCCCATGTGTATCTTTAACACACTCTAGAAACTTAAATGGGAAATTCCTCTGAACCAACATAACCGCTCCCTTACTTCTGCTATTACAAGATGAAAACTGAACCCCATCAAAGCCATTCTGTTATAGTTTCAAATGGTCCATATCATCCAAGTGTGTCTCCTGTAATAAAACAATATCCACCTTTTCCTTTCTAAGACTCGAGAGTACATTTTCCACTTAATTGTTGAGTGACTCCCCCTGATGTTCCAGGTACACCATTTAATCAAGTTATTACCCATAACCTTCTACAATAACATTTAGATTCCAGAGAGGAGGAACTTGAATTACAAATCACCAAGCCTTAGTGTTGCAAGATCCATCAAACATAAAAATTACGATCACCTGATGAAGGAGCAGCACTCCGAAAGCTTGTACTTCCAAGTAAACCTGTTGGACTATAACCTGGTGTTGTGTGATTTTTAACTTTTTACATAAACTAAAAGCACTACAGTTAACAAACCTACAAAGCTATCAAAGACTATATACAACAAAAACCAAAAAAACCCAACATATAAAGTGTCAATGGTACTGAATAGGGGAACCCCCCCCTCCCGCCTAAAGGGGGCATCTACACATCCCAAAACCCAACTTCCCATCCCACTGACAATACTGCAGCCAAGGCATTTAAGTACCTGAACCCCGGGCATAAACTGCCTTAAGTAGGCATCTATTCATCCCAACCATTTTCTCTCCTCCTAGCTAGAGCAGCACCACAAACACAAGCAGCAAAGAAAGAAAATACACCATGGAATAACAACTTGAACAAAGAAATTTTGAAAAAAAGTAAATACCCCACCCATCCTTTGGTATAATTTAACTTAGAAGTTGAAAGTACACATCCCAATCGTCCCTGAGCATAGTTTAGACCAGATTATTACCAAGAAAATAAAGGAAAATAAAGCCCCGACCGGACTCCCTCTTTTTTAAAAGAAAAGTAGAGACATAGCCAAATAACACGACTATTTGTACATAACTAAACTGTTCAGATGACATTAATTTGTCCATAAAGCCTCGTGCCTTCTCCGTCATGTCAAAGAGATGTACAGATCTATCCAAGGTGTCCTGAAGCACCGCCGGATACCTCAGATAGTAGGGGATCCCGAGCTCCCTCAGTCTTTTCTTGACACCATCATAGGATTTTCTTTTCCAGATCACTGCTGCTGAGCAGTCCTGGAAGAACATGATGTTTAAGCCCTCTTAAACTAGGGCCTCCAGATCTTTTGCGCCGTGACCTGGCGAGCCCTCTCAATCTTCAAGCTTCACATTCCAGATTCCAAGTTAAGGATTTTCGGCAGCCAGTCCTCAATCAATTCCACTGGTCACTCACCTTCCTTACCCTCTAGCAGATCAATGATCCAAAAAGGTTTTCTCCTGCCCGTGTTCTCAAGGTCATAAACATGCTCAGGCAAATTACGGACCTGCATCTCCAGGGCCTACATCTTATCCTTGGAGGAATCAGTACCAGCTTCCACCATTGTGACTCTGTGTTCTACCTCATCTGTCCTTTTCTCAAGGTCTCCCAGCTGCTGTTCATGCTTCTTCAGCAACTGTCTCCTTGACTTGTCCGACCTGCCTATCTTCTTTTCCACCTATCCACTCCACCCTCTCCTCCTTGACCTATCACCTTCATCTCCTCCCCCACTCACCCATTGTACTCTATGCTACTCTCTCCCCACCCCCACCCTCCTCTAGCTTATCTCTCCATGCTGCAGGCTCACTGCCTTTATTCCTGATGAAGGGCTTTTGCCCGAAACGTTGATTTCGCTGCTCGTTGGATGCTGCCTGAACTGCTGTGCTCTTCCAGCACCACTAATCCAGTATATGATAGAGATTGTGCCCAGCTTCTCCTCCATTAGCTTACCCAATAACTCTTGAGTTTTAGCAAGCTCCTTTACCAGGACCTGGTAGGAAATCGAGTCCAAGGATCCTGCAGGCTGGGCTGAGGGCCCAGCCTTGAATGTACCTCCTCCCTTCTTTGACATTCCTGGATGGTAAGAACCGGGATAAGTTGTTCTCTAATAGTTCCCTGGGACTGCACGACCTTTCCAGAGTCCCAGAGTATCGCGGTGGACCGGGTAGGGTGAGTTAGGACTTTGTCCTGCTTTTGAAGTGATGCGGAGCTCTGCAACATGATCTTTCAAGGTTGCCGCCACCTTGGATACCCTCATATGAGTCCCATGCAATTCTCCACTACTCACCTCATTAAGGATGTAACACATTTCACTAGTGCCACACTCACACAGGTGAATGCTTACCAGCAGAAGAAGTACATACCCCTCTTGGAAAATTCAGAAAACCATGCTGCTGGTGCCATATTTGAAGCTCACCAGTGCATCAGGTCAGACACTGCCAGCCCCACATTGCCCTTCATGCTACGCGTACCAAGAGGAAAACTAAAAAGGAAGGTTTCTGTGATGGCACGGGTTACACTTCATTGGAAATAAAAGATCACATTCACAGATGTACTGTTTCTTTAACCTGACAGACATCCTTCCTTTATGTCTGAGTTAAATGGAACAGTAAGACTGAAGTAACACAAACCTGATAGCTTAGGGTGAGTGAATAATGCACAAAGAGAGAAGGCAAAGCAGTGTGAGGCAGGATAATTGAGCATTGTGGTCAGCTTTGTATGAATGAGCTACGATAGTGAATGAAGAGCCTGGAGCTGGAGCCTAGTGAGATGAGTGCCAGAGAAAAGTGTCCCTATGTTTTGGTTGTCAACACCCTCTGCGGTCCAGCTGCATAATTGTTACGATGTGGGTGTTTCAGGGCTGATCTTGTTAGAATTTTCAAGATAGTTTCAGGAAGGCATTTATGACCCACTAGAAGAGAAACCCTCAGGAATGGGAGGAATATTGGTTTTCCTTGCCACCCAATATTGCTCCCAACTAACTTCAATATAAAATCAGTGTTGCACCGAATCTCGTCGATCCTGATGGAAAAGTTAGATTTAAATTGTCCCTAATGGAGCAACAAAAAAAGTCAACTGTATCTGATACAAATATGGCTATATTTCCCACCTAGACTGATTTAAAATATCACTCAGGAGTTTGAGATAATGCATAAATTGATGTAAGTTAACTTGGGTATGGTGGAAGTCTTGATCGAATGACTACAAAATCTGTGAGCTGCATCCATGTCTCTGAACAAACAATGTCCTTGTTGCAGGATTCCAATGATAGTTGCCTAAGATGCAGCATTGAAATGCAGAAGAATGTGTAAGTGGATGAGAGAGATGCCATGAATGGCTGACACCTTTTGGATGCTAATGCCCATGGATGTGGGGTATGGGTGTTGCTGATGCCTATTGAACATGTCCTGAGATGTTGGTATCCAGACTCCAACATGGAGATGCTTCAGATCAGGCAGTGAGCTGAAGTTACCAGGTACCAAATCTCAATTCTCAATGTCTAGATAACTTGGTGCATTTGGTCGATTCGAAAGTTGAATATTAATGAAGCAAGTTGATTTGTTAATAAGGCATTTAACAAGAATCAACAACTTGCTGCTGTCTGGTGAGAAATTCTCCACATCGTTTGTCAAAAGTATACAGTATGGCGTGTGATGCTCCCAATATCAAAATTGACCTCACCAGACTTCTCCCATGATTCTGTCATTATCCTCAACATTACTCACATCACATAGACCCCTATAAGATCTCTCTCTATCTCTCTCATCAACCTTAAAAGTCAATAGCGCTGAATAAACAACTTGGTACAACCACCATTTGGTGAGAACTCAACATCTTAAAAGCATAATTATTTTTTGCAGAATATGAGTCAACAAATTAACAAATGTCCTCAGGGCTAAAATCTAGCAGCTCAAGAACACGAAGAACTTAAAAAACCTTCCAGTCTTTATAAACACAAGCCCCGCCCCCAACTGTTTTTCAGCAATTGCCTGAATTTGTGCACGTGTCTAATGTATTTTCTTGATTTTTCTCAACAGAATAAATAATAAAATTCCTTTTACTTTATATGAAAGGACATTATAATTTGGCTCCTTCATTTTGATGTAGTTAATCACATGAACCAGTGAGACCAGTACCAGTGAGAAAGTCCCTGTGTTCTGGTTGTCAACGCCTTCTGTGGTTCAGTTGCATAATCGTTAGAGATGTGGGTGTTTCAGGGCTGATGTTGGAATTTTCAAGATAACTTCAAGAAGGTATTTATGACTCGCTAGAAGAGAAACCCTCAGGATTGGGTGGAATATTGGTTTTCTTGCCACCCAATGTTGCTCCCAACGAACTTCAATATAAAGCAAGCTTTGCACCCAATCTCATGTTTCCTGATGTTAACTGGGAAAGTTAGATTAAAATTTTCCCTAATGGAGCAATAAAAAAGTCAACTGTGTCTGATACAAATATGGCTGTATTCCCCACCTAGACTGATTTAAAATTTTGAGTTAAAATATCAGTCAGCCATTTGAGATAGCGCATAAATTGATGTAAGTTGACTTGGGCAAAGTGGAAGTCTTGATCAAATGACTGCAAAACTATCCTTTGCTTTGACTTTGGGAAAGGTATACCTTTTAACTGAAATTGACTTTGAGTTGAAATTGACTGAAATTGAATTTGATGCAGAGTTATGGCAATGTATTTGGCATCTGATAATAAGAACTGTTTGGGAAGTAATTTTGCGATTTCTTGTGATGCCAAATGACAAATCTGAAACCAGAAAGATTCAGAAACCAACCAACACACAGCATTTGGATATGTCTTTATGAGTATTTGAGTAAGTTCACATTAGTACCTCTTTGAGAAAACTTGAGACCTGGCCTAATAGACACCCTTTGTGTCATCCAGCAATCAAATGCGGCATGTCAATGAAATTAAATTTTTTTTAAAAATGGATTTGTATTCATGGTGCGCAATAGCTGAACTGAAGAGATGAAACAAAAACTGAAGAAGTACACAACTGCATGTACCTAAAAGTCAAATAGCAATTACTGGTCACCATGTAACATTTCACAGCTTTTAATTTGTAAAAAAAAGAAGCACGCTATAATTTACCCTGTGTGTTGTACACAGAAAATGAAAAGAAAATTAAGCCAGATTGAAGTAAAAACAACTTTAAACACTCAATAATATTTACACCACAATAAACTGTTTCTTATTTTCTCTCATGCCACTAGGTACATTTCTGTTTTGTTCCTTTTGCCAACGCCTACTTGGTGTGGAGCCGTGGGTAGAGATTAGAATTCTGAGCACGTGCAGTGTTGCTTCAGGATTGTGGGGAACTCCAGCCTGAGCTTGCCTCTTAATTCCAAGCTGCTGTCTGTCAGCAGTCCCCTTTCTTGCGACATCTCTGAGACATGTGGAAAAGTACAGCATCACAACACTTGAACCAATTTTCTGTCAGGTTGTTCAAAGCTGATGCACGCAGTAGCTCTCAATGTTTGCAGGATGTTTTCAGTCAATCTGGGGTGGACAACGTAAAAGAAAAAAATATTTGGGACAGCACTCCACTATGTCTCTACCTCCAATGGCATTCTCCAACCCAGAGAGGAAAAAAAGTTTAAAAATCAATAATATTTGGAAATGAAACACTGATCATGCTTTGGCTCTACTTTGAACTAAACAAGATGAATCAGAATGCATATATCTCATTTTCCAGTTTTATTGGATTTGCATTCTGGGATATTTCCTATTCTCTAGATTGAGGATGTCCATTCTGACCTTCCTGTAGCCACCCATTGCAACTCTCCCTCCCCTTCCTCCCATGGCATGAATATTCTGAGCCTAGGTCTGTACCCACTAACCAACTCCACCTTTCTGTAGCCACCCATTTCAACTCCCCTCCCACTCCCCCCATGACATGTCTATTCTGGGACTCCTCCACCAATTAAACAAGACCACCCACAAAGTGGAAGAGGAACACCTCAACTTCCACCTTGGGAGCTGACAACCACACGGCCTCAACATTGAATTCTCCAGTTTCCAAGTCCCTCCTCCTCCCACCCATCCCAAATCCAACCCTCTGACTCAGACTCTCTTGACCTGACCTACCTGTCCATCTTCCTTCCCAATTAATCACTCCACACTTCTCACCAACTTATCACAACCCCCTCCTATCTTCACCCTTCTATTGCCAGCCCAACTACCTCTCCCCATGCCCACTCACATTCCCCCTATTTATTTCTCAGCCCCCTTCCCCCTTCCCATTCCTGATGCAGAGTTAAAACTGAAACCTTGATTCTCCTGCTCCTCAGATGCTGCCTGACCTGCTGTGCTTTTTCCAGCGCCACACTTAATTGACTCTGACTTCTCCAGCATCTGCAGTCCTCACTCTCTCCCCAGTATGTCTATCTACATATAATTTCCTGTGAAGATTCTGGCTGTCCAACCATATTTGTTTCAATTTTGAGAACAATACTTAGCGTAATTATCTTGACAGTTGCAAGACACTGCTTTCTGACTTTTCAGTGGCCGTGCTCTGACATTAAAATGCATATGGATACTTGGCATTATTAATAATGGAATAGAATGCAAAGATAAAGTTAGCCTAGCCCTACTGGATGACAGAGCTTCTCTCTCATTAGAGGGACACAACTGGTGATTGTTTAACCTAAGGGTCACTGCATCTCAGTCAAGGGGAAAGGTTAAAAAGGAGAATCATTCATAGTAATGTCAATCTGTGCAGGAATTGAATCGACATGTTGGCATCACTCTGCATCACAAAGAATCTATCCAATCAACTGAACTAATCGAGCACCAGAGCAGGATCTCAACGTAAGACAAGTTACGCTAAAACTTTAGAAAATACTGGTCAGGCCTCAATTGGACTATTCTGTTCAGTTATGTTCAAGGTGAAATACTACCAAATGCTAAAAGATTTTGATAAAAAGTAAATAAGGAGCAACCTTTTTCCAGAAGCAGAAGATTGAATAAGCAGTTTTAATATGGTTTCAAAACAAGTAAATCAAGTTTTTGTAATCTGGATTGCACCATCTTCAAGGGTGGTGGAAGCAGATTCATTGGTATCTCACTTTATACTTGAAGTGAAAAGAAAATTACAGAAGTGAAGAGAAAGAACAAGGGGATAGAAATAATTGGATAATCTGTGGAACTTTTTGCCACAGAAGGGTATAAAAGCTAAGACAGTCAGTGTATTGAAGACAGAGATAGATAGGATCTTGATTAATAAGGAGATTAACGGTTATGGGGAGAAGGCAGGAGAATGGGATTGAGAAACAGATCTACCATGATCGAATGGCAGAGCAGCTTGACGCACCAAATGGCCTAATTATGCTCATATATCTTATGGTTATGGCTTAAAGCTCTATGAAAGAGCCAACAGAGTCCTGATCAGCCAAATGGTCACCTTCTGCACTGTATAATTTTAAGATTCTACAAACGTTAGGAGATAGGGTGGCACGGTGGCTCAGTGGCTAGCACTGCTGCCTCACAGCGCCAGGGTCCCAAGTTTGACTCCAGCCTTGGGCGACTGTCTGTGTGGAGTTTGCACATTCTCCCCATGTCTGCATGGATTTCCTCCTACAGTCCAAAGATGTGCAGGTCAGGTGAATTAACCATGCTAACTTGTCCATAATTCTTAGGTGTATTAGTCAGAGGGGGTTGGTTACTCTTCAGAGGGTCAGTGTGGACTTGTTGGGCTGTAAGTTTTCACACTGTAAGTAATCTAACCTAATATTATAACTTATCATGCAAGGTTCAGTAAGTCAACATATAAATGAGGAAAATGCATCCTCTACCATATTTCAGTTTTTTAATACACATTTTAAATATCTTCAAATCCATTCGCTTTTGCTATTAGTACTACTTACATTGTATTGATGGTTAAGTACAAAACCATTCTAATCTTGTTCGTGTGTTTTTTATTTATATTCTATCAGTCAGTTTTACAATGGGCCTCCATAGTTCTGCATATTTGTGAACATGGAATAAAATGAAAATCGGGTAAAGTTACATGTTAGGAATTTTTCTAACAGTTCTAAAACATACTGTATGGGTCGAACCTTATTGCTGAGGAGCAGCGATTACAAGTTTCCAACTCATATTTCCATCATCAGGATAGGGTTACTGGAGTTATCAGATAAGCAGCAATTAAACTTGTTAACATGACAAGAGTGGAATTGGACTTTAATCCAGTTTAATGAGACATTGACGCATGTTTAAAGAGTGTGTGGAACAACCACTGATAAATCCAGTTCTGATGAAAAAGGGAGAAAATTCTCCTGAAAGCCTAACAATGCTATAAATGGCAGGTGAAAACACACAGATGCAAGGTTTGTAAGAGGAGCTCATGAACATTATCTAAAAAGGAATGGGTCAACTGCACCAAATGGTTTACATGGAATAATTAGGAACAGTGCCTGATAGTCTGAGGCTTGCTGCTAATATGGCTGTTGACAGTGGTGTAGTGGTTAGCACTGCTGCCTCACAGCAGCAGGGTCCCAGGTTCAATTCCAGCCTCAGGTGACTGTCTGTGTGGAGTTTGTATGTTCTCGCTGTGTCTGCATGGGTTTCCTCCGGGTTCCCCAGTTTCATCCCACAGTCACAAAGATGTGCAGGTTAGGTGAATTGGCCATACTAAATTGCCCATAGTGTTAGGTGCGTTAGCCAGAGGGAGGTGGGTCTGGGTGGGTTGCTCTTCAGAAAGTCGGTATGGACTTGTTGGGCCGAAGGGCCTGTTTCCACACTGTAGGTGATCTAATCTTAACTGACGACTTGCAAAATGAGTAGAACCATTTGACCTTGGCCTAAAAATCACAACAGTCTTGAATACTTTGTTACTTGATTATTTAACTTAATGTCAAATAGTCTCATGGCTCTTAGATGCTGTTGCAAGAATTGTCTGTTAGGCTGATCTATGGCAGGAGCAGTGTCATTCCTAAAGAAATGCATTGTAACAGCAGCAAAAATAGAAACAATTGTGTACTGTCATGTCTTCCTTACAGCCTTAGGTGTCATTCACTGCACAAACAATGATTAAGTGCCTATAGTCAATCCCATGGCTTATATCCAAAACCAAAGCACTCATTCTATGAAACAAAGATCTAACATGTCAATGCATAGTTTCGGGAGTCAACATATTACTTCTTCATCCCTAGTCAGTCAGCTCTTGTTGCAGCAGTTCACCATAATGATAGGTTATAAGGTTGATTATCAGGGATTTTGGACTGTAGCCTAAAGTTGTGGTTCCTGACCTCATTAAGTAACACACAGACACCAGAAGAACAAGGCATTTGGATGACACAATCTCATTGAGCAAACAATTAGATCTTGAAGCAACGTTTACAGTTTGATCACTTGGGGATTGGAGAGCTTTGCAATATAGGTCAGCCAAAGTGTAAAGAGTGGTTATGACCCATTGCTTGCTGCACAACTTACAAGAAGGTGCTTGACTTCATTACAAACAAATAGATCTACTTACCTTGGTTGAGGAGAAGATCCAGCTGCTGGAAGCAATAAAAATTGGGGCAATAAATGTACTGCAGATGAGGGAAATCTGATAAATACCCACTTCATTAGAGACTGAAATCTGGTAATTAAAAACATATGATACTTTATCTACAGAACACCTGTAAAAAAAGAGAAGATTATTTCATACAATAAATTATCTACTGTTGTCCTATTTGTTTATCTCACTGTTATTGTTCCTGCATGCAAAGTTACTTTTTGCCTAATGACGTGGCTGAAGAACATTGAACAGTGAGTGAATGACTTGATAGGAGTGTACAAGATCCCGAGTTGACTTAACAAGATGGTTAGAGAAATGATGTGCTGATTCTTATCAGAAATTTATTAAATGTTTATTTTGGCAAATTTCATGAAGGATTTTTAAGCATAAGGCCTAGCGAGTTTTCCTGAACTTTCATGTTAAATATATTTCACTTAATGTGCACCATCCCTCTGCTTGTCCTATTCTCCTACTAACCACAGTTTAAAATTCTACTTCAACTGACATATCCCAAGATTAATGGTGCTGACACCATCAGCCATAAACCCAATCAAGCATTTGTTGTCTGGAGTTGTGACTTGGCTGATAATTCATTGCATACACAATTCCACATTCCTATAGCCATCACTATTTATGCACCAGGCCATACAACTTACCTATCCTTAGCCCACCTCATCTTACAACCTACTGTAAGTTATCAGCCATGCGACTGAGGGCTGTCCTTATCCCCTAGTAACCACTCTTGCAAGGCATCTGACCCTTTAAACCAAGTGAAAACAAAAGTCTCAAGAATAAGCATTATGACTCCTCACAGGGTACCTGGTGCAAACTTCTAAAATGTGATACTGACAATCTTGATTTGTACAGAGAGAGAACAGAACCTGTAGTGACTTTAACAAGGCCAGCCAGGTGGATTTAATAGATTATGAGTTTTCTGATTGGGCTTGTTAATCTGGTCCAATCATGGAGCCCTGGCTGACAGATCAAAACAGGAGTGCCAGACATCCTGTTCACTTTGAGAGCTGGCTCTAAGGGAGCTGGATCAGTGTCAGGGACTTGCCATGTGCAAATAAAGGGTGATTTAGTGATGGGAAACTGGCTTTGTGAAGTTATTTCAGAACCCTTTTCCTTATGCAGCATTCTGTTAGAACCTGACTGATTTTTCATTATTTTATAAAATTGTTTTTTTTTTAATTTGCAGCTGTGAACCGTGAGCTGAGAGCTGAAAGTGACCTTTGGACTGAGAGCAAAAGCTTGTTCAAAAAAAAACAAACAAGCTGTTACCTATTTATGAGGTTAGGAATTTAATTGCAGAGTGAGTTTTGTTCAAAGAGCACTCCTAACTTTTCAGTTATGCTCAAACAGTTGGCAGATATTTGCATGGGATCAGGGTTCTTATCGGGAGATAACTAGTCTAATAAAGAAAAACTGAAGTTTAATCTGTTTTTGAACTGTTTAAGTCAGTAGGATTGTGCCTACGAAAACTACGTTGAGGCTATATGCTCCCTTGTTTCCCTCCAATTATCAACCTATTGAAAGCTCAGAGAATAGAATCTCATTTACAAGAATTAAATGAATATTTTTTGGAGCCTATTAGAAGGTGTCTGCGTGTATTGGTATTGCAAGATTTGATCCCATAGGGTAGTGAGGTTATGATTGTGGAAACAGCAGAAGTGAACTAGCCAGATATGTTAACAGAAATTACAGGTGAAACTCACCAATTCTGGAAGCATCTGTGGGAAGAAAGTAGAGTAAGCTTTTTGAGTCCAGTGACTCTTGATCAGATGATGACTCTTGTTTCAGATCTTCAGCATCTGTAATTCTTTGTTCTGTTTTATTATAGCCAGTTATATTTCATTTATTCCTTTATATTTTGATTTGTCCCTAAACTATGAGTTTTTATCTATATTTCTCCCTTTGAGAATTAGGGGCTAGCATCAGAGAAGATTGAGTTTAAACAAATTACCTTGTGATATAACTTTGCTCTGTTGAAGCCACTGTATTATTAGCACCTGGTTAGAACTTTGTTTAAGATATGAACCTGGTATCTAGTATCAGTTATTCACCAAGTTTGATAATGGTTTTCCAAAAAATCTGGTTAGGAACTATTGAGGTCAATTTTGAGGGTCATTGAGTATTTTAAGTTTATTGTGTTATGAATATAGGGTCAGGGAGGCTGACTTAATTTGGTTGTCTGCATGTCATAACAAAATGGACAATCTATTGCGCCCTGCAGCTGGGGGAAGCCAGCATTGCAGTACTGACTTTATCATAAGAAAAGGAGGTGAACCAATGTGATTTGGCATAAGTGGCCTTGGTGACACATACATGCATCTGTTGGTCTACAATTGAGGGATCCCAAACCAGTCTCCAGTAGCTCTTTGAAAGCAGCCAGTTACATAAAAGTTCAATGCACTTTGAAGGTCACTGGGACATGATGGCCATCCATTCTTCCATGGTAAGTGTTGTTTTAGAAATTTGCATTTTTCAATGACAGTGTCTTTGGACATCCTCAGTCTTTGCTGACAATGCACTTCACTCATCTCAAGGAAATGACATTGAGGATAAGAGATTCTGGGCCAGCTATATCTTTTGTGCATGCTGAGGGGACCTTCATCTGTGACGTCTTCAAGGGGAGGCTTTTGGCATTCACTGGAGGTTGCTGCTGGTTGTTGGCTTGCTGACACATCTGCTCCTCCTCTGGTTCTCTGTACTATAATAGCATTATGGCCACAACGACAACAATGCCTGCTGTGGCTGGAACCACTGGTCATGCTTGCAATGAACCTTTATAGAACATAAGAAACATAACTGCGTGGTAAGGTGAGCAGTTCGTAGTCAAAATCGCACACAAGTGACCTTTCAACATGTTCCTCCATAAAAATGGAGCAGTCCAGCAAGGAGGGCCATGGAATAATTGTATATGGTTTATTGACATTGGACCTTATTCCAGTGAAGGCAGTACCTGTCATATCACAAAGATTCAGTAGAGAATTGTAAGTGCTCCATGAATACTGAGACACTATATTCACAGCCCAACACGATCCAAGAACGACATCATTGCAAACAAGAGGATCTTGCAGAATAACTATCATTAAAGATGATAGGAATCAGTATCATGTCCCTGTGCGGCCAATGAGATCTTGCATTAACTTTGCACATTGTGGCCCACAGGTTCCACTTTCAATGTCACCTGTGATTATTTCTGCTTCATAGCGATGACAGTCTTCCATCTGCAATGACCAATGAAATGGTCAAAGCTGTTTGTGAACAGCACTTGAACAGTTGGACACTGCATGTATTTCACGTGCAGGATGACTTTAGCCTGTACTCTGCAAAAGCATGATTGATATAACTATCCCCTGAACAGTCTCCCACCATTTTGAAGTGTAGCCCATTTTGTGTTTGGACTGACAAAAAGCACTGACTCTGCTCACTCTGATGTAGCTACAGACATTTTCTATTTGTGCTCGCATTTAGAAGTCAAGTGCGAGCACAAATCAATATGGAAGGCAACAAGGATTCTGTTTGTCAGGATGAGTCACAGGTTCAGTCTGGTAACTAAGACCCCCACACAGCTCCCTACCTCTTGGCACTCTCTGGAAAGCCCATACAGCACTTAGAATTATGTCTGCAACTCCCATCTTGATCCTAAGGGCCACAGGTCTGCAGTTTAATCCTGCCCACTATTGTACTCCATAAGTCCCTGTCAAGGGCATCATGGCAGTGAACATTAATAACCCTCCCTTCCTCCCTCCAGAATATGTGCATATGTCAAGTTTACTTCTTTCATCATCCTCATCCCCTCTGCACTTTGGATTGCTGGTGTTCCTGCTGTTCATTTATCCCACTTCCTTACATAGCATTGTCACCTGATAACCTGGCTTCCATTTCAATGATCCCCCGGTCTGATCCTGGCTCACCTTATTTTGGTTACATTATGTTTTCTTTTTATTCTGTGTGGCCAAACATGTTTCAGCATCAATGATATCTTGATATTGTGAAATATTTTAATAACATCCAGTGTGTTCTATACACAATGGGCACAAGTGATAATCAAGCTTGCTTTCTTAAATGCGTATTGGGAAGAGGAGTGCTAGAAACATATATCACAGCCACTTGGCAAAGGTTTTTGTATTTTATACCACTTTTGCATTTCTTGTGTAATATTCATTGAGTTTTTATTTTCAATATTTGTTAAATGGATTGCATTTTTAAAAATTAAAGTTTAGAAGATGATTCCTGTTCAGGTACTGCTCGTAACTAACTAACTATTCACCAAATTCTCTGGTGACAATTCTAAATAACTCACAGAAACGGACTGGATTGAGCTCAATGCTGGTTGTGCACACTGACCACTTTTATTTTGCAGTGACGTCAGTGGAGAGTAATATTAGATGGGTATAAAATTAGCATTCCAGTTGATTCCATAGATTTCCCTCCCAGTGAGTTAGGTTCACATTACCTGCATCGTGACTGAATTAGATATTTTGATCTATGTTTTATTTAGTAGTTGGTCCTTTAAATCAGTGACAATTCAAAGACTTGTCTTACGAATGACTGTCCTTCAGTTGTGGATACCAAGTTACTTCTGGAACAAAGTAGTCAGTTTTCGACTTTCATCTGATTATGGGCTGAAGTCCAGAGGAATGACTGCACTATCTGCCTGAAGCTGTCATCATAAGGCTCAAACCATTTCTGAACTTGGGCCTCATTTGAATGAGAAGCAAGCATCTGGCAGTTGAAAGTCACCCCCAGTGTTTCAGGTTTAAACAATGCCATGTGATGGATTCAGTCTGGGTAATTCTTTAGTGCACAACAGTCCACAATTTTCTTTTGTCCAGTTATGCATAGGAGACAATTACCAGGAGTCCTTGTAAAGCATGCTGTTGGTTAACACCACAGCTCTCAAAGACATCACGTCATTGTTGAGGAATGAGTCTAATTTTTCTCCAGTTTCAGTATTCTTCAGTCAATCAGTAAACAAAATTCTTTAGGCAAGTTTATTTAAAAGCTACTGTTTGTTTACATGAGCAACAAGAATTAGGAAACTTTGAAGACTGGAAAGATGATGTGCGTAGAGTAATACTTATTCTGGTGAGACTGCAATATTTAGTGAACTGGTGCCTATTAACCCTTACAACAGTTCAAACCTATATTTAAGTTTGTATAAACCGCCAAACCTATAATAAGACATACTTCAGGGTGGTGTAAGTTGTCTGACTTACGTTACAGAGAAATGTGCTATGTAGGGTCAGGAAGCAAGGGGTATTTGGGAAAGATATAGGCTAAGTGAGAACAAATAGATGGATAGCAAATGCACATTGACTGGAATGAGAGGTTACACCTGACCAGAGTGATGGCTGAAACTGGAACAAAGAAATTTTGGAATTAAGACAAAATGATACTATGATTAACTGTATTTCAGCCAATCCTAATTAAACCCAAATGCAACACAATAGTAACAATAGTGATTTTCAGTAAATAATGCAATGCGTAAGTTATGCAAAGCAAGAAATGAACATAAGCATAGTTCTGGGAGAAAGAAAACCTGTAAAACAGCAGAGTAACAATTTGAAAACAAGCAAACCATTGCATTCATTTTCCTATCAGATAGTATCAATATTAGGAAGCCAATAATAAGACTGTGAATAATAGAGCAGTGTTTAAAATAAATGGCCAACAAATTGTTAGCACAAAATGCTAAAGCAGTTATTGGAAATGTGAAGCAGAAACAGAAAGTGTAGAAATTACTCTGCGGGTTTAGTAGCATATGTGTAAAAAGAAACAAAGTTAATAAGCTGAATTTTAGTGGCCCTGAATTGCATGAACAGAGCAGGTGATACAATCACAGGGAACGGATATAGTCAAGATACAGTCCTACCTAATGCAGTCCACTTATGAGGAAGTTTTCCAGTGGCATGTCTGGATGTAGAAAGGTTACCCTTTCCAAGGAGCTGTAGCCAATTCACACAATGAAAAAACAAATTAAAGACCATTGTATGAAGTTTCCAGCATGTTGTTGACAATACCTCTGCCTTTTGACAAGGCTATCCACTTAAAGGGGCTTGCTTCTCTCTGACTCCAGTGACACCATCTGAATCAAAGACTCAATGGTCCAAACAAAGGATCACAACAAAGCAGAACGCAGCCCTGAAAGGCTTCCGATCCTCAGCCCCGTGAATTTTTCTGTTTTTCTTAATTTACTGCAGATTGAGGTCTTGTACCTTTTGCAGCCAAACCCATGTTTCACAGTGGCATTGTGGAGGTTCTGTATTCTGAGATTGATCTGGCAGTATTAGGAAGCCCCCATCTCATCCTGAAATAGATGGTCCACTCATAGGCAGCCAATGTAGAAGCTGCCAGTGGTAAATTACCATCTCACTGTTGGTGAGTGCTGATTTCATCACAGCTTTCAGATTCATCAGGCCGTGTTTAATCAATGACCATCCATCGAGACTCAAATTAGTTAACAAATTGATATATTCAGTGGGTAAGCGGATTGAAGATTTCTTTATCCTTTGTTCAATTATCTGAGGTGAAATAGTCTTTGATAGATCAGAAGAGCATTTTGTGTGTGTAGAACGCTAATTTGTTGAAGAAATAGATTTGACTGAAGAAAAAGAGAAGTGGAATTTTGTTTTGTTGTTACTTTGCACTGTTTAGCTAAGTATTACAAATACTCAACATATGAATAAGACATACCCACTAGTGTGTGCAGTCTGTCCCACAAAACAGCTGTCTTGAATATCACAGTGTACCTCATATACTTTTCATGTCACTGTAGCTAAAATACGTTGAATTGCAAAATGATCTGCAAATTATGGTTAGATGAAAGTTTATCTCCTCAGTGATAAAGGTTGAATAAATCATTGCTAAAGCAATGTTTGCAAGATGGAAGTGAAATGGGATAAGGTGGGAAAGTGAAGTTGAGGTAAATGATTAGCCAAGGTCAAAATAAATGCCGAGCATCTCAAGAGGCCATAAAGCTTGTCCTGCTTTAATTCATGCTTCCTTTCCTTGCCGTACCCTTGATGTGAAAGGGCGCCCTTCATTATATGACCAATTGTCTCCCTCTCTCTGAGATGCCAATGTGATCCTTCATGGATTACGCTTGAAGTAACTCCACAGAGGCTGGTATCCTGTCACCAAGTGACTTACATGTGGACAGTCCTTGACATTGATCCAGTATCCTTAGAGTCAGCTCTCAGAGTGAACAGGATGTCTGAAACTCTTGTTCTTATCCGTTAGCCAGGACTCCCTGATTTGAGCAGGTTAACAGTCTAATCAGGGAACTCATATTCTGTGAGATCCACCTGACTAATCTATTTACCATCACTACATTCCTCCCTGTCTGCATCTGAGGATGTAAGTCGGTTCTTTTTGTTATAGCTCCTCCTGGGGTATTTTAGCACTGGGTGACCTCATTACAATCACTACAAGGTTGAATTACCTTACCTGAATGTGATAGATAGAACAGAGAAAAACCTATATACAATAAGGCTGCACATTAAAATTACACAAAGATTCTCAAAACTAAAAGGAAATAAGACTATTGAAAAAGTAAATAAAATGTGGCTTAAACTGGGCTCCTGATTGTCTGAGTATATCAGATTGGGTCCAAACTTTTCATTCCTTCTTAAAAAAAAAGTAACAAGTAACAATATGTGTGATGTTCAATGTCAGCATGGCTCTGTGATAGTAATCTCCATCTAAATAGGAGAGTTGTGACTCTAAATTCTATTCCATATAATCTAGGTTGTTTCTTCAGTGCAATGCTGTTGGAGATCAATGTCAATGAATGTGGTATCTTTTTGATGAGACCTTAAAGTTATGTTCCATTTTCTACATGCTGAAGTGGACATATTCATTGTGTCAGAGAAACTCAGCAGGTCTGGCAGTATCTGTGGAGAGAAAACATTGAAAGGTTACTGGATTTGAAATATTTGCTCTATTTTCTCTTCACAGACACTGCCAGACCCGGAGAGAATTGTATTTTTGTGTTTCGGGTTACTAGCATCCACAGTTCTTTGTTTTACTATATAGATTTTGTTATCTATTTGTGGAGATTAGGGATGAATTGTAATATGTTGACAATACTTAATTCTCAACTATCACTACTATTGAATGATGTAGTGCTTAAGTTTGTTGGTTTATTTGCTTATGTAATAATATAAATATGTTTTAAAGGCAATTCCAAGAAAGGTTGTTTGCCTATGGAATTTTTTTTAGATTACTTATAGTGTGGAAATTGGCCCTTTGGCCCAACAAGTCCACACCGACCCTCCGAAGAGCAACCCACTCATACCCATTCCCCTACATTTACCCCTTCACCAAACACCCATGGTCAATTCACCTAACCTGCACATTTTTGGACTGTAGGAGGAAACCGGAGCAGCTGGAGGAAACCCATGCAGACACAGGGAGAATGTACAAACTCCACACAGACAGTTGCCTGAGGTGGGAATTGAACCCGGATCTCTGGTGCTGTGAGGCAGCAGTGCTGACCATTATGCCAATGTGCTGCCCACTTTAAAGTGAAGGCGATATATTTCCAAGTCAGGATAGTGCATTACATTTTTTTTAGATTAGATTACTTACAGTGTGGAAACAGGCCCTTCGGCCCAACAAGTCCACACTGACCCTCTGAAGAGCAACCCACCCAGACCCATTCCTCTACATTTACCCCTTCACCTAATACTACGGGCAATTTAGCATGGCCAATTCACCTAACCTGTTAATTTTTTTTTGGACAGTGGGAGGAAACTGGAGCACCCGGAGGAAACCCACGCAGACTCGGGGAGAATGTGCAAACTCCACACAGACAGTTGCCTGATGTGGGAATTGAACACGGGTCTCTGACTCTGTGAGGCAGCAGTGCTAACCACTGTGCCACCGACTTTGATAAATCCAGAGATCTGGACATAAAAATAATATAATAGCATAAATATATGTTTTTTAATTTAAAATTTTGCATGCGACAGTTAATCTTGCTGTCTTGTCACCATATTTAACCAAATGTGTGGAAGATAAGCAGGGATGTAAAGCTCTTCCAACAGTTCCATTGTAACATTTTTTGCATGCTCCAACCACCTTAATTTCACAAGGTACAATGAAAATGTATTGTAAGTTATTTGATGCACTAAATATTGTGTGTTACGCATGAGCTATGCAATAACTGGATTACATACAAGAGGATGATTATCAAGTTATTAATTAATTTACAATAATTCCCAGGAATCCAAAAGTAACTTTACTTTTTTTTCTTGGGGTGCTCTAATGATCTATTATTGGAGAAAATGTGGAATAGAACAAATTGGTTGAAGAATGGAATAAATGGGAATATCAGAATTAAGAATATGAAAATTTTAGAGACTTGGATCCTCACCGCAATAGTAGAAGTGGTGGTTGAGCCCAGAAGGCACAAACCTTGCCCATAAGCACAACTTTTTCCATTTTCATGGGGTCAGGATTTGCATGTGTGGTTCCCTGAGACAGGGAAGTCATCAACTGTCTCTACTCAAGTCAGAATTTTCTAGCCCTCAAGTGTAGAACCTGAAGTCTATAAAGTAGGCCTGGTAAGAGTAGGTCTGAACTTTTTGCATGTCTTTGAATCCCTTGAAGAGGTATCCTTCTGGATACAGTCCTGGGGCACCTTCAAAAGTTATTAAGTAACCTTTGGTGAAGTCAGGCAACCTTTGAAGAAGGACTGCCACACTTTGGTCAGGAGCAGCAGTGTTTGAAAGTCAGCACAAATGCTCATAAAATGCGCACACGCTCCTTGGAACTGTTTAGTGACCTGTCACAATAAATTTCAAAAGACTCAAAGAACCATCAAGAGGACCTGTCAAAAACCACTTATCAAAACCACCTGTCAAAGGGAACTGTCGATCTATCAAGGCACTCAAAATATCCGCCCTTTAAATCTTAGAGAAACTAATAAAGAAAATTGTTTATTAATTCAGTCTGTTGACAAAAGTCTCCTGGTTTCCATCATTGAATCATTACTTCATGATTGATTTCACAACTATCCATTATCATAGTAGGTCTCCTGTCATTTCACAGTTTGATTGACAACTCCAAGTCATTATTGACTCTTTGAAGTAGGACTTTACGCTAATTTCAATGTTTGTTGCTAAATGGGATTGCGAATCAGATGTTTACTCTTATAAAGCATTATATATTTGAAGTGTGCGCATATGGTATTTATGAGCAAGTATTTATTTCAATGTACTGAAGTCTCCAATTCACACCTAAAATAACTTTCTACTAAATAAAGTTATAGCTCACCTCTGCATTGGTTGTGATGTCATCCTGTAGTAGATACTTGGTGAGATAACATGATGGTTGGAAGTGAAAAAGATGGTGGGTGACATAAGTTGGCATATGAGATACAAAGAATCATGGGAATGTAGAGGGGCATTAGGTGGGTGCAAGGTCACAGGTTGAAATGGGGGATATCAGGACATATGGAGTTGAGTGCAAGGCATAAAGTGGCATGTGTAGGCATGGTTGAGAATAAGACTTGTGTAGGTTCTGGTAATCTTTGCAAGGAAGTGAGGGCTGGAGGGCTGTTTTCTGTTTTTAGGTGAAATTTTAATATGGAGCTTGTGCACTGAGGTTAGTCATGCACATTGCCTCCTTACACCCCCATCAGCCAGCTCAACCATTTGCAATTGCTTGGCCCAAGTTCTAATATAGCCCAATCTTTCTCACTAACCCCAACAACCCCAATATGCCCCGCAAAACTAAAATTCCAATATCCAGGCATCCATTTTTAAAAATTGAGTTCCCAGAGCCAGGAATTCTGTTGACTGCATTCCCAACTCATCGGTGGAAATACTCTTATCTAACAGTGCATGGCTGAGGAATCATTGGTCTAGATTAAATTACTGTTACTTCTATTCACTTGATTAAAATGCCATTTAGCCCAAAAATGCTTGCCCTTACTTTTGATCAATCTTTACTTCATTGTATCCTTCTCTGTAGACAAAGGCACAGTAGTTGAATCATTTATACTGTTCACTCCTATTGATGGGAGCAAATTGTTGGTTTTAAAAGCTTCTCCACCTAATAATTATGTAGTTAATGCATATATAATTTTGTGATCTTGACTTCAATGAACCAGCAGACAGAACATCCCAATGTCCATAAAATCTTCCTTATAGTCCCCATAAACATTTTCTTCTCTATAAACAATTTTACCTACACTGTTAGCCTTAAGCAGATGTTTTGGAATTTTGTCCATACTGTTATTTAATTGCATATATGTCTGGGGCTTATATAAACATTATGGTACACTGTGAATAGATTGTTTGTTTCCTCCCCTTCTCCTATCATTCTACTAGAGTGAAATAAACCAAGGCTTCTATCATATTGCATGATTTGGTTAATAGGTGGAATCACGAAACTTGCAGTCAATACACCTGAAACATAATACGGTGAGATTTTGGTTTAGTTAGTTGTTCATCTTCATTGCATTAAAGTGTTATGGACGCCGAACCACTAAGAACTCTAATTTTCTTCCCTTGCATATTTGCTGTCTGGCAGTATGCCACACATCAGAAGATAATAATTACAGGTTGGAGAGGATGCTACTTTTACAAGAGAATAACCCTTTAAGTATGGTATCTCATTTGCTCACTCTAGGCAGTTTCATTTTGGAGGCAGCCAGGCTAGAACTTGAAACAATTTGTGAAACCATACATAGAAGTGACATTATTCAGTTCAAAAATAAAAAAAAGTTTGATGAAATTACTTTTTTTAGTATTGCTACATTAATATGGTAAGAAGGATCAATGGATAAACTGCTTAGAGTAATAGGATTTTAAGTCAAAATACACAAGGGAAGGAAAAAAAGTGGTCAGCCACAGTTTTGAATGTAATCCACAAAACTAATCAGAAATGTTACATTGTCATAACTTTCATCATAAGTTGAAAACTACAGCCAACTTGAAAGTCTAAAATATTTTTGCTTGACTTTCTTCACAAATTTGATAATTTGAATAATATTAATTAAAAGCATTCCCTCGTCCCACTCATTTCTAACACTCAGTCTAATTTAATGTTGTTCGATAATTTGATTAGGTTGGAATAATTGTTGTCAAGCTAAAACAGGGTTAAGCTTCTTGTGCGAATTGTCGGTCACGTTTCATGTGCTGCACATACTTTGAACAGTTTTCCCGTGACTCCAACACTGTTTCTTCCAATACCATATGAGATTTTTGCTGAGACAATCAGTTAAGTAGTGCATTTTATACTGGTTGTGGATTTGGCTCAGCCAACCAGCTAGACTTATTAAACAAATGTGATTCACTCCATACCCATAGCAGAGAACTGTATAAGAAACATTAGTCCTGATCAAAATTGATTAAGATTATAAAATTGTGCTGTAAAAAGCACAGCTCAATGTAACAAAAATGACATGTTGGTATTAAAAGGAAAGTAATATCCTAAATTAAAAGTTACAGTAGGACATGTCTGATTTAGAATGAAACAATGTCACAAAAAATTATCAGAGAAGAGTCACACATATTTCATAAAATATCCATCACAGGCAGAGTTATGAATTTCTGTAGAAGTTAATGCTGCTACAAACTACGCAAACTGTCATCCCTCTCAATGTCTTTAATATTGTATTAGTTTGTTGAAGTGCACAGGAAATGAGGAACAAATTACCATACCACTTAGTTTGTAAGTGTAAGACAAACAATAAAAGATCATCGTATTTGCAACATGCCGTTCATCATTCTGGCCAACTTGGCTACAGTCCCAATAAATGTTGCAAAATTATTTCAACATGCATTTACGCTGAGCACATCACATTGTGATAATTTCTGTTGGTCCAACTTGCCAAGTGTAATTAACTTGGGTTTGCAATGTTCTAGAGGAGTCATGTTCGTATATAATACAGTGATAAATTTTTAACTGAATAAACTCTCTGGTTATATTTTTAAATATGCTGAATAAAGAAACATCAGGAAGTCCTTATTTTAATATTTAGTCATTTAGCATCATCTTTCCCATTGAATTGTTGTATCAGATTATTATTTAGTCTCATACAAAATAAAATGCTGACTTTAAAATATTTTATGCTTAGTTAGACAACTGTACATAATATTCAGTTAGCATCAGTGTAGCTGTTCATTAGCAATTTCCGTTTGAGCATTTGTGAGTCAAAAGTGATGACAGTAACCAATTGTGATACAGTTATCCACAAAATTTTAAGTGAATCATTCCAAAGAAATGCTAACGTATGAAAATATCTTTTTAGAGTAGAAATCTTTAATTATGTACATTTGGCCATGCTTATCATTTAATGACAAAGTACTTATTGCAAAAGCCTGAAGCTAACTGGTGTAATAAAGTACATTTATAAATAGAATGTGAACTATATGTATTCTGTACAGTTCAAAACATATAAAGTACTGTGTGGGAATATCTGTCGATAAGCTTAAATTTTGTTTAAAAACAGTCAGGGACAACGTCAGCCTTGGCTCAGTGGTAGTACTCTCGTCTCTAAGTCTAAAGGTTATGGTTGCAAGCTATGTTCCAGAAACTTGTGTACATTATCTTGACTGACACTTGAATGTAATACTAAGGAAGTGCTGTATTGTGTGATGACTTTCAGATGAGGTGGTAAACCAAGGCCCCATCAGTCCTCTTGGATGAAAAGATCCTTATTCTCCTGAAGTTCTGGCCAATGTTTATCCATCAAGCAACATGACTAAAAAAGATTATATGATTATTTGTCTCAATTATGTTGATGGGGCCTTGCTGCAATTTATGGGTCCCATTTCCCTACATTGCAATGACCACGTTTCAAGGAATATCTTGTTTGCAAGTAATTTGGGACATTTACCTGTAAGATACTCTGTACTTGGGAATTGTTCTTTCCTTAACCATTTGCATAATTAGTTTACACCACTTAACTGCAATGACAGTCTATTGCATAAATTAGAGATTAGATGAGTAGATGCAATTAAGCAGAAAGTGACAAGGATAATAACAATAAGTGAAATTAATGTCACCCAACAGCAGAAGTTTGTCATTTATTTCATTTCTGGCTGTGGGACCTAGTTGTAGACAAACTGGCTCCCAGTTATCCATGTTATTATCAGTGATGGAAATTCAAAAGTGCTTCATTGATTGTAAGGCACTTGTAATGTCCTGAGGTTGTGAAAGGTACTGTGCGAGTACAAGTTTGTTTTCATTGATAAACTACTGCTGCTTTTGAGTTTGTACTGAAGGACTTATCAGTTCCTCTCTCATCTTAATTCAACTAGAATTTGAACACCATTTAATTTATTTCTGTCTTTTTTGAATCCAGTAATTTTTGGAATCTAGTGTTCAACCACCCAGATTCAAGCTGGTTTCTGTTGGCTACCGCATTGAAGTTCTTGATTTAGATGCAGCAACAGACAAGCCAAGAGTTGTTGCCTTTTGTTCATTTGTTTAATTGCTTTGTTCATCTTTCAAGGCTTTCACTTGACAGCTAACTAGTACTTTGTCTGTATTTTGGGTGTCTGCTATCTAATCCATGCAGCTGCCTCAATTGTTTTAAACCTGTCTTTTGTCTCACCGTACTATATGTTTAGATCTTGTATTGTTGCATGCTAACAATTAAAGTCATGCAATGTTTCTTCAAGTTTATATTGAATTTTCAGTTGATCCCATGTTGCCCTAATATCATATAAAATTGGATGGTATTATGTGTTTCTGCTGGTTGATCACCATTCTAGACATCTGCGCCAATGTAATGTTGTTAACACAACACTGACTGTTCTCGAAATTCGTTTTCTACCTCATTTTTTATCAGTGGCATTTTCTCATTCAGATATGGATCTTTGGCCAGTTTACTCATCTCACTACAATGGTGCTGCTTTGTTCTTTGTGTTTGTTGTTGTTTTTTCCTTCATTTCCATCCTCACATTAAACCATGAACTTTGTTTGCTGCTTTGCACGCATTCTGATGCCACCTTTGACTATTGGTTTGCTGCCATGTTTCCTTTGTGTGTCATTTCTGTTTTTCTTTGAACTTAATCTGCTGCCATAGTGAAGTGTTTCATCAGACAAACTGGTTAAGAATTATAGTCGTAAGCAAGCAGAAGAGATAGACATCCTAGAACTGGAACCTATAATCATCTCCTAGGGAGTGAGGCAGGCATTCAGCCACCTATCTTAATGGAACACCCACAGAGTGTCACTACTGGTGGCAGTGGAGATCTACATACAGAAACAGACTAGTCCACCCTCCCTGCTGAAGAAAGAAAGATGGCGGTGTGATATTATGGTGGGAGAACTAAATGTCAAGAAGAGCTATGAAATAACAAAATCTAAAAACTTACAAAACACGAGTGATTATGTGCAGTTGAAAACTGAAGATTTCCATGGCAAGACATTAACAATGTTCACAGTTATTATGTTATGCAACAAGCATATCAATAATCTTCTTTGAAGTAAAGGTACAATTATTGCAATGAAAAGTAACAGAATGCCAGTATGTACATTTTTCAATGGCCAGATTTCAAAGACGCATTTTAAAGTTGTTATTATATTTATCAGAGCTGGATCAATGGAAATAAAAGTCAAGAGATAATTAGTTGTTTTACACTATTGCTCACAAATTCACAATTGAGTTTTATTTGAATACAATGTTTCAGACATTTGTTTCAGTTACATACTGCAGTTGATGAAGCTTTGGCAAATAAAATCAACGGGATATACTGCAGATAACAAAGGCACAACAATTTAGTTGATAATCTTTAAGGGCATTGATAATATCCTACAAAGTAACAACAGATGCTTCAGCCCACGAACACCACAAGCCTAAGTTAGTTCTTACTGTTGATGTCACAAGTGGGTAATTTGTCTGTAAACCATTATTAACTGATGAGTTCCTCTTGCACTTGTTGAAAAAAAGAGTAATGGAATGTAGGAGTTTTGTTGTTTTGATATTTTCTATAACATTACTTTATTCGCAGTTGTTCTTTTCTGATGTTTAAAATTGATTTAATCTGTGTCTTTCAACAGGCACTATTAACTGTATAAAGATTCAAATTCATGCATTACATCATTTATTCTTGAAAACTCATGGGATGCTCACTTGATGCTGCTGTATAACCAAAAAGGGATCCCTTTCCTTGTAAACAGTGGATATGGAAATAGGGCTATGGGCTTAACAACACCGTCCCACAGCTGAGTTTTGCAAAGATGTTCTGTGATTACATAGATGCCAGGCCATTCATTAACCTCTTTCTGACAGTACAATAAAGGCAGCAAAACTCCCAGTCCCTTTGATTTTTCTTCATTGGCCTACGAAGGGTTATTATTACTTAGCTGAAGGTTGAAATCTAAATTGCAGGCTACTGTGCTGTCAGTCACGTTGATGGAATGCAGACAAGATTGCCTTGGGCTCAGTGTGGTTACAGTTCCACCCAGGAGACAAGCCTAGGCGCCCTTATTCCAGAGATTTTTGGGTATAATCCAGGGACCGTGAGCTTTTATTCAACACACCCATTTTGAGCCATTCCATTTAAAAGGGAAATATTTAATTTGTTTTTCTATTATTCTCTTTGATTTCTTTTTCTTTAGCTTTACACTGATATATTTCAACACATATGACTAGGCATTACTGCTTTTTTTGTATTGGTGGGTTCATTCATTTTCATGAATAGATAAACAGAATCCAAAGATTAAGTCTGAATTGATATAAATTAGCCTCAATATTCAAAACCAAACACAAACTTTCCTCATTTTGTAATAATAGTGTCATTAGTCCTAAACAGCTATGTATCGCCACAGAGGGACACAGAATCCACCAGTTAGGAATTACTATCTTTAATTATTCTGGAGTCGCAACAGTAATGATAATCATACACATACAGCTTTTTAAAAAATTGGTGGAAGAATTCCATCACTTTTGTTTGGAATGTGCCTATATTAAAAAGATTGACAGAATTGTTCTAATAGTTCTGTTACAGCTTGTGGAAAAACTGACTAATAATTTATGCTTCAAATACTTCTTGTCTTTCTCATTCACAGAGGAATTAACCATTGTTAGCTGCAACTTTCATTATCCTGTTTGAGATTGATGGAAAATCTTCACTTTCTGCCTTTTGCAAACATCTAAAGCCCACTAGCTTTGGGCATTTCCAATATAGCTTCTATCTACTGGATTCATGTTCACAGCACAAAGCTATTCAGGTTTCACATAGGTAGCTACAGATAGGACAAGGACAATAATGATGAGTTTGAGGAATGAAATAACTCCTTAATACAATAAAGTGCCCTTTTCAAATTAAGATGGAGGGTATTACTTGGCCAATGCATACTGTTAATCCATACCTAATGGATCCTGAGAATTCTTGACACTGACCCTTTATACTAGAAAACACAATTATTTCATTCTTCATTAACTTTGGGCAGCAAGAAATAACAGGAATAATGTTTAAAATTAAAATGGTCCTTATGCTGTTAGAAGACCAGCTATCTTCCACTTGAGTGCAGCAATAAGGTCATGTTGAATGATTTTTTGAAATATCTTGTTTTATTTTCAAAATATTTTGAAAATTATCTTCTTCATCTGTGATTCTGATTTCTTGAATTTATAGGCTGTTTTGCTTTGTAGTATTCATGAGAAATTTTGGTAAGAATGTTGATCATCTTGTTTACAACAAAACCAATCAAGCATTTTGATGGATTTCATAGTTGTCTTACTTTTGACAAGGAAATATTTTAATAAAATGTGAAGCGATTGGCACTGTAGTTTACATCAAAGGCAGATCAGAGAAACGTGACCATTATTGGTTTGGCCCTTAAAACATTAGTTAGAATTAAACGTTTGCAGGAAAATATATTAGATGGATTTGGATTCTGTTTATGGTAGAAGATAAACAGATGTTATGGTGATAAGTCTGAAGTCACTTCCCTAAAATGGAGAAAAATACAAGATGTAGGTTCCCACTAAATGTAGGCAAAAGTGAGGACTGCAGATGCTGGAAACCAGAGTTTAGATCAGAGTGGTGCTGGAAAAACACAGCATGTCAGGCAGCATCCGAGGAGCAGGAAAATCGACGTTTCGGGCAAAAGCCCTTCATCAGCCCTTTCATTCCTGATGAAAGGCTTTTGCCCAAAATGTTGATTTTCCTGCTCCTCGGATACTGCCTGATCTGCTGTGCTTTTCCAGCACCACTCTGATCTAAACTCCCACTAAATGTAATTAACACTATTAAGTGCTTCAAAAAAGCTAAATGGATGCCTAGAACAACTGAAAATGGAGATTGTAAAGGATTAGGTTAGAAAGTAGGATAAAATATGAAAAGGTTCAGTCTTTAGAGGGCTATTGAAATGTATCAAATAAGATGGAATAGGATAAATTGCAGTTTTTGAATTCTGTCTTTCTGCTTTGCTTGATAAATTTGAGACAGCTTTCACTACTTGTAAGTTTACTAATGCTATTTACCTCCATTAGGGTATTGAATAGTTTGTTTTTACTTTGCTTGTGGGATGTGGGCATTGCTGGCTGGCCAACATTTATTGCTTGTCCCCATGAGAAGGTGGTGGTGAGCTGCCCTCTTGAACTACTGCAGTCCACATGCTGTGGGCTGAACCACAATGCCATTAGGGAGGGAATTCCAGGATTTTGACCCAACGACAATGAAGGAACAGGGGCATATTTCCAAGTCAGGATGCAGAGTGGCTTGGAAGGGAGCTTGAAGGTCATGGTGTTCAAATTTATCTGCTATCTTTGTCTTTATGGATGAAACTGGTCCTTGGTTTGGAAAGTGCTGTCTGAGGATCTTCAGTGAATTTCTGCAATGCATCTTATAGATAGTACAGACTGCTGTTACTGAGCATCATTGGTTGAAAATAGAAATTCAATGAGTCAAAATGGCCTTTTCTTGGTTCTTTCTTTCCTATTGTCAATGCTTGTAGGGAACCAGGCAAAATATATACATTAATAGTTGAGGAGATCATATTTATTTGCCTGGCATTAGAGTTACTTATATGAAGATAAATTGGGTGGTCAGCAGTTCAGTGGAAATGCAAGTGACTCATGGAAAAGATGGATACTGAGATGGCAGGATGATTTAAGATCAGGTCAGTGGGTGCCTGGCTTTTGTTTTTACTTGATGTGTAGGAGGAAAATCAAAGATTCACCAGAGGCAATTGAACAAATATTTGGTCTCAATCTTACTTATTAAGAAGGACCAAAGTTTTTTGCATTTGTCGTCAGAGATGAGAATGGGGAAGACGGGAAGAGGATTTTAAGGAAAAAGATGCCATGGAAAAAAAAAGGCAGAGATAGTTTCAATTTTCAAAACAATCATGGATTTGAGAAAAAATTTTGGAAGATAAGACTAAAGCTGAGCCATGCTTGATGCAGTACAGTCAAATCTGATAATGGATGACTAAACCAATTCATGCTGTCACATAGTCATAGAGATGTAGAGCACGGAAACAGACCCTTCGGTCAAATTCGTTCTTGCCGACCAGATATCCTAACCTAATCTAGTCCCATTTGCCAGCACCTGGCCCATAAGCATTTAAAGCCTTCCTATTCATGTACCCATCCAGATGCCTTTTAAATGTTGTAATTGTACCAGCCTCCACCACCACTTGCTCTGGCAGCTCATTCCATACACGCACCACTCTCTGCATGAAAAAGTTGCCCCTTAGGTCTCTTTTATATCTTTCGTCTCACCCTAAACCTATGCCCTCTAGTTCTGGACTCCCCGACCCCAGGGAAAAGACCTTGTCTATTTATCCTATCCATGTCCCTCATGATTTTATAGACCTCTAAAAGGTCACACCATCAGCCTCCAATGCTCCAGGGAAAACAGTCCCAGCCTATCCAACCTCTCCCTTCAGCTCAAACCCTCCAATCGTGGCAACATCTTTGTAAATCTTTTCTGAACCCTTTCAAGTTTCACAACATCCTTCTGATAGGTCCGATAGGAGGGAGACCAGAATTGCACACAATATTCCAAAAGTGACCTAACTCATGTCCTGTACAGCCACATGACTGCCAACTCCAAACTCCAAATTCAACACATTGACCAAAAAGGAAAGCATACCAAATTCGTTCTTCACTATCCTATCTACCTGCAACTCCACTTTCAAGGAACTATGAACCTGCACTCCAAGGTCTCTTTGTTCAGCAACACTCCCTAGGACCCTAACATTAAGTCCTGCTCTGATTTGCCTTTCCAAAATGCTACAATTCACATTTATCTAAATTAAACCTCATCTGCCACTCCTCAGCCCATTGGCTGTGTTCACTCAAATTTATTTTCTTGGGGTTAAGAGATAAAAGATGTGATACAACATGGGTGAGAGAGAGTATAAAATATTAGTGGGTAACAGCATCAAAGGGAACAATGAACTAATGGCTGAGCAGATTAATAGTTGTAAGAATATGCAAAATGCAGTGGCAAAGGTTGAAAAGTTGGGAATTTGAAAGTGGGCAAAGATAAGTAATTTGAAGATATATTTTCCAAGCATGATCACAAAAAGAGGTGGGATTTGATAAAGGTTACACTGGAGTGATGCATTCAGTGAAGTGACTGGATCATATTATCTGTGAGTGGAATGTAGGCAGTTGAGGAAGTACTTGAGTTAGCTTGGTTGTGTAGGTATATGGGTGAGAGAATTATTAGAAAGATTTATATGCAGAAGTTGACACAAAGTGTATTAAAAGATGAAGATGGCATAAGTCCTGTGAGAGAAATTAAAACAATTTATTGACTTAATTGATACACTCTATATCTTTGAAATAAATTCCAACCTCTGCTACTGTATAGTTCAGATAGGCAGAGCTCAGAAATAGTGTTTTCATTTAATTTTTACTATCCAGTGTGTTTGTCAGTTGCATGTGGACAGGAATAAATATCTAATATAACATATGTATTCTGAAATTATTATGCATATCAAGGTATAACTGAATTATATTAGTGTAATTAATTCTGAACTAACTTAAGTACTATTCATTACCATTCAAGCCAAAGACCAACATGGGAGCCCTCTGTACGTTTATAATTCACCATTCAGCATGTGACATATTAAATTATATATATTTAAGATAGATTCCTTTTTGTTCCTTGTTTAATGCAGATATTACTATATTGAAAGAAATTTAGATTAACGGTAATGATATAGCGGTGACAGTAGAACAACAAAATTATGGGAATAAGAAGTCTACAGAGGTATTATTTTAAGGCCCAGAAAAACTAAATACCGTTTTTGTATTATGTGGTAGGCATCTGACAATGTATTTTGCAATTGTTCTAAATGTGATTATTTTTGTACTATTAAAAACAAATGGAACTTGCTTGACTGATTTACAAAGAGTGCTGCATTTGTTTGATGTACCAATACATGTAAGGTTAGCTACATGTCTTAAAGATCATTCACTACAGATTAATTTTTGTTAAACCTATAGGACTAACTCCACAAAGAGTTAAATGACTTTGGTGAAAATCATCATGCTAGAAAATAGAGCACACAGAGAATGTCAGTGCAGCCAGCTGTACAATGACAGAATACTACCCCCCGCACAGGCACCCACACACGTACAATTCAAACAATATATATTATTAAAAAATACAAATACCCAGGACAGATTTCAAGGCTGACATCTAATGGTGGGTTTCAGATAACAGTTATAAACTACTCAAACTTCTCTCTCATGATTTGGTGATATCATCTGAACCCCTCAATTAGATTACAGCCTTGTAATCACTCTCAGGTATCCAAGGATGTAAAGTTGTCCATTTTTTGTGATAATCACTGATATGCTCCATTGTCACTACTGTATTTTATAATACAACTTTCACTTTGTTAAATTTTCTTTGTGTCTTTGTATTTGTATCTTTTGTATTTCCGTTACTGACACTAAGTGAAATGAGTATTAATGTAGGGGAAGAACTAAATTTATTCCTGCATGCAGCAACACTAAAATGTGTTCATCTAGCATTGCCATACTGATATCTCCACAAAACATTGTCAACAATTCATATTGAGAATCATGTTTTTCCCCTTTCATCTGTCAATCGATCCTTTACACATTTCCAGTATCATTGCAGATTGTCACTTTTATGTAGTGAACACAAACCAACAGGAGTTCATATTATTTGATATCCTTACAATCTAACTTCATAAATGGAATAATTTCTGAGTATGGATGAAACAGAAGTCATTACTAACTCTCTCAAACTGACTAATATATCTGAAAATGTTATAGGCCTACTGAGCTAAGCATTGAGTTTGTTTTGATTTTGGTTTTGAAATAATTTAAAAATAATTAGTTTGTATAGAAATAAGGAATTCTCTCTCTAAAATGAGATACCTTCTGTAATCTACACTATTTCTCATTCCTCCCACTACAACATAACTTCTTTTTTATAATATGGTATAAGTCCACATATAACACCACAAATCCAATTATACAGTTCATTTTTGCTTGAATGTGGCTACTTCAAACCAAGACAGAAACTATGTCTGCAATTGCGAACGGTTACAACATACAACAAAATAAAGGCGACATGGTGGCTCAGTGGTTAGTACTGCTGCCTCAGGGACCTGGGTTCAATTCCATTTTTGAATGACTGTCTATTTGGAGTTTGCACAGGTGCTCTGGTTTCCTTCCAAAGTTCAAAGATGTGCAGGTTAGGTAGATTGACCATGCTAAAGTGTCTATAGTGTCCAGAGATGTACAGGCTAGGTGAGTTAGCAATGAGAAATACAGGATTACATTGATTGGATGGGTGTGGGTGGGATGTTTTTCAAAGGGTTGGTGCAGACTGATTAGCTAGGTTGCCTGCTTCCACACTGTTGGGATTTTATGAACTTGAGTGATAACATCTATATTATTTACTGAACTAGCTTTTACATCACGTGAGTTAATTTAAAAATTCATTGGTAAATGCTTTCCTAATTGGTAGTTAATATAAATAGGTTTAACAATTAAAGAGGACACTGGAAAACTTATCTCCTCAGCTGAAGTTATGGGAAGTGATGGTGTAGTAGTACAATCAGGAGATTATTAATCCAAAGATCGAGGTAATATACTGAGGATTTGGGTTCGAATCCAGAGATGGCAGATGATGGGATTTGATTTCAGTAAAAATATGGAACTGAGAGTCTAATGATGAGGGACTCTTATGGTGCAGTGGTAGTATCCCTACTCATGGACCAGGAAGACTGGGTTCAAGTCCTGCCCTAGAGGTGCATGATAATATTTCTATAGAGGTTAACTAGAAATTAAAAAGGTCCAATGATGATCCTGAAGCCAATGACAATTACTGGAAAAACCCATCTGGTTCACTAATCCCTTCTATTGAAGAAATCTGTCGCACTTAATTGTTCTGGCCTAGATGTGATTCTATTTCTACAGTCAAAGTGTTGATCTTAACTGCCTTCTGGGCAATTAGGGATGACAGTAAATTCTGGCCTAGTCAGCAATGACCACATCCTGTAAATGAATTTTTAAAAAGTCTCCTCTATCATGTTGGAAGCTTTAGCAATGTCTCTGGAGACATCTGCAGTCCATAACATCCACAGGCCCTCCTGAATAGAGCAAGATACATAGCAGCAAGGGGCCTTTAAAAGGGTAAAAATAAAACAATTGATAACACTGTAGCCTTTCATGCCTCAACTGCAATGATTTGTTGACAGTAGAATCTCAGAAGTATTTTGCAGTCATGGTGTCATCCATCCATCCATTTAAACATCTTCATAACACGTATCCAGTGTATGCACATCCTGTATGAGTAGCAGTGCATTACCACTGCACTTCAAATAGTATTTCAATTAAAATTATGGAATTCAGATGTGGGAGGCTGTCATCTTATATTTTCTGCCAAGAGATCTGTAGTCAGGAAATAAAAAGTGCAAAACCTGCCAAAAATGGAATGAAACTGCCTCGATAAACTCAACCTGTATATATTAAATCTTGTTTCAAAAATGTTGAGACCATATTCATGAAATATGCAGTCATCACTTTTTTTGGTTCATAACTGTTAATATTTTAAGTTAAGCATTGTTCCAATTATAATCGCTTTGTTCTGTCTTGGGAGTATTTGATATTGTGAATAGCACTAGCGCCAAAACACTTCCCCACTCTACTTCCTTATCATAGAAATACACAGTATTCAATTATATCTTGGATAACATTTATAGTTATTCAAATGTTTTGTACATGACAATGGTTTTCTATGGTTTGTGCTTTTCTGTCTTATTTTTCAGTTTACTAAGCCAAAGTTCTTCTACAAACAAAGCATTGGGAGCAATCTTTCAACATTTTATTGTTTGTATTGATGTTAAAAAAAAAATCCAATTGGCCATGACTTATTTTTGATGCTGTATTCACACTTTTGAAGTGGCTTAAGAGCAATTAAAATTTGTAATCACTGCTGACAATAAATGAGCTGCAGAATCCAGTTATTTTTTTCATTAACCTGTTCAGACATACTGTACCACACCTTTGGGGAAGGTGAGACTTCAACCAGACTTTCTGGCTTAGAGGTATGGACACTAGCACTCTACCACAAGAAGTTGAACAGTCCAAAATTGCAGACCTATCTCATCTCAGCTATGACATTATTCATGCGTTATTATCAGTCATCACCAAACAGCACATCAACTACCAGCTTAATGGATCAGTTCACTCAATGGCAGTACATGCCTTTGATATCCATAACTAGGACTTTGAAGCTGTTTTGGCATTAGATTGATTATTGTGATTAGCCACACCAGCATAAGTTGGGGAACTGCAGTTCTATTTCTAATGCATGTTCTTCAGGAAATAATCTACAGCAGAATGTACCAATGTGTAGCCTCAACCTTCAGAGTCACAGAATTTCTATGGTGCAGAAAAAGGTCATTACACCCTTTAAACAGACTGTTTCTCCATTCAGAACAGGTAAGTTTTGACCTGTACATACAAGCTTGTCAATCCAGGTCTGACCTTTATTTCCTACAGTAATATATGACAATATATATTACAACTTATGCTCATCATACTGGAAATGACTTACTGTTGTGCAGAGCTTTAACTCTGGAAATTTGGTTAAATTCACCACAATTACAATAAGAGACTAACAGTAGCCCCTGAAAGTGCCTGCCCTTATTTTTCTAACGTGGGTCAGAAGCAGCAACAATCGAACACAGAATAGCATCATAAGTGCATAAAATTGAAGGTGGAGTAGGCCAGTTGAGTAGCCCATTATGCTTCCACCACCATTCTTCTCTTCATTCATTAAGACCTTGTGTGTCAAAATGCCACTTTCCTGTGTTATACCTTTTATTCCTTAAGTGCCCGAAAATCCATCAACCCCAGTCCATACTAAGCAGACTGTCCACCTTGCTGTCGGAAATTTCAAAGATGCATAACTCGGAGTGCAGAAATCTCTTTTCATCTCACCCTTGAATGGCTGACCTCTTATATTGATAACATAAAAGCTAGTTCCAGATCCTCCAGGAAGGAGAATCGCTACTCAGTCTTTTTCCTGTCAATTACTCGAAAGATTTTATATGTCAACAATAAGAGTACGTGACAAGTGTTAATAACGATATTCATTAATGGGTATTAGAAGCTACTAGTAGGTTTTGTTTTAGCTTTGATAAATAATATGAAAAAGTGCTTTAACTAAAATTCAGATTGTTACCTTTTCTTGACTGTTTTGTCTCTCTCAGTGCTACCCACAAATATTCAGATAAATCTTTTAAGACTTTTCTTGCATACCATTATGCATAAAAGTCAAATTGTGACGCATGTTAATTTAACTACAATTCAATGCGGGGGTCAGGATTCCATTGCATTTGACACTGAAAATTATCACTTTGGTGCTGGAAAATTTGATAATGACATGCATGAGTGGTAGATGGAAAAATATCATGTCAGTTCAGATTCACAGTGTTACAAAATTTGCAAACAGATCATTTTTTCAAACTCAATATCTCTAGAATCTACAGTATTCTGGCTCCAGGACAGCATTAACTATCAAGGATCCCAGAAGGAGTGGGTGCAACAGATACCTCTGGCAACTTGCATAAGGCAGTCACTTAAGGAAATTGTCATATGTGAATCTCACATGGAAAATCGGAAGATCTGTGGATGGAAGAAGTACCAGTTTTAGGGCAAAAACATAAGGAAGTCAAAGCAATAAAGGAGAAAGATTGGGGGAAAAAAAGTGATTTAAAGAACATAAGATAATTTTAATAAGGCTTGTCTTTTCAAAACAATTGCTGCAAGTTAAATGAAAGATTGATTATTGTAGTAAGAGTGCCAAAGGAATCCTCAGAAAAGCGGGCAACATGCAAAAAAAAATGTTAAAACTATATCACGACACAATATGTCTTTAGAAACCATAAAGGGATGATTCAGGACATTGAAAGAAATTCTTCCTCAATTGATAACGGGTATTAGCCTATTGAAGATTTTTGTTTCAGAATGAAAGATATTTCTTTATTCTCCAAATCAAGGAAGTGGGGTACTAAAGATAAAGAGAGATATTGAAGCTAAGCAGTAACAAATGCTGGCTAACTATGCAAATTGTCTTCAAAGGTGTTAATAAAGAGAAAATATTAATTGGATGAATACATGGAAGCTGTTTATCAACAGCTTTCTAATAATGAAACAACAAAGTTATTTATTATGTAACTGTATTGTCTAAACTGATGACTTTGTTATCTTCAGCCAAATCTGGGAAGAACATTATATCACATTGAAGAAATGTCTGATCAGTTAGAAAAAACAAATTTGGTCATGAATCAGTTTAAAAGTGCATTCGACAAAGCAAAAGAAAAATACTTTTTTGGGCCATACTGTGAAACAAAATCAAGTCGCACCTAGAAAAGCAAAAATAAGAGCTGTTCTGAATTTTCCCAAACTTAGGATAAAAGCAAAATATTGCAATGTATTGGCTTTGGAGTTTGTTTCAAATTTCAGCACTGTAATGGTTCCTTAGTCAAATTTATTGAAGTAAGCCACATATACTTGTATGAACAAAAGAATGTCAGAGTACCTTTTACAACTTGAAAGCTGTGCTGACAACCACACCAGTTTGAGATGCACCAAATTGTGAAAAGTCATTCAAACTGGCTATTGATGTAGGCAACACCAATATTGGTCTGCAGCTAACTTCAGTCAGGACTTGAGCTGCAACCAAAACTATGCTTTCTTTTTTTTTCCAAAAGGACTTCTTAACTGTAGGCAAGACAGTGCTCTTCAATGCTTCCTCTGTATTCTTATAAAACTCTCCTAATGCAAACAAATCCCCATTAGCTCCCCAGAGACTTTCTCTATCTCTCATATTGGGTTAAGACAAAATCATAGCTCTGGGGACCTGGGTTCAAATCCCACCATGGCAGATGGTGGAATTTGAATTTAATAAATATCTGGAATTAAGAATTTAATGATCACCACAAATCCATTGTCAATGGTGGGAAGACTCCATCTGGTTCATTAATGTCCTTTGGGAAGGAAACTGCCACCCTTATCTGGTCTAACCAACTGTGGCTCCAGACCCACACAAATGTGATTGACTCTTTACTGCCCTCTGGACAACTAGGTATGGGCAATAAATGCTGCCTAGTCAGCAATGCCCTTAGCCCATGAATGAATAAAACAAAGCACTGACAAGCGAACATTAAGTCCCCTCAGCCATATAGACCAAAACCAACATGCCACTATTTCAAGACCTAAATTATAAAACAAATGATATTGATACTTATATAAATCATTCACCTTAAATCACCTCTCCCCCAAATAAGAATAAAATTGCGACTTTAAGAGCCCCATTCATTACCATTCAAAAATTATCTTAATGCTACTTTTTATGTGACATTAATAATGGTAACATATTGACATTAAACATAAAACAGTCACACAACAATATTTTACAATTGTCATGGGTACCACTTCATCCCATGTTCTTCATATGTGCTCTTGGTAAAACACCTGCAATACTATTTTCTCTCCAGGTATATGAATGATTTTGAAATAACACAGTTGGACAATTAAGCTCCATGAAATAATTTTAATTTCTTGTCCCAATATGTTTCCAAGAAAATCAAAGGATCACTTTCTGTCTTAGTAACATTATTTGTGATGTAGATCTAAAAATGTTGTAGAGCTAACACAAGAGTTAATGTCTCCTTGCAATTGTTTAATATATTTGTTGACATCTGGTCAGTTTCTGTTCAATTTCCATCTAATCACCTTGCCATAAAACAGACTCCACATCTAACTGGCAATCACAGCCGGTTGAAATGGCTCCTCATTAGTCAGCATGGATAAAACCAATGCAATTGTCAGCACATATTTAAAGTTTTCAAAGATGCTTTAACACTCCTGTATCCAATTGAATTTTCTGCTTTCATCAAGTTCATTAAAGATGCAAAGACAGTGCTGAAGATCTGGACAAACTTGTGATAAAATCCATTCATGTCAGTGTAATGCAAAAGTTTACATTTTGTCACAGACTTGGGGGAAAGTTTCAAATAACACTTATTTTCACTTCTCTAGGTGCCAGCCGATTGTCACCAAATATTAAATAAGTCACATTTGCTTTGGTAAATTCAATCTTAGACAGATTTATAACCAAATTGGCACTTTGTAGTTGATCACACAAAAAGTGGTGTAAATGCTGTTCCAAGATTTGCCTGAAAACAAATGTGCCATCAATCTAATCAACACAGTTACATAGACCTTCAATGATTTTTTTTTGGTTAATTGTTGGAACACTGCTGGTGAATTTTTCATCTCAAACAGCATGATTTTGCATTAATAAAATCAATCTAACATTGATGCAGTCAATATTTCTTGTCTGTATCAATTAACAAAACCTTCTATTGTCATTTTAGCAAATCAGTTTTTGTGACAAATCGTGGGTGTCCAATTCATTCAGTACAGTCCACCATTCCTGGAACAGTACATAAGTATGTTTTTGTTACAACATTGATTTTGTCAAAATCAATATGGAATTGTTGCGAGACATTTTGTTTCAGCATTATCACAACTGGTGAGCTATAGCTACTAAGATTCAGTTCATTAATGCCATTGTCTATCATGAACTTGATTTCTCCCCTCACTTGAGCTGAGCTTTTTGGATTCAGTTTGTGAAGTAGGAGATAACACATCCCCAACATGAACAGCCATAACCAATTTTTCTGACCTATTCTTACAAATTGATTTATGATTCTGTAATAACCTTCATAAGTCACTTTCATAGTTTTCTGAAAGATACATCAAATTGTTATCTAACTTTGTTAGCACTTCTTTATTACCCAGGGTCAACTTTTGAGTTTTAATTTTCTGGTTCATTCCCCAAGTGTTCTGATATCTTTATTTTATTCCCTATTTCTTTTGCAACTGTAAGTATATTTTTCTCCTGACCATCATTCCTGATATAACATACCTTTAACATATTAATATGACACACTCAATGATTCTTACTCCTGCTTGGAGTACTCTCTACACGATTCGCATAAGTGAGTCTCTTTTTGATTTGATAAGGTTCAATGAAACTTGCTTTTACTAGTTGCCCAGAGACAAATAACATCACTAACACCTTGTCTCCTGGAAACAAAAAGAACTTTGTCCTTTTTATCTGCTTTAGGTTTCATTGTTTGCTGAGCTCACTTCAAATGCTTCTTTGCCAACTGACATCCTTTGGTCAGATGCACTCTGAAATTTGAAACATAGACTGGATGTGTAATCTCTGAGCTTTGGTTTATTAATTTATCTTCGACTACTTTAGTTGGTCACCTCACCATGTATCCCCATAATAGTTCAAAAGGACTAAATCATGTGGACTCATTAAGATTGTTCCTAATGACAAGTGTTAAAAACAAAATTCCTTTATCACAATGATTAGGATCTTCTTGAAGATAACTTCTAATCATGCTCTTCAAAGTTTGATGCCAACTTTCCAATGCAAGTTTAAGATTGTGGCTGGTATGTGGAAGACATGAATTATTTTATTCCCAAACCAGTCATCATTTCTTTGAATGTTTGTGATATAAAATTCAAACCTTAATCTGTTTGCATTTCTATGGGCAACTCATATTTCTTATTTACCGTCTTTGGAGAAACTTTTCGAAAGGGCACTGTTTCAGGTTTCCTTTTAGCTGACATGAATGGCATATCTAGCAAATTTTGACTCCAACTTTGTATAATCCAGGCTAGTAACAATGTTTTAATATTATAGTACAGGTTTTCCTAAAACCTAACTGATTTGCCATTATAATTCTATGAGCCATACATACAATTTCATTACAATACTCAGATAAGATCACTATCCAATAGACCACTGCCCATTCTTCATCAGCTGGAATTTTAAATGGGCTCCATTTCTTCATTAATATTTTAGCTTCATGCTGAGGCTTTGTCTGTCTTTCCATGTTGGCTGTTTGGTCTAAATTTTTCAATTCCAAATCTGTTTCTTGCATTTTTATTCAAGGGGATGGGCTAAACATATCGGTCTCATTCTCTCCATCTTCATTATTTTTAGGTTTTTAAAATTGAATATTGAATACAATAACTGAAATTCCAAATAATTTCCCAATTTTCTTGTCTTTCTTTCTAATTCTATGCTTCTGAAAATTAGTCACAACACTGTCAGAAAACATTCCAGGACATTTCTCTTGGAACAAATGAGTTCCTTTCCTTCTGCTGGCTGTTACAATATGCTTGTTAATGCCATTTATTCTTGACTCTCCAATGTCATTGACCAAATGTCAGGCAGGAGCAACAATCATTGAGTCTGTCATATTAATATGTTAAAGGTATATTATATCAGGGATGATAGTCAGGAGAAAAGTATACTTACAGTTGCAAAAGAAATAGGGAATGAAATAAAGATATCAGAACACTTGGAGAATGAACCAGAAATTAAAACTCAAATCAATCTTTTGGTAGGAATTTGTTTAATTACTCCCATTACATGTTCAACATTTATCAAGCTATTCTTTAATCTAACTTTATGTAATGAGACCCATTTGCAACATTCATGTATACCTCCAATTAGTATTTTCCCCTTCATTACATCCTCAAGAAGACAAATAGTATCATCAGCCAGCATTAATGACTGAATTGCTCCACTGTTCCTCAATATAGGTTTACTTCCTTGATTCTAACCATAAGAAAATACTTCTGTCTGTGAGGTTACCTACTCAGAACTGCTAGCGATCTGATTCTCCTTATAGATTCTTCATTTCTCACCTGAGCTTTCTCTTCCTTCCTAGAAGATTCTAAGGAAGCATGATTTGAAGATGCCGGTGTTGGACTGGGGTGTACAAAGTTAAAAATCACACAACACCAGGTTATAGTCCAACAGGTTTAATTGGAAGCACACTAGCTTTCGGAGTGATGCTCCTTCATCAGGTGATTGTGGAGGGATCGATCGTAACACAGAATTTATAGCAAATATTTGCACTGTGATGTAACTGAAATTATACATTGAAGATTTGATTGTCTGTTAAGCCTTTCATCTGCTAGAATACAGTGATAGTTTCACTTCTTTCATGTGTAAATCACAAAACCCTTTTATTTAAAGTTGCATTCTCGGGTTAGCTGTTAACAATGGTGAAAGCTAGACAATATGTTGAAGGTGTTAGCCCCCTGTTTTCTCTGTCTATGACCTGATGTTTAGATTGATTCTAATCTAAAAAGGGAAATAACAGAGTTTGACATAAATTCATGCAGTTTTTGAGCTCAGAGTTCTACATGAATGTATGCAGTTTTTGAGCAAAGTGCAATGTAACTCTGCAAGTACAAATTCACCCCATAAAATATATGTGTGCATGTGGGTCTTTGTCTGTCTGTGTGTGTGTCTGTCTGGGGTGGGGGTTGTGAGTGTGTGAAAGTGTGTGTGTGTGTGTGTAGTGAGTGCAGAGTGTCTTAAGTCTGTGAGGGGGTGCATGTGTGGGAGTGTGTGTGTCTATAAGGGTGTGTGTAAGTGCCTGTTTGCGTGTCTGTGTGTACCTGTGTCTGTGTGTATGTGAGAGTGTGTGTGTGCAGGAATATCTGTGTGTGTGTGTTGTGCAATGGTGATCATCTGTAATGTGACATAAACCCAAGGTCTCGGTTGAGACCCTCCCTATGGGTACGGAACTTAGCTATCAGCCTCTGCTCGGCCACTTTCCTCTGCTGCCTGTCCCGAAGTCCATCTTGGAGGATGGTCACCCAAAAGTCTGAGGCTGAATATCCTGGACCACTGAAGTGTTCCCCAACTGGGAGGGAACCCTCCTGTCTGTTGATTGTTGTGCGGTGCCCATTCATCTGTTGTCATAGCCTTTGCTCGGTTTCCCCAATGTACCACGCCTCCGGGCATCCTTGCCTGCAACGTATAAGATAGACAACATTGGCTGAGTCACATGACTACCTGCCATGTACAAGGTGGGAGGTGTTCCCATGCGTAATAGTGGTATCTATGTCCACAATCTGACATGTCTTGCAGCATCTACCGTGACAGGGTTGTATGGAGTTGTCCTGAGAGCCGGGCAGTTTGCTACAAACAATAATCTTTTTGAGGTTTGATGGTTGTTTAAAGGCAAGTAGTGGAGGTGTGGGGAAGGTCTTGGTGAGGTGGTCATCCTCATTGATAATGTGTTGCAGGTCATGAAGAACATGGTGTAATTTTTCAGCCCCTGGGAAGTACTGAACAACAAGGAAGCATGTTCACTTTTTACTACTGCTTCAGTTTGAAGATGTATTTCCTCTTCTGGCTCCCCTTTTTCTGAAGATTCCTTCAACATTCTTATTACTCTCATTGGTTTGCCATTTAACTTCCAACAATTGGCTTTAGTATGTCCTGTCTTATTAGAATGGAAGTAAACTATCTTCTTTGAATCACAGTTTTATTCTAACCTTTGTTCTTTATTACTTTCTCAATCTTCTGTCTGTTCCCCATAACTAGTACACCTTCCATCCACAAATCTTCTATTCCCCCAATTCCTCTGTAAATATCCATATGACCATCCCGCTACTTGTAATTGGCTTTGCAAGATAACATATGTATCTGCTAGAACTGTCATTTCTCTGATTTTCAATTCTTGAGGCTCATCTAAATAAGTTTTTAATTTGCAAGAATGCTATTTCTGAATTCTTCCATGGTCATACTTAACCTCATATTTGCAATTTTTAATTGAGATTTTGTGATCTAAATCACTGAAACCACATCATTTCTTTCGCCCCTCCAAATTCTACAAATGTCTGATTATGTTTCTTTCTTGTAGTTCTAAGTTTTGATAAGGTCCAGGGGCAAGCAGAGAAACATATAGCCTCTTTGACATTTATTACTCTGCAGATTTTCTTTTACAAAAAGACACACACAATCATTGCTGGACTTGTCAAAACACTCTGTAACATTAAGGTCCAAAGACCTTTTTGTAATTCCATTGATTCAGGTACATCCTCAAATGAGATAAAAATACCTTTTGTCTGTGTCATCAGACAATTTAGGCATTAAGCACAGGTTCTTTGTTAAATCAAATTCCTCACTGGATTCATGACTTGGAGATGCCAGTGTTGGACTGGGGTGTAAAAAGTTAAAAATCACATAACATCAGGTTATAGTCCAACAGGTTTATTTGGAAGCACTAGCTTTTGGAGCGCTGCTCCTTCATCAAGTAGTTGTGGAGAATAAGATGGTAACACAGCTAGTGCTTCCAAATAAACCTGTTGGACTAAACTTGGTGTTACATGATTTTAACTCATAGGAATCAGTATCATCCTCTAAGTTATTACCTCTTTCTTCCATTTTTGCTCAAGCTTTCTTTAAGGTAACTCATGTTCTTGAAAGCCGTTGTCTCTTTGCAGGCCAAGATTTTCTTCTTTAAATTCCAGCTCCCTCTTATTTTTAATTTTCGATCTTGCTCTATTTTTTTACTTTCCACTTTCTATTTCAAGTTTTCTTAACTCTATGTCCCCTTCCATTACTCTCTACTTAACCCAATTTCAGGTTCCTGTTCTCAATGTTGGCTAATCATCTGAATCATGTCAATCATATTAAATCCAATCATTACTTATACATTTGATTTGACTTCCAACTCTCCCAGTTCAGCTATAGGGAAAAAATTTAAATAATCCACTGTTACATATTACAGTTCCAGAAAGCTCTTGGCAACATTCGAAGCCATCTTCAAATATCATGCAATAAACTTCACTACAATACATCTGTTTTATGTCTCCTAAACAAATATAAAGTAAATTCCTGATCCTTTAGTCTGAAAGCAAGCTAATGCTCTGCAATATTTACTCTGTCTGCTTGTAAAACAAGCCCAATGCAAACAAATCCCCATTAGCACCTCAGACAATCTTTCCCTCATCATGGTTTGCAAAAAAAGGCTTTGGGAATATTGACAAGTTAAGCATTAATCTTTCTCTTTACACAGATCAAAACCCTCATGCTACTAGCTCAAAGCTAAACTCTAAAATAAATTATATGTAAATCACATACCTTACATTGCACAGCTCTGAAGAAAACTTTTATCTCTACTGACCATAAACTATTAGTTCTTTGAATCAAAATTGTAGAATTCCTACAGTGTGGAAACAGGCCATTCAGCCCACCAAGTCCACACCAACCATCCAAAGAGCATTCCACCCTACCCCTGTGTTTTCTATGGCTAATCCATCTAATTTGCATATCCCTGGACACTACAGGCAATTTAGCCTGGCTAACTCACCTAAACTGCACATTTTTGGACTGTGGGAGGATACCAGAGTACATGAAGAAAACAAACGCAGATAATGTGCAAACTTCACACAGATAGTCGCCTGAGGGTGGAATTGAACCAGGGTACCTGGTACTGTGAGGCAGCAGTGTTGGCCACTGAGCCACCGTACCACCTCATGATTCTATGACAGCAATCTAATAATGTTTCATTGGTGCTTAGTGTTAGAATCATGCAATTTAAAAATCATTAAAGTGGCCAGCAATCATATGAATGCTTTGTAAAGAGCAAATATGAAGGAAACCAAATGCCATGATTAAAATTAATTTAAGTGGAATATGGTTGTTGCGAAAGTCTTTGTGTTCATTGTACACATAGAAGTACTGTTCACGTAACATAGAAATAAAGATAATAAAAATGTTGATAGGAAATGAAAATATCTCTTAATATGCATTTTCTGTTTTTTTTTCTTTGAGTCAAGGTGTGGTGAAAGGTTTATGATATATATTACATTTTAAGAGTTGAATTTTAAAATATGTACAGATACATGTGTCTCAGTCCAGAAAACGTAATTTGTTTTAAGCTGGTCAGAAGGTTACTTGTAACAGTGGCCTATGTGCATCAAAAACAGAATGCATGTGAGTTCCGTCAAGTGTCTGAGAGAAAATCTGTAGTGCTAATGAGCAGAATTTCTGTATTGCTGAGTTTACAACAGACCATTAGTTTAGTTTTGACTTCAAAACAGAATGTTCAAGGTCTTTGTACAGAAGAATCAAGAATTCAGCTCAAAAAGGAGAACAGTTTCTCTTCGCAGGAGAATTGGCTTTTTAGTTTAGGAGAACCAACCATCCTAATCAGAGTGTTTTAGTGTGGCGCATCTAAGCCAAGAGAGTTTAAATAGAAATAGAACATAGAACATTACAGCGCAGTACAGGCCCTTCAGTCCTCGATGTTGCACTGACCTGTGAAATTAATCTGATACCATCTAATGCACACTGTTCCAATATTGTCCATATGTACGCCCAATGCCTATTTAAATGTCTTACCGTCGGCGAGTCCACTACTGTTGCAGGCAGGCCATTCCATGCCCATACTACTTTCTGATTAAGAAACTACCCCTGATATCTGCCCTAAATCTATCACCCCTCAATTTAAAGCTATGTTCCCTCATGTTAGCCTTCACCATCCGAGGAAAAAGGCGCTTGCTGTCCACCCTATCTACCCCCGATTACCTTATAAGTCTTGATTAAGTCCCTTCTCAATCTCCTTCTCTCCAACGAAAACAGCCTCAGTTCCCTCAGCCTTTCCTCATAAGACTTTCCTTCCATACCAGGCAACATCCTAGAAATCTCCTCTGAAACCTTTCCAAAGCTACCATATCTTTCCTACAGTCACATTGTGTTTCTTGAGATTGTTCATGTTTGTGGTTGTCTGCATGAGTAACTGAATGGATGTGG